>NC_140364.1:15160000-15200000 GCF_054491055.1 Hypomesus nipponensis | reverse complement strand
ACCTCCCCTGTGTCTGTTCCTATGTTTTTATGAGGGCGTTAACTAAATTCATCGACAGGGGCTTTTTAGAGGGTGTGTGTGTGTGTGTGTGTGTGTGTTAAAGAGTGTTCCAGCATAGGATTAATTTGACATTCTCTTATTCCATCTTGATAGGACCTCGTCTCTCTGAAGGTTTCATGAGAAACGTTGTCCATCTAAGCTTCTTTTTTTATTAACTGTCCTGTTCTAACGCAACTATATATCATTCAATTTGATGTTCTGCCCTGAAACTCTCCTTTTCCCTCAGAAGAAGATTTGCAATAAACTTCATAAAACTGGATCCGAATGCCACAGTGATCCTGGAAAAATTGCATCTACCTTGCTGTACAAAAATACATGTTTTTTATTTATTTTTTAAATAAAAGAAAAGAAAAATACTGTATCCACCATATGCTATAGTAATATCTGTTTCATCCCACAGAGTATAACTGTAAACCCACTTTTCTGTGAATGAGATTTACACCAATAGAACTTTGCAGAAGAGGCATTATAAACATCTACCATTAGACCAAAGAGCCATTTCCTCTGATCCCAGTATGAAGTCTAATCCTGGTTGGATGCCTCCACAGGAAGCTCATCCTCACATCCTCTGCTGCCATTCTCCTTCTCATCACCTCCTGGTAATCACATCCCTTGAATCCCCTGAATCTCCCAAGACGCACCTCAGACATGACAGAGGCCCCGCTTGTTTGTTCCTCCAGCTGTATTTACTGTTGGTCCGGCACTGCAAGCTCCCACACTGCCCCAGGGAGTCCCGTAGAGGAAGGAAACGACACCATCTGCATACATTAGACTTGGAGATGTGGACAGGTGCACGCGACAGCGCTCATCCATAACGATCAGATAAAGTGTCAGAACTCTTTAGACAGACTCGAGGGAGGAGAAGCACAGATCAATGAACTTGAAAGATTCACCGCAAAGACCGCCAAAGGAAGACAGACTAGTCATGCATATGATCATTCGTGAAGTTCATTGAAATGTGTCCTTGAGGAGACGGTATTTTGGTGACGGAACTTCTGAGGATTTAATTTCATTTATGGGATAATGTGCAGCCTGATGGATATTTTCCACAATTTAACAAAGTATTTAGGCATTATTTAGATGAGGAGAACATTTTGATGAATAAAAGTTCACAAAAGTGTTTCATGTTCCATCAAATGAGAGGGAAAGTTCAGAGAGTTCGGCATCAAAGGGAGTTCTTCTGAGAGGTTTTGTGGATCAGACTGAACTAGCGTCATGTTCTCACTTCTGACATCAGTTTTCCTGTCCATCATCCTTCACTTCCTGTCCATCATCCTTCACTTCCTGCTCCTTCACACACATCATCCTTCACTTCCTGTCCATCATCCTTCACTTCCGGCTCCTTCACACACTCATCATCCTTCACTTCCTGTCCATCATCCTTCACTTCCTGTCCATCATCCTTCACTTCCTGCTCCTTCACACACATCATCCTTCACTTCCTGTCCATCATCCTTCACTTCCGGCTCCTTCACACACATCATCCTTCACTTCATGTCCATCATCCTTCACTTCCTGTCCATCATCCTTCACTTCCGGCTCCTTCACACACATCATCCTTCACTTCCTGTCCATCATCCTTCACTTCCTGTCCATCATCCTTCACTTCCTGCTCCTTCACACACTCATCCTCCTTCACTTCCTGTCCATCATCCTTCACTTCCTGTCCATCCTCCTTCACTTCCTGTCCATCCTCCTTCACTTCCTGCTCCTTCACACACTCATCACCCTTCACTTCCGGTCCATCATCCTTCATTCCTGTCCATCATCCTTCACTTCCTGTCCATCATCCTTCACTTCCTGTCCATCATCCTTCACTTCCTGCTCCTTCACACACTCAGCTTCTCACACTCAACAAACAGCTAACGACCCACAAAGCCTCAATGTGGGAGTATCAATACGCTCATGACACACAATGGGATTAATGATGTCTAGTCAACCATCCTGGACATGTCTCCTGGATGATGTCCATCCTGGACATGTCTCCTGGATGATGTCCATTCTGCAGGGCACCCTTGTCACCTGGAGAGGGTGCACAAACTCTCTCCATGAGGGCGAGAGCTTGAATCTGTGTTAGCTTGAGGACATGGGGGTGGTGTATAGCTCAATGGTTAGAGCATTTGACTCGAGATCAAGCGGTCACAGATTCAAATCTCCTCCTTCCCTGTGCTGTATGTAGCCTGGGATAAAAGTATCTGCTGAAATTAATAAATTACCATGGAACTGCTGAGGCGAAGGCAGAATGGAAGTAGGGAGTTTCCAGAACAACCGAGACAGATCTGGAACAACAAGACGACAGGGAAGCAAAGAGAGGCTACTGAGATTAAAGAGTTTATGTTTTTCACAAATGTTCTAATCTATATTTCAAAACAGATTGTTTGAGAATACACGCAATCTTTGTCTAAATTTCGAACCTGAAACGTTTGATGTCAGACAGGATAGGCCTACTTATTGTTTTGTTCATGTTGACGACGCTTTTATACAAAGCAAAATAGTGCATATAATAAGTATAACAGAAAAACAAGAATTAAACGTCAAGTCTGTATTGTACATCTCAGCAATGATGAATAATAGTGCTAAACAGCAAAACATCAACATCAATAGCGCATGGTACATGCAGCAAAAACAACTTGGTGCTAGTAAGCGAAACCGTTCAACTGCAGTAATTGACAGTCTCTTACCAGACAGCGGTCTTCCATAACAGGATCACAAATCCAACATGCAAGGAAGGGACAAATTTGCAGGTGGCCAATCACAAGTTGGCCTATTGTACTGCTAAGTGCTGCTTTCAGTGCCTTAGGTCAAGTCAGTCGAGGTTCAGCTTGATCTTAAGCTTGAGCACATCTGATGTTAAATGAAAATGAGACACGACGGTGTCCTTCCTTGTCAAGTAACGTGTTGTAATATAGGCTACCCGCCCATCAGACGATGGGTAAAGCTCAGTCACAAGAGCATTTAGATCAAGACCTCGCAGGTTCTAATCTTTGTGGACATTCCTTGCTTATTCATTGCTGAATAAAAGCACCTGTTAAGTGACTACATTACTAGTCCATTCTCTGAGGTAAATCTAATTCATGGCCTAAATTTGACGTTTCCAGCAACTTACCTGGTGTAGCATAGCCTATATCGCTTTGTAGCCTATTTATAATTAAAACAAAAATCAGGTACATAAACACATCAATAGGCTTTCATTACAGCCTGAAGGGAGACTAGCCTAAAGAACCGAGTGAATTTGAGTGAATTTAAGTGAGTGAATCTTGCTGTGACCGAGGTTAGGGTTACGGTTATGTTACCGCACATGACTGCTACCAGGGGGTTACTCAGGGAATCTTTGTTCCTCCGTCTCTTTCAATTTGTCACGGACATTGAAACAGCATCGCTACAAATACATCAGCAGCATTGTTGGATTCAAGCCAGCACTCTGGCAAGCCTCACAACTGAGTACAACCCACTCAAGCATCTCCAGATATCTCTCTCTCACAGCCGTAATCATCCAGCAATCTTCCCAAACTGTCACTGTCACTTCTCGTCCGAGCCCTGGATGTCATGTTCAGTTTGTGCGTCAGAAAATCCCGCAGCTCTTCGACGTTGTTCTTCGCTCGCATTGTCCTTTTCAACTCCCGTGTGTGGAGGAGGGTAGCCCACACCACAGAAGGCACATTACAATGACAACCATGGAACTGGAACAGCAGGGGCAGGGAATCAGATTGGATTCAGGAGCTGGTGCTATGATGTATAAGGAGAGGGAGGCCTTGCATTCAACCGCTCACCTGTCCCTCGCACCGCCCAACTCACCGGGATCTGCCAGCGCCCTGCTTTCCACGGTTACCATCAACCTCTCCATGACCGCCAGCGGTCCCAACCCGTCTTTGACCTCATCCAGAAAACCGCTCAGACACGGTGGAGTCACGGTCGCTAAAATGCTCTCGACAGACTGCATCTTTCAAGTCACAGAGCGCGGTGTCATTTAAGTGACAAGGGGACCACAAGTAGGGTACACAAGAAAGCTGAAAACTTGGACAGGATGATTGTTGTATTTTATAAAAAAATTAATATAGTTTATCTTAATTTTTGTTTCAGGGGTTTTTGCCTCAGGAAACATCAAGAGGAGAGTAACAAAAAAGAGCAACAACAGAACACAGTAGGCTGTAGTGCAAAAGTTACCATGAACAAAACACGGTAAATGTCAGTGTTTATATATCCTTTGGGCGATAGTAAGAAGCTAAATGGCAATTACACATCCGCTGCCTCAAGATACAGTTTTTCGGTGATGGCAATCTAAAAAGAACACATGGACTGTAGGTTAGAGATTCATTTATTAACTGGGACTGCTGTAAATGTCAATGCATCTGCTAAAACTGCTAGTGAGTAAAGGCCACTATTACTAGACAGGCACGTCTTTTTTAGGGAGAGAGAGAGAGAGAGAGAGAGAGAGAGAGAGAGAGAGAGAGAGAGAGAGAGAGAGAGAGAGAGAGAGAGAGAGAGAGAGAAACAGAAAAGGCCTACACCTTAATCTATTAATCAATAGATCATCCTCCCTTGAAAGCCAGTGGGTATTTCAAATCACTGTTGCTGCAACATAAGCGGATTACGTTGTCAGTAATTACACATCTTGAGAGCAGGATTGGGTGTGTTTGTTTTGGCTATGGCGTGCAGACTCAGCGAGGGGTGGAAAATAGGAGAGTTAAGGGCTGGAGAGAGCACTGGGCTGGCAAATGAACCCAGTGGATTATCAATCAAGAGCAGCTCATTGGTTAGCTCATGTATAACTGTGGCCACCCATGAGAGGAGTCAAGCTCTTCTGGCAAAGGGGCTAAACACAGACGGGGAACAGAGTTTCAAAAGGATGGCAAGCAGTTCCTTGTTGACCTTTGAACCCAAACAATAAAAAATACATTCTCCCTCCATCAGGCAGACACACACCAGTGTGTCTGTCTGTTTGTCTGTCTGTCTGTGTGTCTGTCTGTGTGTCTGTCTGTGTGTCTGTCTGTCTGTCTGTCTGTGTGTGTGTGTGTCTGTGTCTGTCTGTGTGTCTGTCTGTGTGTCTGTGTGTCTGTCTGTGTGTCTGTCTGTCTGTCTGTCTGTGTGTGTGTGTGTCTGTGTCTGTCTGTCTGTCTGTGTGTCTGTCTGTGTGTCTGTCTGTTTGTCTGTCTGTCTGTGTGTGTCTGTGTGTGTCTGTGTCTGTCTGTCTGTCTGTCTGTGTGTCTGTCTGTGTGTCTGTCTGTGTGTCTGTCTGTGTGTCTGTCTGTCTGTCTGTCTGTCTGTCTGTCTGTCTGTCTGTCTGTCTGTCTGTCTGTGTGTGTGTGTGTCTGTGTCTGTCTGTGTGTCTGTCTGTGTGTGTGTTTGTCTGTCTGCCTGTGTGTCTGTCTGTTTGTGTGTCTGTCTGTCTCATTTAGCTGACACTTTCATCCAAAGCTAAATACAGAGAGTAAATCAATCAAGCAACCTCTGCAGTCTAATGCTCTAACCATGGAGCTGCATTTACCCCTTTCCTTTCTAGGTTGGATCAACAGTGGAACAGCGAGACCCAGTCCTATAAAGATAGCTTTCAGCCTGGTGAAACAGACCAGTAGAGAATGGGAAGGGAGGCGAGGCGGGGCGGTAGGGAGTATTTGTTGCAAACACCCTCTCACAGACACATAAAACAACCATTTAAAGGTTAAAACTTTGATTTCAGGCTTGACTGAAGAAAACGAGTCTGAAACTGTCAAGCGTAAACGGCAGAAAGAGAGAGAGAGGCCGGGATGTTAGACGGAAACCTTCAGTCAAATGTTATTTTCATATTTTTGTTAATTCCCAAGTAGACAGGTTGTTGACGTGGCACGGTAATAGTCAACAAAGGATATGCTCATGTGTAAACAGAAGGTTGCTCTCAGCTCAAGGGCAAACGTAGTTTGAGTATTCCTCCTCCTGTCGGGGGGGGGGGGGGGTGAGTCATGACTGAGGGATCATTTGCATGATGTGGATGGAGGAATAACCATTCCAAAAGAGACGAAACACAGTTGTGTTTGAGCAGGTGACATGACACGCAGGACAGATTGCTGTAAAAAGATGCCACAACATGAAGCTTAACAAACCATTTCAATCATATTATAGCGCTGGAAACTGATGAATATGAAGATTTGTTAATCCTCCTTTCCCCTGCCACACACACACAACATATTCTAAGAAGGCTGACAGCTGTCAGTTAGAGCCCCTTCACTGCCCTGACGCTGGGGAGAAGGAACAGACGGTCTGAGAGGGTGGAGTATCAGAGACGGGATCAGACATGAGATCCGGGGAGTGTGTGCTTCAGCAGTGGCTGAAACTCAGGACTAGGAGGCACTGTTGCACTGCCGACTGATTCCCAAGATGAGGAGAGAACCATACAGTACTGTACGAGCCGCGTACACTCCTACACACACACACACACACACACACAGGTTAGGGTAGAAGGTTTCAGGAGATGCATCCCTGAGGGAGCTTCTGCTTTCCAGAGATCTCTCTTCTCTCTGTCATTAAATTCAGTCTTTAAGTGTCTTCCTGAGGTAAATATTTATACTGTTGTACCACAAGTCAGGTGCTGGGGGGCATGGGGGAGTGAGGTCTTGGCCTTCTGTTATCGGTCTCCATCTTCAACTATGCTACTCACATTCCATTCTGACTTCCAGAGGCAAAGTAACGATATGCCTTCAACAATATACATCCATGGGTCAAGCCCATAAATAAAGATCTAGTGAATTTCATCCTCGATCCCAAACACACGCCAGCCCTGTCCATCTTAAACATCTGAAAATGACTCACTCAAAGACAGATTTAACAGGCGAAGACTACCTCATATCCTCATCTGAGGAACTTGGAAACAGTTTCTATTTCGTTTAACCATGTTTCAGATTCGACCACAGTTTCTGGTTCCTTCGGGAAAATTCAATCTCCAAATACTGTTTGAGCCCATTCTTGCCCAGGCATAAATGCAGGAGGAAGGTAAAATCGGGACAATGCCGTTCATGGAATAATAAACCCTTTCCCCTGGGAAGGCAGGCCATGTCCGTCGCCGCTCTGCCTACTCCTGGAGGAGAGAGGCTGTCCTGATCCAGCCATGACTTACTTGGGAAAGCTTGTCCTGGGGGATGGAACACTGAATCCAAGTGACTTTCAATTACAAACACACATCGGCAGCCACAGCAGGAAGGCAGTGTGGGAGATGTGGTGTCTACCGGTAAGGTAAGCTGGAGGATCAAATATTATCTATAAAAACATGGGACAATATATCTGCACAGAACAACACATATTTTTACCTCAGAAAAAATGCTAATGATAATAATAACAAAAATAATATATTCCATGAACAGACGCTTTTATCCAAAGCAATGAATGGGAGAGGGGGGATTTTCACCTGAGAGTTCTTGATCTGCAGTCAAATTAGTCCACCCCAGACAAAACCTGGTTACCATTTCAAACAGCGTACTGAACGCAGGGATAAAACATAAAAAAAGATAACAATTTAGCGCAGGTGACACCACTGGCCTTTGTACAAAACAATGTAACGTGGAGACCCACAGATAATGCAGGTAGCATCCATTGGGAACGCCTAAAACCAAACCAATTTAGGGGTGAGAGGTCATGATGTAATCTTGCCACAACCAGGAGCTGCATCACCTCACTCAATTAGCAGGAATAAATCTGCCTAGCAACCCAAATAAACCGTCCCAATTTCGGCTCAAAATTCACGAAAGACTCTGATTTTCCAGCTTCAATTCATGAACGTGTGCAGCTCCGCTGGCCTCTCCTTATCGGTCTGTTTCTACTGTTTCACCCCACACACCATACCCTTCATGTTGACCCTTCATGTTGACACCACAGAGGAAAACTCATTATCCAAACCTTGTAATGTGACGCTAATCACCAGGCCTAAAATCACTTCAATCGCTTTCATTAGCTCTAATGTCACTTCATCCTCTCATTAATTAGAGAAGCAAGCTCTCACATCCTTCTCAGTTTGCCTAAAGGCTTTTTAGCCTTCAAAGCTATGTGGTGATATCAGTCCGATCCAGCAGGTTCCTCTCTCATAACCGTCATAACATCAGTGGTGAGGCTGCAAGGATGCTGGCCTGCTCACAGGAGACCTGACAAAACAGGTGGTTTGTTACACAACTGTCTGGGAAGACATCCTCGGAAACTGTTTGGAAAAGGGCAGGCACTTTACAGTGATAATAATAATAAAAAACTTCGCAGATGATTGGGTGAAATATCTGTCAATGATTGGGTGAAACATCTGTCTATCACTTGTTAACTTCAACCACGCCTGCCTCTAGGTGCCAGTAGTAAGGTGCCAATTGGCCCAAGTTGGTTGGGCGCAAATGGATAACTCAAAGCTTGGCAAGACAGATTCTCGTGATCTTGTGAATCCAGCAAGGGGAGCTCTTAGAGACCTTTTGGTCGCTTGTAACGAGGTGACGAGTGAGATGGAAAGTCTGGTGTTGTCTACAGTGTAGGTCCTGGATGGTGTCTATTCTCTTGGTCTGAACACATTGACTGTGACAGTGCGGGTTCTTTGTGTAACTGGATCATGACAGCCGGGAAGGAAAGTGTTCCAGCTGTATAAACACTCCGACAGCCTGTGTGTCTGGCCTAAGGCTTTCTGGAGATGACGAGCGTCAGTGTTGTGGGAGACGGAGTGATTATATCTACACTATCATGCTACCACTCTTCAAACAGTGCACTGCCCCAGAATCTGTCAAGGATCCTTCGATTCTAAGGAAAACCTCAGTGTATTGAGAGTAGGTGCCAATGAAAATTACGGAAAATTCACATCAGTGAAAGCCAAAGATAAAGCTAAGAAGTTACTGTTCATCCGCAAGTTGCCATTGTAGATGTATGGCTAAAGATTTACTCATCTGTCGGTTTCAGCTGAAGGAGAGTGGAGCTTCTCATCATGCCGAGTCCAGTAAGAATCCACCCTGTTCACAGGCTTATTTCAAGTACTGTGTTTGTGTGATTTGACAAAAGCCTGAGGGTGACATTATTCTTCCCACACTCAAAACAGATCCCGGGGAAGATCGGAGAAGGAGCTGTCAGAAACACACAACCAAATACATGGAGGATGAGAGGATGAGGATGAGAGGATGAGGATGAAAGGATGAGGATGAGAGGATGAGGATGAGAGGATGAGAGGATGAGAGGATGAGAGGATGAGGATGAGAGGATGAGAGGATGAGAGGATGAGGATGAGAGGATGAGGATGAGAGGATGAGAGGATGAGAGGATGAGGGGATGAGAGGATGAGAGGATGAGGATGAGAGGATGAGAGGATGAGGATGAGAGGGGAAGACAGGGATACAAAGAGAGGATAAAGGGCTTATGCGAAATAAAAAACAGAAACAAAGAGAAAAAGAAAGAGTACAGGCAGGTCTAATGGAGTCCGACAGCGCCAAGCTTTGAGGGATATGTTCTGATGTTTTTCAGGACTTTAAAATACAGACAGGCCTACTTGCTTGTCCCAAAGCATAGTCAAATCGAGGGCAGTGTCTTTCTACCTGAAAAAAGATCATTGGGGCCCAGGATTTTAGAAAACGATACGATAGGCTGTGGTGGCAGTGTTGCCAGATTGGAAATGGTGAAGTATCGTATCAAAGGCACAAAATGATCGTATTTGGAGGATAATTATTGTGTCTCTCTACAGTCAGAGCTTTTGCAGAAGGTGGAACGTATTGGTAATACCCATTCCAAAACTTGTAAGGGCGTAATAATTAGTTTGTGAAAGACCCAGAGTAACAGAAATATCTGACGAGGCAAAATCCAGGACGATTTGGAATCCCTGCCGGACGCATTTTTTAGGTCTCGAAAAGAGGACATGTGCGGGTAAAAGAAAACGTCTGGTCACCCTACTTGTTCCAGTCATGAATTTTTGTCCAACCAGCTACCTACATTTACCGAGCATTCAGACCGTTTGGCCTTGTTCATCTGTTCAAACATCCGTCTTATTGCTGATGGGTATCATGGTAGCCCCCAAGAGGGCTTTGGGATTTAGCACGTTGTTAATAACTTATTTTGCATCAAGGACAGAAAAAAGGATAGGCTATTGTGATCACAAGAGTGAACACAAAAACACGTCACGAATGTCTGCGTGGCAGAACACAGTTTTTAATCACGGTGATAACAACGCTATGGCTCATCTTTCCGCGTGACGGCCACGTGTCTTATCTCCCCTATGTTTACGGATCGATATTCTCTGGTTCCATCACAAATGGTTGGCACTCAAACGGATTAAGGCCGTAAGAGAATACTCAATCCCCTGCTCTAAACAAAAGACCGCATAATCGGTATTGACTCAATTTAAATATTACATCAATGGGTGACATGAAATCAACTGTGTCCAGCAACTCTACGGAGATAAACCGAAGATTATTTTTCGCTGCATGTCACCACGACTACAGAGCCTACTGTAGCCACGCCGAGGCCTAATTGATTTAAATAACACGGATGCGGTTGCAGAAGAAAACCATTCGACATCTTAATTTAATTTGAGTAATAGTTTCGCTCATTATGATCGACCGGAGACCCCCTAAGGTATTCAACCCCATTGAATACGGAGAGGAAAGGCTTTTACGCTGATGGTGCAGAGCCGCCAGTTTTCTGGCAGTCCTCTCTCTTTCTCTCATTCTTTTTTCGGTCCTGGGCGCTCAGTCAGCAAGAGGGTGGATACAATCAAATTCGTTTTATTGATACCGACGGATATTCAGGCGTTCAGGTAAAACTGTGTGCACAGTTACATACTTAATAAAGTTACCTATTTTCATTCATTGCCTTATTTAGGTATAGCGTCATTGATTCTTTATTATTTCCATATTCAGCTTGTCTAGGCCTACTGCAGACGTACCAGTAACAATCAACTATCTAGAAAGCTACAGCAATTACATTAAACCTCCCTTTTCCCTGTTGGATTGCATCATCAGTGGTGTGAATCAGAGTCAGAGCTTCATTTGAAATGCACTAATTTGCAGTCAAGTGAATTCCAACATAGCTTAAGGGCCAAAGGAATTCCTTTAACTGCAGTTCAGAGAGATGTCAAGTGTGGGAATCAGATCCCCCAATCTCTGTGTTTAAAAATAGTAAGAACACCTTGCCTTCTTCCTTCTGTCTTTCATCTCTTCTCCCCGCTGCCTCACTCCCTCATTTCTCAGGGAAGCGTTCGCTCTCCCAAGGAATTAACGTATGAACCGACACAGGCACCTGGAACCCTTGGACCTTATAGCTGAGTGGTTAAAGCATATTGGTCTACATAAAAATGTATCTTCTCATCACAATTCCAATTTTTCCCCCTAAAAAGACAGCATCATTTCTATTTACAACCAATCAATAACCACAGTGGGTTT
The DNA here is from genome assembly GCF_054491055.1 of Hypomesus nipponensis. Taxonomy (NCBI): domain Eukaryota; kingdom Metazoa; phylum Chordata; class Actinopteri; order Osmeriformes; family Osmeridae; genus Hypomesus; species Hypomesus nipponensis. The sequence continues at coordinate 15,188,586 of NC_140364.1, read as the reverse complement.
TCTCATTTATTGCATCTTTTTAGCCAAACTAAAGAATCGAAAGCAATAACAGAGTGAAGTCCCTGGAGCATCTATTCCACACTAAATCCAATAAAATGATTGATCGTTCGTACCGAAATGTTCTCTCTAATCTGAGCCCATCATTCAAATAGTCATTTCAAACATTTCTTAAATGATCTCACTAGGGAACGAGCACAGGCTGCACTAATCCCAGGTTTGAGTGTCTAAAGATGTTTGACCCCCACCAGGTCAATCGAATCTGATAGTCTCTGAGCGGGAGATGCTGAGAAGGAGTCAGATGGCTGAGCGGTGAGGGAGTCGGGCTAGTAATCAGAAGGTTGCCGGATCGATTCCCCGCCATGCAAAATGACGTTGTGTCCTTGGGCAAGCACTTCATCCTACTTGCCTCGGGGGGAATATCCCTTTCTTACTGTAAGTCGCTCTGGATAAGAGCGTCTGCTAAATGACAAAATGTAAATGTGAGAAAATAAACCGCTGTCCTCTACACTGACGTTCACAGTCCCAGCCAAGAGAAACGCTTCGTAAGATGACTTGTGATAAAGCTAATCTCCTCAGATCCATGACGATGGCCGCAATGCACATTCAGCTAAATCAATAGAAGCTTTCTTCCACTTTGACACTAACTCCGTGGCACAGTGTGCATTAATGTAGGGTGGAGGAGGAGGAGTTGGATTAGAAGAAATGGTCTTTGAGATGTATTTATTTATGAGGCGTCAGGGATCAGAATAAATTAACGTCACCTGAGACGTTTGAATCTTTGAGATCATATTACCTGTCTTCGGTGCCACTGGCATTGTTTGGGGGAAAGATGATTAATGTGTGGATAAAAGTGACAAACCCATGATAAACAGCACCCGGGATCTCATTTCGTGCGACTATAAGGAGAAGAGTTTGCTAGTTTGGAAATATTGCCGATCTCTCTTATCCTCTGAGTCACAGAAGGGTATAAAACATGGCCATTGTTAAGCCCACTATTAAGCCAGCGAGGCAAATTATTTGCACCCTTTGACAGATGCCCCATTTCAAAACAGCAGAAGACAATCAGTCTCAGGGAATGACAACCAATTGTCTCTGTATTCAGGTATATTTAGGCGTATCTTTTACCAATCTGCTTTCAAAGTGATCTTCCTGGCCTCAGACAACAAATAATAAAGAAAACAATGACCGGGGTTGAAAAGGTTTGCAAAGAACTTGCTGTGACTGTTCACATGGTAGGCTACTGTTGTAAAAACAAACACACATCTTGGCATAACATGCAGACGGATGCTCAGTCAACCTGCCGGTGAAAAGCTGATTCCTAATTCTCACCCTTGGTTCCTGCATCCATGTGAACAACGCTAACCTCATTATCCAGAGAGTTCTTACTTCATTAGATTTCACCAGTAATCACCAACTTCTTATTGAAATTGAATCTTTAAATATCCTTTGAAATATTTACCATAACCTCTCATAGCCACAGACACACATCATTAGGCCGGATCAGGGGCGGTTCTACATGGGGGCCTATAGGGGCCAGTGCCCCTGTAAAAATGTCCCTGGCCCCCCCTGTGGCCCCCCTGAGCTGACTGAATTATGTTTTAAATTTTTGTACACGTTTTTCTTTTTCTAGTAAACATCATGAAATGAGGAAGCGACATTGCAGCCCCATTGCCCCTTTTCAGATCCTCCTGGCATCTTTTTCCCATCCATTTTATTATTTTCGCATCAGCTTAATCGTGCTAACTCCCTCTACAACAATGACGGTTTAGGGTTGTCTCTATGGCAACAACCTTAGTACACACACTTGTGTTTGAGAATGAGTGCATGCGGGACTTGTGTGTTGTAACGTAGCCTAACGTTGGCGAAACAGCGACCATCAGTAAACTTTATGGGTACAAACAACAGTTTATATTATATATTAAGATGTTCTTGTCTTTACTAAAATCAAAACTAATCAAAGGGCAGAGTGCTCTTACAAATGGAGCGATTTGACTTTTGGCTAACGTAATAGACTCACTGTTTTTGCTGATCCTGAATCGTCTTTAGCATACATTACATTCATTACAAATGTAACTTTAAGTTAAACATGTGTGTTTAAACTTCACCTGGGGTAACTGACTTCACCTTCAAAGGCTCGGGGGCAGCTCAGTCGCTCCAGTCTTTGCCGGGATGCGGTGTCACCGCACCGCAGCAGACTCGCTGTGTGCGAGCCAGACTGTGTGAATGCCGCTCTACACGTTTGATGCAGGGACGAGGGGCAGGGGGCTAAGAACACGTTTAAAATAAAACTATTTAATCGTTCACTTTTGGTAAATGTAGGCCGATTGTTCAGTTCAATGTTTTGAGAAGCTTGTGGACATAGTGACGGTTTGTTTTAACAAGGACATTTTTTGGATCACCAAAGTTAGGGGGGCAGCTGGTGGGGCAAGGCTCTAGAGTGTGTGTGCCCCCCTGTAGATCAGCCCTTGATTTCTCAGGTACTGAATGATTTTTCTTCTATGTCCGGTACATACAGAATATATATTGATATGTTATTTAATAATGCAAAAAAAGAGATATGAGGTCTGAAAATAGAGTTTATGACATTAATCAAGAGGGGATTATGGGAAGAAGAGCCAGAACGTGACTCATCTGGCCACATTATTACTTCTTACACGACAGAAACCTGTTGCTGTAATTATTAATGTAATCTCTACTGGGAAATGCCAACTAAAATTGTATGGGGAAAGTGGATATTAGTATTTTTAGATCTCTTTGAAAAGAGAGGGGCGGAGTCGATCATGTGAACAAAAGCCCTGCCGGCTTCCGTAAGATGTCGTGGCGTTATTGCACTAGTAATCTCACTCATAGCTATCTTGAGTTCAGCAAATTTACACTCACAGCTACAGGAGCTGGCATAATTACACTACCTTTACCGGGTTTTTTTTCTACTGCCAATAATAAATCAAGATGCGACGTGCCGGTTTGGGTAAGATAAATATTTATAACTGTATCTGTTCAGTTTGCTAGCTGTAGCTTCCTAGCTACAGTAACTAACGCTACTGTAGCTCTTACTAGCACCAACAGTAGCTTGCTAACAGGCCTACTGCACTGACGTCAAGCATGCTAGTTAAATCAGCAGAAATTAGCATAGCTATTCAAATAATATATTAGAAACGTGTTTTGTGTTTCTTGCTCCCCTCGGAACATCCTTGTAACCATTATACTAGCTAGCTATCTACGTCATCATTGCCATGGCAAACGTTCACTACCGCTAGTAGATTCAGCAAGTTCCCTTATTGTGGCCAATTAAGTTATTTAAATAGCTACCGGTGTTAAGCATCCACAGCCTTGTCAGTCATGGTAAATTTGTTTTGTTTTCCACATAGGGGAAGGAGGGCCTCACGGAAATTATGTGGCAAGCGGATACAGCGTCCACGAAGAAGAAAATGAAAACTTACAGGAAGCTCTAAGGGCAAAAGTCAACGCCTTGAAACATGTAAACACTTTATCAGCACATTTACAAGACCTAGAGACTACTAGTACACAACTACAGTGTTCTAAAAGTAGCTAGTCTGCTAAAGTAATTTATCTCCTACAGTAACAATCCCATTTTACAACCCTCTTCCAGATGACAATAGAAATTGGAACAGAAGTCAAGTACCAAAACAAAATGTTGGAGGAAATGGTGAGTATGATGTCTTTCACACACAGACAAGACTAGCCTGATATCTTAAATAGCCTTAGCACTGTGATGATGGAACCCCACATCTTCGAACAGTGACCCTCCAACATGATGCTGCGAGGTCGCTGTTCAACTCAGATCTGCTCGGGCCTCGACTAGTCCCCCCCAACACACTTACGATGATCGTACGATGTGTTCTCTTTCGATGCAGGACTCAGACTTTGACTCAACGGGCGGTTTGCTGGGAGCCACCATCGGCAGGGTGAAGCAGCTGTCCAGAGGCAGCCAGACCAAGCTGTTGTGCTACATGCTGCTCTTTGCTCTGTTTGTCTTCCTAGTCCTCTACTGGTACATCAAGCTGAGGTGATGAGGCCCCCCCCCCCCCCCCCCACACCCTGACTTCTCACGACCCCTCATCTGAATCTGTGCCATTGACCCTGGGGTGCTCTATTGGACGTGACCTTGACCTCGTTTGGGAGAACTAAGTTGGGTTGAATCTGGTGCCTGGATACAAGACAAAACAGTGTTTGGTTTTATGTCGATCTCACGACAGCAAGATTCCAACTTGATTCCCCTCTGCCAGAAGTCTTATAATCAGGAGGTCTTCAACAGTAATTTAAAACACTTGATTCTAATATAATTAGCTTGTTGATGTTTTAAATCAGTTGGTTATAACTTGCCAAAAACCTACAGGGAAAAAAGTGGTTCTATTAGACAACTGCGAGATGAACCAGGTATACGTTAACCTGTAATGTGAATGCGCATTGTGTGGTTCTAAAACAGTAGTAAAGATGGCTGGAGGACCTATCTAAAGGAAGGTATGTTCGATAATGATCACTCTGGAGTCGCAGTGGAGAAGCACAGCATGTCCCTGCAGTTGGTGTGGAAAGAGAGACATTGGTACAAAACTACCCCTGTCATGTCCTTCCTGGAGACAACATCCTCTCCCTGGATCTCAACTATCATGTTTTATATGTAAATAAACTAGATTTATGTTTTATTTTCCATTCTGTGGTGCTGTAACGCGTCTCCATGGTTGGGCTCACGTACCAGATCAGCCACTCTGACTGCCAGATTTAGTTTAATTTAGACAAGTGGATTCAAACTGTACATACCGTTAAATGGCTTATTGAGACTATACTACAAAAAATTACAAGTTCCAGGCAAAGGTTGATCTAACAACAAGATGACTTCATTTACAGACGTGGTGAATATCAAGTATACCTTGCTGAGTCATGTACATCAGACAGGACGCATCGGTTAAGGCGACGAGGGATATAGCACAAGGCTATATTAATGAATCCTGAATTTACATATGCTACAAAACTGGACCCTAACTGTCACTCAGTCTCAAGAGTCAGAAACATTCCACCATAAACACATCCCTGGTTACCGTGGGTACAAACCTGATCACAGGACACATGCCCTGAAGCTCTTATTATTATTATTATGTTTCCATGGATTTACTGCTAATAAAATGCACTTCGGGTGACTCATTCATGATCAATCGTATTCGTCACATATGATGACATCACTTCCTGGGTAGGGTGTCCATGTATTTGCAGATGATGGCCAGCATGACCTCATCGGCCCCTCCACCAATAGACAGCAACCTGGAGTCTCTAAACAGAAAACCAGACACAGAACAGGCAGTGACTGACAGTTCTAATTTTTAGCTGCCTTATCGACAACAATGATCATCTTGAATACTTGTTCGAACTCTGTTTCTAACAGTGTTTACATTTGGTCATTTAGCAGAGGCTCTTATCCAGAGCGACTTACAGTAAGTACAGGGTCAGTACAGTCAGTACATCTCAACCCCCACTGTTTCAGTGGTCAAAGTAAAGGAACGGTCTGTATTTACTGGCTGCATCGAAGCAATGGACCTGGTATTTGAGTAACCACATCTCAGATACCAAGCGTGGTGCATAATAATAATATTACAGAAAAACAATAACATCTCAAACAGTCTCTCAAAATAAATACCAAAACTGCCCCAAAAAAATAAATCATGGATTTGATTAGGCAGCTGTGCAGAGACGCCTATATCCTTCAAACCAAAAAGAATTTCAGGAATTCTAATATGCTGTTGTAGTATATAGGCTAGCTGAAAACTGTTGGTAAGAGAGAAATCACATACAGATTCTGATATTGATCCTTATTTTAAAATTAACGTTACAAATGATCAGATGTGCATAGACTTAATGCCAGTACGTTTTGAGAAATCAAACCCCCCCCCCCCCCAGCAGTGTCACTGGGCACACAGCCAAGGTTACATTTACATGTAGTCCTTTCTTAGGGTCAGTGTGGTTGATCCGTCACCCACCTGTAGAACCTGCTAACCAGAACGTCGTTGGTGAAGCCCATGCCCCCCCAGAACTGCAAGCAGCTGTCTCCCAGCTCTCTGCACAGACGCCCCGCCTTCAGCTTAGCCATGGACGCCAGCTTGGTCACATCATGACCTCTGATGAACAGAGCTGGAGGGACAGAGGGAGGAGGGGAGGGAGGGAGGGAGAGTAAAACAGGGAGGGGGGATAGGGGAGGGAGGGATCATAAGGCAGGGAGGGAGAGAAGGGGGAGAGAGAGGAGGGAGGGAAGGGAGAGAGAGGAGGGAGGGAAGGGTAGAGTAAATTGTTTGGAAATATCTCCCTTGTTCAGACACTTCTAATAATAAGCAGTTTGAATAAAACAGAAGTGAAAAGGAGCGAGAGAGATGCCTCCAGTGATAAGCGTGGGTTGTTAACATATGCTGTGGTCTAGGCAGCCGTGGTGGAGCCTGCTAGGAGTGGACCACACAAGCAGTCCTTCTACAGGTTTGGGAGAGGAGGAGAGGAGAGGGGGAGAGGAGGGGAGGGGAGGAGGAGAGGATGGAGAGAGGGTTGGGTGACTGCCACATTCAGGCTGTCTCCACCGACTGCCAGCGGAGGTTGGCAGAGTGTTTCTGAGGCTGGTTAACAGCTCCCAAACGTGACACAGTCATCAGTATTCACACCACGGGCCGAACACACGAGGCATAACAAGGCACTGGAACACTGCCCGACAGCCAGATAGACCATCCTTTTCAAAAGGGATAAAAAAAGTTATCATCTGTGCCCTTCTCTCTCCTAAGTTTAGGCATGTTGGAAATGGCTCCCGTGACGTGCCAGGTGGGCAGAGCAGAGGATTTCCCCCCCAGGTTGAACCAGGAGGGCTTGGTGAGGTGTTTGAGGCAGGGCTGACCTGTGGCGCGGTGCAGGAGCGAGCGGAGCAGCTCCACCTCTGTCTCCAGCTCGGCCAGGCGGAAGTGGACCGTCTGGTGGTAGAGAACAGGCAGCTTGAAGATCTTCCTCTGGCGTGTGTACTGGATGGTCTGCTGGATAATGTTGTCCATCATGGTCAGAACTGGATGGAGGCAGGGAGCAGGGGTGTGGGGGAGGAAGGAGGCAGGGGTGTGGGGGAGGAAGGAGGCAGGGAGCAGGGATGTGGGGGAGGAAGGAGGCAGGGAGCAGGGTGTGGGGGAGGAAGGAGGCAGGGAGCAGGGATGTGGGGGAGGAAGGAGGCAGATGGTTAGTGTAGGAAACAACAACAGGGTTCCTGCGTGTCTGAGCTGGGCTGGAAGTGTCTTCCAGAAACTGATGAGAGAGTTTAATAACGGAGGGAGGGAGGGTGAGGACAGGTGGGAGGAAACGAGGGAGAGGCCTTCTTCCTCATTTAGAGCAGTAATTATGGAGCAGTAAGTGATTGGTGAGATGGACAGCAGTTCAGGTTGTGTGAGTGTGTAACAGATCTTTGCGTAAGCATCTGTGTTGATGCTTCCTGATGTCGTCAGCTAGCGTCACAGACTGCTGAGCCGCTGTGAGACGAAGACTTCCTGCTCATCAAACGCTTCTATAAACAATGAGACATATTAGGTCTAGAAGAGAGTATTACTGTAGGAAGAGGAGAAGCGTTTCTTTGGGACTGGTGTTCCTTGGCAGACAGACTCTGTCAGGATGTGTCTCTGTGGGAAGTGGGAGAAGGAGGGGGGTCTCTTACTATTGGCAACAGCCCAAAGCCTCTCTTCCTGGAACTGAAGCATTTGATAGGTGAAGCCCATCCCTTCCTGGCCAATCATGTTCTTGCAGGGAACGCGGACATCGTCGAAGAACACCTCGGCCGTGTCAGACGACCTCATGCCCATCTTGTCGATCTTGCGGGCAATGTGGATTCCTGAGAGAGAGGGAGAGAGATAAAGAGAGGGAGACAGAAAGAGAGAGAGACAGGGAGGACAGAGAGAGGGGAAAATAAAGTTCTGAAAGGTTGAAAAAATGTTTTTGAAAAAAAGAAACCTGAAAAAAAATGTTTTTAAAGGTAGAAAAAAAAGTTGATAAAAAATTATCAAAAAACAAGTTTGGAAAGTTTCAAAAGGTCTCACCAGGTAGATTCATGGGCAGGCAGATGAGGGACTTATTCTTGTGTGCCGGCCCATCACTGGTGTTGGCCAGCAGACACATCCAGTCTGCTTGGGTCCCGTTGGTGGTCCACATCTTTCCTCCACTCACCACAAACTCATCACCCTTCCTCACCGCCCTGGTCCTGATGCCTGGATGACCGGGGGGGATATATAGGGAAGACAGGGGAGAGATGGATGGATATATAGGGAAGACAGGGGAGAGATGGATGGATGAAGAAGATGAAAGTGTGGATGAATGGAGTTGGATGTCAAGAAAGCCACGGAGAAGCAGCAGGAGGAGGGAGGAGAAGGAGGAGGAAGAGGAGGAGGAGGAAGAGGAGAAGGAGGAAGAGGAGAAGGAGGAGGGAGAAGGAGAAGGAAGAGGAGAAGGAGGAGGAAGAGGAGGAGGAGGAAGAGGAGAAGGAGGAGGGAGGAGAAGGAGGAAGAGGAGAAGGAAGAGGAAGAGGAGAAGGAGGAAGAGAAGGAGGGAGGAGGCCGTACTTGCGACGTCAGACCCAGCTCCGACCTCACTCACACCCAGACAGGCCACCTTGTCTCCCAGGATGGAGGGCAGCAGGAACTCCTGTTTCAGCTCTTCTGAACCAAACCTATAGAATGACCACACACACACACAAAGATCTAGGTATTGGGTGACATATGAATGTAAGAGACCACAGAGGGTAATCTCCATGGTTACCTGGCCAGGGCAGGGGTGGCCATGTCCGTCTGGACTCCGATAGCCATGGGGATCCCTCCACAGCTGATGTTACCCAGCTCCTCTGACACTGCAACACTGTAGCTGAAGTCTAGACCCAGTCCTCCGTACTCTGCAGCAGCACACACACACACACACACACGGTCAGAAGCAGTACACACACACACACACACATGGTCAGAAGCAGTACACACACACACACACATGGTCAGAAGCAGTACACACACACACACACACACATGGTCAGAAGCAGTACACACACACACACGGTCAGAAGCAGTACACACACACACACGGTCAGAAGCAGTACACACACACAAACACACTGTCAGAAGCAGTACACACACACACACACGGTCAGAAGCAGTACACACACACAAACACACGGTCAGAAGCAGTACACACACACACACACACACACAGAATCTTGGCCTAATTAGTGGGGAAATCCTGCAGGGTCCTGATGGGACTTGGCTCAGGGTCCTGATGGGACCTGGCTCAGGGTCCTGATGGGACCTGGCTCAGGGTCCTGATGGGACCTGGCTCAGGGTCCTGATGGGACCTGGCTCCCCTGTGAGCTGTGATCAGAACTGTGTTGTAAAACAGCTTTGGACCTCGCTGAGTTTAGAGCGGGATTACAGGCAGATGAAACACCAGACGGAAGGTGCACGTTGTAGCCATGCGCTGTATTCCAGTACGGCCCACACGGCACATGTACAGGATGTGGAAAGGCCCTTCCTTCATCTGAGGTGCTGCCTCAGCCACAGCAGCTCCGGACTTCAGGTCTTTAATGAGCTCCAACCATGTGTCACCACATCCAGAGGAAAGACAAGGACGAACCCCCACATGGATGATCTGCTCTCAGGAAGAGACGCCCGCTCTCGTTCTTTTCCTGTGCTGAGGGAGAGATAACCAAGGGGCCAAAGCAGGCTGTCTTCTGAATGACAAACATGAACATGATCCCTCCTTGGGTTCTCTCACTGGACTGGGCCAGTGATGGATCCGGGGGGTTCCAGGACAGTAAAAGTCCCTCTTTTCATCTTCGTTTGATTGTTTTTGCAGACGTTCTTTTCTCCTTACAGTATCTTTCTGGGAATTTGTCATGCTTTATTATTGGTCAGTTTTTAAGGGAAGTGTGGTGATAGAAAAAGAGAGAGAGTGAGCGCGAGAGTGAGAGAGCGAGAGAGAGGGGAAAACATTCAACATGGCCCTGGGCCAGACTGTTACTGCGGTAAGGCCTCAGCCATATTCTAGCCTCTCTGGGCACAGCACAGCTAGGAAAAGATAACTTGCAAACTGCCCTGACAAATGTACAGCTTCAATTAATTACTTAATACATCCAACCAGACAGTAATTCAATCAGAATACTGTAAATATCTAGTTTACACACTGACACTGTTGACAGACTCCCTAACGACCCGTGACTTGGCACTCGAAACGAGGCAGAAAGACAAACAGACTGTAATCTTCCACGACAGATTAAGTAGGAGGCGACAGGAGACAGAAACTATCACTCACCAGCAGGGGGTCAGAGTCACCTGCCAAGGTTCCTGTCTGGATAGAGCAGGCGGGGGGGGGGGAGGATGGGGAGAGAGGGGGGTGAGGAAGGGAGGAGGGGAAAGAGAGGAAGGGAGGAGAGGGAGGAGAGGGAGGGAGGGAGGGAGGGAGGGAGGGAGGGAGGGAGGGAGGGAGGGAGGGAGGGAGGGAGGGAGGGAGGGAGGGAGGGAGGGAGGGAGGGAGGGAGGGAGGGAGGGAGGGAGGGAGAGGGAGGGAGGGAGGGAGGCGGGGCAGTCAGTAAAACAAACAAGAGAGAGCTGGAGCCTCTTCACCCCCCAGAGAGAAACATCTGCAGCTGGAAATGTTCACATGCTGCGGACGGAGAAGGGGGGGTCCAAAATCTGGAAGAGCCGGGAAGCTAGGCACAGCAGGGGGTTATGTCAACCCTGGCTGTCACCGACGGACCACATGTTCTTTGGTTCCTTCCGGCCTTACCTGGGCTCAGAGCCCAGCTGCCTCAGCGTGATGTTCAGATGCCGACATCTCCAAACTACCACTGGTCTGGAGGGTGGAGGGGAGGGAGGGGTGACCTGCTGAACCACTGGTCTGGAGGGTGGAGGGGGGAGGGGTGACCTGCTAGACCACTGGTCTGGAGGGTGGAGGGGTGACCTGCTGAACCACTGGTCTGGAGGGTGGAGGGGGGGGAGGGGTGACCTGCTAGACCACTGGTCTGGAGGGTGGAGGGGTGACCTGCTGAACCACTGGTCTGGAGGGTGGAGGGGGGGAGGGGTGACCTGCTAGACCACTGGTCTGGAGGGTGGAGGGGAGGGAGGGGTGAGCTGCTGGACCACTGGTCTGGAGGGTGGAGGGGAGGGAGGGGTGACGGAGGCATGAACAGCATCGCTGAGTAAAGGAACACAACAGTTCACGCTGCCTCCTTCAACACATCCCCTGACTGATCCGTGCTCTGAAACTCAGAAGAACGGCTCCTAAGCAACCGCTTGATTGGCTGCGTCTCCGCACGGAGGTCTGAGCCAGCCAATTGATCTCATGCGTGTCTCCATGACAACTCGCCACGGCGACGGGACCATGCGCACCTCACTTGACTGCGATGCCGTCATGCTCGTCGCGGTGTGTTCGCCGTTACAACGCTTTCAAGCGAAATCTCAACTCACACACACATGGGCTGATCATCTCCGTGGGGGGGAAGGGAGACTTGGCAGTGATCTTTGACCTCTCATGAAGGAACAGGAAGTAAAGTGGAGGACCGCCAAGCCCCGCCCACAGGAGGGAAGACAAGGTCAACATTGGAGTATGATTGGTGGAACCCCAAGTCTCTCTCCCCGATAGCCATACCCCTGCCAACACTTCCCGTTCGGCTGTTAAAAAACAATCCTGCTTTTTCGTCTGACGGACTGGAGGGTGAAGGGTCAGCAGTCCTGGTCATGAACATCATTTTAGCAGATGTTTTCCTATTTTATTATTATTACCCAAAGTGACGTACAGTCCAAGGGGGTGGGATTTAAACCTGTGACCTCGTAAACTGCAGTCAAATGCTCTGGCCGCCTGGCTGTTACGGTGTTGAATGGTGATGAACTGTTTGGGCTGAGAGAGGCCAGGAGAACAGAACAGAACCCTGGTCTTCCCCCCGCGTCAGGGCTCCTATCTGGGACGATCTGGGAGGGGAGCTGGCAGCTGCTGTGCTGTTTGGAGCCGGTCCACAAAGCATCTTCCAAGAAACTGTGCTTTCATAAGACGACCCCCACTACAAAGCTACACCATTCCTGCAGTGCTGGAGAGAAATACTCACAGCTCCAACTCCCCATAAAGACATTCCAGGATGACAGAGGAAGGTTTTCAGGGTTGTTCAGGAGTGTTTCAGTGAACACTAGTCATCCTGAGAGTAATGTTTCGAGGCAGGATCTCTGCGTCATCACAGTTGCAATTCCAGGTTACTGCCGGGCCATATTACTCCCTAATTAAGATGTTCCCTCGTCTCCTGCAAGGTCATTTCCTGTCCAGGTCACAGCTCCTCTCCTCTTGATACTGATCCTGGTAGGTGTCATCCAGATCAGTGTTCGTCCTCTCCAGACAGACAGACTCCTCTCACAGTCGACTGTGTTCCTGGACTGTAAAGCATCTCTGAGGCTGCTGGGTGTGGACATGAGGATATGTGCATTGCGTTCTGAAGTGCTCGCATGTCTACATTGTTGTTGTTTGTAAAAGCATGTTGATATATGTTAACTCTATGTCCATTGTAAGTGTGTGTTTATGCGTCTTCATTCCATTACTTTAATTTCATTACTTTGTCTCTTCCTGCTGCTGTAACGCCCACATTTCCCGCTTGGTGGTTGATAAAGGCAGCGTTACCTTTTCAAACAAGCAAGTCGTTTCAAGGGTAATAACCTTGATAAATAACTTGATTCAGCACTTGAATGGGAAAATAAAAGACCCGGCAAGTCAGAATTTTCTACCGTACAGAAAATGCTTAGTTTAAATAATGTGTCCTTCACGTCTCAACACCACGAGTGTTCGCATTAAACACAAGCGGCGCAGCGAGCAGTTTATATCATTCAAGGTTACCCATTTGGCCCTCTGCTAATCTGCTATGAGACAGCATCGTTCTATTCTAATCCTGTACACTAATGCCCCAGGCCTCAACACTCAGCACTTTGTAATGCAACCCCTCCCGGTTCTTATCTACAGATTTAAAAGCCTATCTCCCCAAAACGAACGACCCTGAGGCTTCACTGCCGTGCCCTGCTTCATTCCCAAACGCTGGAATTTGGTTTGAGTCGTGTTTACGGTGTCCCTTGGCTTTCTTTCTTGCCGAGTTACGCATGAAAATATGTGGTGAAATTGTCTGTAGTTTGTAACGACACACAGCTGGTGGCCTTGTAGAAACTAACCATATGTGTTTACTTCGTGTTGCGGTAAAGTTAAACCGAGCCAACGGCACGACCCATTTAAGGCAGAGATGTTAGCGCGTCTCAAAACGTACATTTACCAAGTCCACAAACTAAACATTCGGAAAACTTCGCTTGCAAAACTAATGGTTCTTTAAGATTCATAAGATAATTGTCTGGCGCTGTGGTTGTCATTAAATGAAACCCTGCTCTCTCAGATACAAAAGCTAGCCTTTGTTCCAACTCTGATAAAAAACGATGGCGCGAGTTTGACACCTGCGGCGTCGAGCCCATTAATGTCAGTCTGGTACCTTAACCACTACAAAACGCAGAGCTACAAAAGACTTCCGGTTCTAATTTTTTAGAACACTATTCTCCATATTGACACGGAACAGACCATTGTGTAAAAAAACAATACAGTTCAGTCAGTGTCTCGAGTGTATAAAGCCAGCGCTCCTCTCCCCTCACATAACGGTGAAGAGGCGAGCATCGGCAAAGTTCAGGTGTGTTTTAATAAGGTAAATGGCTGCTGATGGCAGTTCAGACAGATGGATATGTAAGTGTAGTTGCGTCGCACGTCAGTGTCCCTTCCTTCTGATCTTCCCCCTACTGGGATTCAAAACTCAAGACCTCTCACTTACAAACTTGACTGCCACTTTTATACACATCCATTTAACCAGCTACGCCACGGAAAAGCTAGCTGTATTTATACAGAGGAGTGAGTTGAACCAGTTCAACTCTGTACCAGATGCGTACCAACAGGCTTGTTGACTCCCAGGAATCCAGCGTTGCCCAAGACCTTGAAGACCTTGTGAGCAGGGAACATCCCCTCAGCTTCCCACTGGTCCACATATGGGTTAATCTCCTGGTCAATGATCTGGGAGAGAAACAAACACACTTTACAAAAATACACATCTGTGGGAGTTTTTTTAAAGCATTTCTGCTCTGTCAATATCTGCCTGCCTCCTTATTAGTCTGTCAGCAGGTCTGTGTACTTGTACAGGCAGTATGCCTGCTTGTCTGTCTGCAATATTGCCGTCCCACTAATGAATGACAAATATAAATAGCTTATCTCTCCCCTGACAGTATTCAGGGAAATTGCTGGCCATTAGGCTGTCTCCATTCACAGTGTGTGGAAGTGTGAATGAAGGGAGAAGCCACGGTATCTTTGGACATGCCCAGCAATCCTGCTGTGTTCTGTATTGTGCAAACTGTGTCTCTCTGTAATCTCATGTCAGCAGACTTCTGGCTGCGTGTGTGTGTGGTGTGTGTGTAATATAGTTCTGTATGCCATGACAAGAGGGGGATGTTATCCAACATGATACAGCCCACATACAGGGATGGTCAAATGTTCAGTTTTCTGGAGGGGACAACCAGCATACACAGCAAACCATGGTAGAACTGGAGGGGCGAGACTTTTCCAGCCACAGATGGGCAGTCAGCCCCCCTGTCAGGACCTCAACACTAGCAGACAGCCCCCCTGTCAGGACCTCAGCACTAGCAGACAGCCCCCCTGTCAGGACCTCAGCACTAGCAGACAGCCCCCCTGTCAGGACCTCAACACTAGCAGACAGCCCCCCTGTCAGGACCTCAGCACTAGCAGACAGCCCCCCCGTCAGGACCTCAGCACTAGCAGACAGCCCCCCCGTCAGGACCTCAGCACTAGCAGACAGCCCCCCTGTCAGGACCTCAACACTAGCAGACAGCCCCCCTGTCAGGACCTCAGCACTAGCAGACAGCCCCCCTGTCAGGATCTCAGCACTAGCAGACAGCCCCCCTGCCAGGACCTCAGCACTAGCAGACAGCCCCCCTGTCAGGACCTCAGCACTAGCAGACAGCCCCCCTGTCAGGACCTCAGCACTAGCAGACAGCCCCCCTGTCAGGACCTCAACACTAGCAGACAGCCCCCCTGTCAGGACCTCAGCACTAGCAGACAGCCCCCCCGTCAGGACCTCAGCACTAGCAGACAGCCCCCCCGTCAGGACCTCAGCACTAGCAGACAGCCCCCCTGTCAGGACCTCAGCACTAGCAGACAGCCCCCCTGTCAGGACCTCAGCACTAGCAGACAGCCCCCCTGTCAGGATCTCAGCACTAGCAGACAGCCCCCCTGCCAGGACCTCAGCACTAGCAGACAGCCCCCCTGTCAGGACCTCAGCACTAGCAGACAGCCCCCCTGACAGGACCTCAGCACTAGCAGACAGCCCCCCTGTCAGGACCTCAGCACTAGCAGACAGCCCCCCTCTCAGGACCTCAACACTAGCAGACAGCCCCCCTGTCAGGACCTCAGCACTAGCAGACAGCCCCCCTGTCAGGACCTCAGCACTAGCAGACAGCCCCCCTGTCAGGACCTCAGCACTAGCAGACAGCCCCCCTGTCAGGACCTCAGCACTAGCAGACAGCCCCCCTGTCAGGACCTCAACACTAGCAGACAGCCCCCCTGTCAGGACCTCAGCACTAGCAGACAGCCCCCCTGTCAGTACCTCAGCACTAGCAGACAGCCCCCCTGTCAGGACCTCAGCACTAGCAGACAGCCCCCCTGTCAGGACCTCAGCACTAGCAGACAGCCCCCCTGTCAGGACCTCAGCACTAGCAGACAGCCCCCCTGTCAGGACCTCAGCACTAGCAGACAGCCCCCCTGTGAGGACCTCAGCACTAGCAGACAGCCCCCCTGTGAGGACCTCAGCACTAGCAGACAGCCCCCCTGTGAGGACCTCAGCACTAGCAGACAGCCCCTCTGTCAGGACCTCAGCACTAGGAGACAGCCCCCCTGTCAGGACCTCAGCACTAGCAGACAGCCCCCCTGTCAGGACCTCAGCACTAGCAGACAGCCCCCCTGTCAGGACCTCAGCACTAGCAGACAGCCCCCCTGCCAGGACCTCAGCACTAGCAGACAGCCCCCCTCTCAGGACCTCAGACCCCGGGTCAGCACTGACCCCGGGTCACCGGCCGAAACCAAAGTGCCTACAAGGAACCTGGGAAGCTTTATGGAAAAGGTCTGATCTGCTCGTGCTTCACTGTGGTTATTCAGCCGGATCAGGTTCCATCGCTATCCTACCATCTTTATCCTGTTGTAGAATGGGAATGATTAGTGTAGGCCTAATACTGATGCACTGGTAACTTTGATTGGAAATCTATCAGTGCATCAGTAGTTCCACCCGGGGGCCTAGAAAAGGGCAATAAAACTCTAAACAGATGTAATGCAAAAGGTCCTTAAACATTTTAATAAACAGGGCTGGGACATTTTAGACTAAAACAATTAAGTGCCGCTCAAAAAAAACAAACTGCTACATGTTTCAGAGTTAACTCTGCTCTCTACTCCATTATAGCTGTTACGATCGTTCTAATGCACTAGCACCTTTAATGGCCAACAGTCAAAACACCTTTGACAAACTTGACAATAATTCTGCTTTCAAGCTTTCCCATTGAGCACAATACCTCTTCCATGGCAGGTAGAGGTAATTAAAACCTACCATTAATTTATTTTATTATTTATTTTTACATCAAATGGGTTATTCATTCAAACAAAGATACATTCTGTGCTCAAACCACTATCAGCTTCTATGAGTCATTTATCATAATGGGTTTTGTTTTAATTTCGGCACCACTTATCTAACTAATGCAAAATGCTTCTTCATGCAACAGTTGTAGCCACCTGGCTAGGCTGGAACGTATTTCCCTGTAGGCTTTGAAGGAAAATGTTTTTTGTGGGACAGCTTATCTGTTACGGATTCCATTGTATTAGCAAAATGGACAATGACTGTGTTCTCTTCCCAAAACACACAGTGCTAAGTTAGCCAAGTACCCTTCCCAGCCAAGAAAAATCTTCAATGTTCTACAAAACGGAAAGTTGTGAAGATGAACAACCTCTATCTGGGCATAAATATTGTACAGACCGCCCTACAGTATCCATCAGATAATAACGTGATAATTCATCTGCGTTACCCAGCACGCAAGCATCAGACGACCAAAGGAAGGCGGACAAAAGGAAGATATTAACAGGAACTTTAGGCGTAACTGTTGTAATTGATATGTTATTATGGCACTGTAGTATTATTATTTATTTTCGCCATAGGCTACATTAATCAGATAGCTAGAGGAATCAAGATGTTACTGTTGCTATTACGCAATTGAGATGTTACTGTTGAACTGTACTATCATTGCTTCACTGTGCCTTGTATCTGAGATGTGGTTGCTTTGCGATGTAGTTTGTAAATACTGTTCCTTGACTCTGATCACCGAAACACTGTTAGAACAACGCACTTCTAATCCTTGATCTTCTGCTGTATTTTCAACATCTACCGTTTGTATGCCACTTTGGGTAAAAGCATCCGGTAAATACAAAGTCCAAATTAAATGTATTTCACATACAGAGCTGAGAACTACATGTGGGGATAAAACTGAATCCCCTTTTATATTTCCCCCGTGATTTAAATGTTGGTCAATCTTTCCTCTCTAATCCTTTGATTTACCAAAATATTTTAGTTTTCACATCCTAAATTGACTTTAAGTAGGCCAGTACATGAACACTGTGTAGAACTACAAATGTTCGTAATATACATGGTTTGATACCAAGCACTTGTCAACAATATTTAAAACTAAAGAAAAACTATGTAAACACTTAAGAAACTTCCAAGTCACCATGCAGACTTCCCCCTCACCACAGAACGTCGTATCAACCGTGGGCTCATGCCATTATTGCCTTTTATTATTTATGTTTATTGCCCTTGTGTGCAGATAGTTATTCAACACTGACCTCTCACCTACTTCATGTTACTGTTACTACGTCAGGTGCCTAGCTAAGGTTATAGAAAAGTCAAAATGGAGATTGTTTTTGCACTGTGTAGCTCTAATGCAGGGAACATTTCATGGCTGTTTGTTTTAACCGGAGTTTTTATTAGCAAGCTTGCCAAGCAAGCTACTGTTGCTGAAGTTAGCAAGACGGCTAAGCTAGCTAGCTAGCTGTGTTCATACCTTTCTGAGGGAGTCCTTCAGCGCCAAGTGCTCCTGAGTATATAGTAAATGATCTCCCGTTGTCTCAGGAGCACTGCTGGGTTTGGGCTTGGTTGATACTTTTTCAGATAACGTCCGTACTAAGCCAACCGACGTCAATTTGTAGAAATTGCGGCTAGCTAAGAAGTTTATTCTCAGCGCTCCTTCGCGAAGAGCCATGTTTACTTTCTGCCCGACGATTCCTAGCTGGTGACTTGCACATGCGCATTGGGTCACAACACAACGACAGTCGGTGATCGAGTCAGTGGAGCTGAACGGTTATAGGCCCTACATTTCTAATGAAGTATTACAAAATAATGTTTCACTTAAGCTATGCTTACACTCATTGACAACGGTGATATCAGCTGTAATATTACAAATAAAAACAGTCAGGGTAAAATACCGTGGTTGTAAGCAAGCTCATTTAATAACACCGGTTTTTATCCATTAATAAAACAAGGCTTGACCTTCAGTCTAGAGACGGACCAAAAAGGGACATTTTAGCACTTTAAAAGACCATAAAGCAAAGCTCTTGACAAAAAATCCTCAAAACCACTTTTTTTATTGCATCACTTGGGGGGTAGAAAGGATATACAAAGTTATAATACTCAAAATAGCCTAGAGCAGACCGAAGAAAAATAGTTTACAGTGGGGGGAGGGGGGGGGGGTAAGAAACATATTTACAAGGTAATTTATTCATTATTTCAATTTTTTTCTTGGTAAGCAATTAGTGCTCCGCTGTTTCAGTAAAAATGGCCGGAGAATTTCCCTGGGCGTTAGAGAGGGGTTTGGGAGGTGAAAAGCGTCTAGCAGACAACACATCCGCCCTTCAGTTCCTTGAAGGGGTTCTTGTCCTCTGCGATGCCTTTGACCAGCGTGTCCTCCTCCACTCCAGCCTGGATATAGTCCTTCACCTCCTCACAGCACTTAGAGACCTGTCATGGCGAAGGCACAACCAGCAACACATCAAGTCACGAATATTTGCTAACTACATTACAGTTATCATGAACGACATCATCACACACTAAAAGTGTGGTGTCAAGTTGATAATATAGCGACAGGTGTGTCTGTCATAGAGTGTCCTATCTATGGTGTCTGGAACATGCTCTCACTAGATGGATAAAACTAGTTCTAAGTTCCGACACTTCAGCAGTTTGGAACTTACCAATGCCCTTTCAGTTTTAGTTTCTTTTTTAAGCTGGTCTACTTCCATTTTTGCCTTGTCCAAGTCCGTCAAATCATCGATGTTAATGACAGGCATGGTCTATGGAAGTGAAAGGGCAGTATTGCATGCTATCAGAATGAGTTCAGACAGACAGAAAGAGTGAAAGGGCAGTATTGCATGCTATCAGAATGAGTTCAGACAGACAGAAAGATCCACTTTCATTTAGGATGGTCTGACTCACAAATGTGACTACACTATCTCAGATTTAGCTGATAAACTGAATTGCAGATACTGAAATATATTGAAGCTTCACAGGAGTGGAACGTAAATACTGTATCCCTTTACCATCGTCATGACTGATATATATGTTATACTATAAATTGATAAAGATATATGTTACACTATGAATTGAAACAAATCTATACTAATCTTCCAGGAAAGAAAATCACTCACTATTAAATATCAAGATATATGGATAAATATATATTTAATAAATAAATATGAATATACTTGTGAAAAGAAAATGACTCACCGCTGCCAATAGGGAGATGTCTTCTTCCCCGCAAAAGTTCTAAATAATCCCTCTCCTCTCCCTCAATCCGGGTTATAAAGTAATCTGTATAAAACAGTTTTAATCTCTTAATCAGATTATTTCAAGACCTTTTATTTCATCCTAACAGTTTCTTCTGTATCTGAAGTACTGTTGAAAAAGGGAATTTAACAGGTGACAGCATATGATTCTGGTCAAATGTTTGATTGTTTCATTTTACTAGAAATACTAAGATGAAGGTTGCTTCATAAAATATACTGAACACCTTCCTCTTCTCTTCCCTGCCCTGTGTCAGATATGGGTCAAGGGGAGGGACACTGTGATGAAAGGTTAATCCGTGTTTACTCCACACCTGTCACGGTGAAGGATACACCATTGTCTCAGATGTAACAACCACAGCAATTCTTTGCCAGATTATATAAATGGTGCAATCAAAGGAACGCACACGGCACTACGGGTGCATCACGGGACTCCTAAGCCCTCAGAAAGTGAAATAGTCAAAACGTGTAGAACATCTTCACGTTCTGATGAGTATAATTAGCATTTAACAGGATTGATGCTTAACATTATGTTTTGCAATGGTTACATCTACAGAGCCTCGATTTTTTTTCTTTACTACTGAACCTTACTTTATAATCGCAGTTGCATACTACTTGTACCACTTATCCTCACTGAGAAACGAGTGGGCAGGATTTTCAGTTGGGCATTCAATAATTGCATAGGGAGGTTAAGGTACAGCCAAGATTATTGTGAAATAAATTCGATAAAAGTTCAGGATCGTTACAGTCTTACATAAATAAAGATATTAGAGCTTGTTAGATAGGGTGTGTCTTAAGAGGACTTGGATGACACCATAGGAATGAGACAAGCCCTGAATTCTTCTTACACAACATGGTATTTCCTTGGAGATAAAGCAATATTTGGTTGCGTGAAAAAAAGAAAAATGTGCTTTGTATGTCAGTCTACATCTGTTTTAAATCCGAAATGAATGGCAGACCACAAATTGACAATGAGCTGTAAAGCAAGACAAAACCGTGATGACCTGTCTCTTAATCACCGTAATTCTTCACCAGCCATTCTCAAACCGTCATTCCACAAAATTGGTTCCCAGGTGTCATAGCCTTCTAGTAGGGGCCTAATTCCTTTCTATCAGACTAAAAGTTCCTTCGCAATTCATCAAACCTGTGGCTTTACGCCCGATAAACATTGCGTAAATAAATGTCTGTGTAGCCTACGTGATGACGTTCTGAAGTTCATCACCATATCGACGTTACAGTAATGTAGCCAGTTTTTTTAAAAATAGCCTACATGAGTCATTATAGCCCTCCCATAAATTCCCATGGGAAAACTTTACAAGAGTATAAGACGGCGAACTGAGATGCGTCGTGCGTAAAAGTTCAACTAACAAAAATGGAGTTTGTCTTAGTGGTTATCTCGTTCTTCTCGATACTTTGTCGCGTTTTCGCCGTTCAACCGAAGGGTAAACCTTATCATATTCCTAACATAATTAAATCACAATAGACGTGGTTGCGATGAGGTGTATCGTTCTACTCGCTGAAAGCCAATTGCCGTTATCAGGGGCAATGGGCGTCGACGTTAAAGCTATTCTCTTATTTATATACTGCCTTCATGTTTGTAGCGTACGCCAACTTTTTAAATGTAATTTCGTATAAGCAACCAACATATTCTTTTTTCCCCACCAGAGGTTTGTCTTCTACAGTTGGACGAGGGACCGTGCAAAGGTGACGTCCAACGTTTCTACTACAACACTATCACTCAGAAGTGCGAGGAATTCAGCTATGGAGGATGCGCTGGAAACGCCAACAACTTCATTACTTTTCAGGAGTGTCAGAAAACCTGTTGGAAGATACCAAGTAAGCATTTTAAGCAAACACGTCACACTTGTGTAGGTTTAGCCCAGGGGCGTTGTTAGACCCTTTTTACTGGGGCACGTGCCCCAGTATAAATCTGCTGTGCCCCAGTAAAATCTAAAAGTTGGAGTTTTAACAATTTACTTTATTAGTCAGTGCATTCATTTAGATTGATAATCCCGTAAAAAAAATGTACAGAGTATCCCAATCAACGCTTGTAAAGTCAAAGCAGTTTAACCAAAAACACAATCCGATGCACGCACAATTTGGTGTTTGGTGTTTTAAGCCCCCAACGGCGCCTTCCAGGCAGCGAGGAGCCATTGGGGCCATAAGGTTGATGTTAGGGCTAGCTGCCTCTAAGGAGCCATTGGGGCCATAAGGTTGAGGTTAGGGTTAGCTGCCTCTACGGAGCCATCGGGGGCTTAAAACACCATCGAGCGCAGAATCCCATGTCTGCGCCCTCTTCTGAGCTTGCCAAATAGCCACTGCAGCGCGCAAACAGAAGTCCAGGTGTCGGACTCGGCACACAAGTCAGAATTGAGGTAGGCTAAGAAAACATTACAAAACTAAAAAAAGTTTCTAAATGATAGGCCTACCAATCATCTTATTTGGACTAAAACATAAAAATAATATTACATGAAGCTAAAAAAAACAGTATTTGCGCTCAAATGAATGGTAAAGAAATGTTAGCGCTGGCATTAACTATTGATGTCCCTGCCAAAGCTGATATCAAACTTGCCTTCCTGAACTGTTGTACGGTGGGTTAGGGCAAGGGGAGTTTCTATAGCCTAGTAGTGCATTGTGCACAGCAAGCTTGAAAGAAACAAAAGGGATATGAATAGGGGCCAGTGCCCCAGTAGGGTTTTATGTCTAACAACGCCCCTGGTTTAGCCTACTAAAAGTTATTTTCCGACGATTTGCGGGTACATCTTTTAAATGTTTTAAGAGAAAGTAAAGCAACCGCAAACAACACACACCGTCTCTAAACCGACCAAAACAAACGTAAAGTTTGTACATTCAAACCCTAACTGATGTGATTGTATCACTATCTCCCTCTCTCGCTCTCAGAGATTCCCCAGATCTGCAGGTTTCATAAGGAGGAGGGCCCTTGCAGAGCGCTCCTCCAACGCTACCACTTCAACATGACCACCATGCAATGCCAACCCTTCTATTATGGGGGATGTCAAGGAAACAACAACCGCTTCGATGATGCGCAGTCCTGCATGGAGTACTGCAGGCCGCGGAAAAGTATGTCGACAGGGGAGGTGTGGGTGGGTGGGAGTTACAGTTACACATGGAGAAACAATGTACTCGCACGGAGGAGTTTACGGTTGTGTAAGAACGGTGTGCGAGCACTGATGGAAAGTGTTATGTGAGACGTCTGCCATTGAAGTAGAAAGGAGTTTGGCTTTACTAAAAAAAATACAAAGATAAAACATTAACGTTTCAAAGTGGATGAAATCAAACCTTTTTTCACGTAACAATTTAATTATTCTTGATAAAAATCGTTCAAAAGGTGTATTCTTTTAATGCAGCCATTCTCCATTTTAGCCATTCAAGTTTAACTAAAGTCGCGTCAGCCGTATCCTCAATGTGTTGTGTGACAGAAAATTAGGTTATTTCTCTTATTTGTTTGTTTAGATGCATGAAAGCTCATTTTATATCACTTCAAGTGAGAGAGCGAAGGATTTAAAGAACTAGAAGAGGATGCAACCGAAATAAAATCGGATATGGCTTATCATCCTGACTAAATTGGCCCATTTGTAGGGGTAAATACCTTATTAGAACCTCACTAGAACATGTAATGACTGAGAGTGTTTCAGGAAATGGAGGAACAAGGCTCCAACCAACTTCCCTAAATACAAGAGCATCGTCAATTTCTCCGAAAACAATTTAATTTCTTCGTCATTGTTCTGGGCTCGTTTAGACACGACACACCTCTGGAACATCAGAAAAGAGAATCATTGTGATAACAACTCCTTCGAGGAGCCAAAGAACCCCACTCTCTCTCTAACAGCTGGTTGTTGTGGTGTCGTCCTCAGCCAGCCCGGTGCTGTGTCTCGGTCCGCTGGATGTTGGGCCTTGTTCCGCCTCCATCCCTCGCTACCACTACAGCCCGCTCAGCAAGACCTGCGAGCAGTTCCTTTACTCCGGCTGTGGGGGGAGCAGCAACAACTTTGTCTCCAGGCAAAGCTGTTTGGACGTCTGTGTTCTCCGTGAGTATCTGATCCTGTCCTCTGTTACACACGCTGCAGACCCAGTCCATGCATGGTTAGTGTTACACACGCTGCAGACCCAGTCCATGCATGGTTACTGTTACACACGCTGCAGACCCAGTCCATGCATGGTAACTGTTACACACGCTGCAGACCCAGTCCATGCATGGTTAGTGTTACACACGCTGCAGACCCAGTCCATGCATGGTAACTGTTACACACTGCCAACCACCTGTTGTAGGCTCTAGCACCACCACAGCTGAAATCTCCTTTCAGAGAGATTGATCTCCTTTCAGAGAGATTGATCTCCTGTAATGATCTTAATTCAGTTGGAGTGTTTTGGAGTGTATTTTGAAGGCAATCTAGCGAATATTCTTTTTCTTCATCTTTAGATGACAGTAATGACATCCATATGACAGTAAAAGCATTCCACTTCTGCCATCCAAATATCCTGCATGCTTGCACAACAATTGATGGTACATAATCTCTGTATGCAAATACATGCCTGCACAACAAATTGCAGGCGTCAAATGGTAATGTGACACAACAGCTGGCGGCTGCTCAAAATCTCTTTGAGGTGTGTTGTGTGTGTTTACGGACTGTTGGCCAGATGTGTGTGTCAGGTGAGTGTGTGATCGTGCTTGTGTTCTTGGTTCCAGGAGGACAACCATGGAAAAGCAGGCCGTTTGGTAGACGATCTCTCAGGAAGAAGAATCTGAATAACGTGTGATTGTGATTTGTGTGAGCCATTACAACTTGGGCAAGTATTTGCCTAACACTGACAAGTCTAGCACTGATAGCACAGCTTCTACTCTGCTAAAGAATTTGTACTGTTTTGACCTGTGGCCTACACTACTATTACAGTCAGCTGTTATGTACAGTTGAAAATGGTGGTTGTAACAGTTTTGGACAAAATCGTGGACAATTTATTCTCTCAAGACGTGTGTGGTGACACGTATACATTATAGTCTGTGGTAGCTCTGTTTGTATTGATTGTGTATTATACAAGTCTAATACATCTCTACTAATGTAAACCTGCTTAAATATTTTATAGATCATGTCATATTTATGTATTTGTGTGGTATTTTATTTTTATGTAACCAGTTTTTTTAAATGTTTGACAACAACCATTGGTTAACTGCATTTGTATATGTCATAACATATTTTGTATAAAATAAAACAATTTGTCTCGTTTCAACTTTTGTTTGTCTCGCTCATTGCTTGGTGAGAGAACTCAAAGTTTATGAGTGTCAGTTGAACTTGTGGCAGTCCAAACCCTGAAAAGCTTCATCCTCGTCTAGGAGTCAGCCAAGGCCTCGGCTCTGCTGAAGGGGATTGTACATTCCCCAACTCTCACTTTTGCTCCACCAACAGCACATCCCACTTCCTCTTAATCTGTCATCCATCCACTTCCATCTTGCTGTGTTTGGCAGTGCAGGCAGGGCGCACAGACAGGCCGGGTCAGGAAGGAAGTCATCACAGCAGCTGGGCACAGACCACGGAGCGGATTCATTAGGCTGTTGTGAGTTTAGAGGAACATCAACAAAGGTTTTTATGTAGGTTATTTATGATGAAAAGGCATATGAGACACACAGGACAAACGAGACTGTGATAACTTGCACTTGCGAGTTTCATGCAACTTACTGTGATTACACAACTTTAAGATTTTTCGTGAACTTACCTCAGATTCTCGAGAGAAAAAAGTAATTTGATGGTAAGGCGGTGACACATTACATTCCAATCAGTAAAAAATCGCTTCATGACCAAATATTGTTTGAGGGCAGAAGCATCAATAGATGGTTTGATTTCCAGTGTGTGTCTGAGTATTTTTGTTTAAACTCAAACATAAAAACACGTTTCTTAACCTCCTTTTCATGAAGGTTTTGAAATAAAATGTATCTTCCTTTCTTCTGATCTGACAACTTGGTACTAACCTGTGTAATTTTCAATCTGCACTCAAAATAGAAAAGTTTTAGGACTGTGATTTTCGTGACAGTAAATATTTATGGAAGCAATCAAAGCTAACTGCCAGCCCATTCAGACATCCTGTAAATAGTATCAAGGTAATGAGACTGGCTCTGTTCTGCGTCCAAGAGCCAAAGGTAAATCATCCATTACTGTTAAACTCGTTTCAGAGAGGACGTCATTGAAACAGAAAATCTGGCCACAGTTATCTGTCTGTCCCTACGAGAGCAGAGGAGATGAGATGACACACCCTGTGAAAATAGGGAATGTGAAAAGAATAACAATTAGGGGTTTTGGGGGGGTATTGAGTTCCTTTTATCTTCTCTCCAAAGAAAGACCAATCACAGTAACAAATATTTGTACGTTGAAAATACATCGCTTCTTCCTGTCATTTAGCCGGTAGATATTTCACCGGGGAAGCAGCCATGACAAATGGCCAAGTCTCTGCTTTCACCCGCTAGTTAATTTTCAATTACAAAAAACCTTTGAGTTGGAAATTATGAATTGTCGTGGCAGCGAAATTCAGACTGATAATGAAAAATTTGGTGCAGGATCAAAAGGTTCAGATATCGCACTAGATACTATATTAGTCACAAGACATTAGGTAAGGAAATTTACCTATCATTCACTGTTTTAATTAATAGATTTTCATGTGAATGCATGAGAGAACAAATGTTCCACTCAGTCCACTACGCACATGTTCAACAGTGCCGGATAATAACTTTTAGCTTTCATAAAAATCTTCAGAAGCCTGCTCTAATCTTGATATATTTGAACCCTTTGACCCTGTGTACATTTGCATTGATTTGTGAATTAATTATAGAATCAGTGGATTAAATGTGTATGTTGTGAACGATAAAGTGCATACCAGCATGCTGTCATTAATAACATACCAGCTATATACACTGTATACATGTGAAGTCTGTCTGCTGCGTCCCATAGAGATGGCTCTGAAAATGGCTCTCAATGCAATCTAGGAGGGAAATAAGTAGAGAGAGAGAGGGGGGGGGAGGAAGGGATGGATGGAAAAAGAGAGAGGGAAAGAGCAGGAGAGAGAGGGGAGAGGGGGAGAGAAAGACACTGAGCATGTTGGGCGCCCCCTGGTGTCGGGTTAAATGTTCACCACAGCCCAGAAAATAACAAAGATGCTCTTTCGGGACCAAATTCCTGTGTTTTTGGTTTTGGGCTTTAATGTTTGAGATTATAATTAGCAAAGGTTAGATAATCCTTTGCAGTATAATACAATACTAGGCTGGGCTTCCCCCCCCAGGCTGACTGATGGAAGCTTGTTTTTGTGGAGCTCAGATCAGCCATGTCACGTTCCCCAGTTGTGTGGATAAATGTCATTATGAATCAGTGTGGAAAGGGTGGGGACCTGGTGGCGTTACATTGCTGCACCATCTCCATCTATCACATGGGAGGACCCACAGTTGTTTCACCGTTTTCCACATGACCTCAGATGTTTGGCAGCATTGAAGCATAAACAGCCACTGGGTGGAGACCCAAGTTCACATATTAAGAACTACCCGGCGAAATGTGCTGCCCTGTTCTTGATTCTTACCGCTCAGTTCCTCCTGAAGGGTGTAACTCAGCCGTTGAGCACACTTTCCATTCTCCTAGATTCTCCCAGAACAAGGAAAGGTCTTGGTTGGTTTGTGATGAGCCAATGGGGAGGTGGGTAGCCAGTCAGACTATCAGTCTATTGGCTGCTCAGTGTTGCTCGGTGACAAGTCTAAACCAAACAAGCTGCAGAGTGTTCTGGCTCTCAGTCGCTGCCTCCCCTCCTCATGGACCCACCAGAACCTCCCTGTCTCTCTGCTGCCTCGTTCACCAGAACCTCCCTGTCTCTCTGCCCCTGCCTCATCCACAGCTACCACCTCCCTAGGGAGGCGGG
Organism: Hypomesus nipponensis; assembly: GCF_054491055.1. Classification (NCBI taxonomy): domain Eukaryota; kingdom Metazoa; phylum Chordata; class Actinopteri; order Osmeriformes; family Osmeridae; genus Hypomesus; species Hypomesus nipponensis. The sequence goes on along the minus strand of NC_140364.1, from coordinate 15,160,743 downwards.
GCACAGCCCTTAGGGAGGCGGGGCACAGCCCCTAGGGAGGCGGGGCACAGCAGGGCACAGCCCCTAGGGAGGCGGGGCACAGCCCTTAGGGAGGCGGGGCACAGCCCCTAGGGAGGCGGGGCACAGCCCCTAGGGAGGCGGGGCACAGCAGGGCACAGCCCCTAGGGAGGCGGGGCACAGCAGGGCACAGCCCCTAGGGAGGCGGGGCACAGCAGGGCACAGCCTGCATCACTAAAGATGCTTTTTATCAGGGGCCCTTTAGTAGTGGACCCATGTTCTGTGCCCACTACCCTGTCATCATGCCAGGGGCCCCCCCATGCCCCCCCAGCCCACCCTGCAAAGCGTTACACACCCTACACTCCCCACACCTCTACATGTTGGCAGACTGCCAGGGCCTTTTTAATGAGCTGACACTGTGGGCTGGGGAGGGGCGTCCCAATACTCATATCATTGACACTAATAGAGCTGCTTAATTGGTTATTAAAATCTTTATGTGGGACCTTTGTTGTTACTGGAGTGACATTTATATAGTTTTTACATCTGTGTGATTTGTACATTTCTATAGCAGTCTTTGCGAGATGTGAAAGCATTCCTAGTGTTTTGACATCTCTATGGTTTTGTCCCCAAAGCTAGGGGTTCTGTGCACTTGCTTCACTGTATGTTTTGTGGCACGGGTTGTGGCACATGTTTGTCAAACATACACAGAATCGAGCTCGACAACATTGTGACTAACCGTTGCTGTC
>NC_140364.1:15057500-15155000 GCF_054491055.1 Hypomesus nipponensis | reverse complement strand
TAAAGATTAGGACCATTCTCGCAAATAACTTTTTGTAACAGAAATCGCTGATTGGCTAATTGTATAGTTTTACATCCGTGCCTTGCCCACAGCTATGCTTGGCACGAGACTCTGACATTTGCCCTCCATCGACTGTCTTCACAAGACAGCGAATTTAATTAAACAGGACCGAGTTTAACGCAATATTTTTTCTGAGTGAGGAGGGGTTGCACAAGCAGATAGAAATAACAGTTACCGACATACATGTCTGTCTCAGTTGCCAATGCACTAGGATGATAATTAATAGAATTGTCATAGGATTTCAATGATTATTTTTATATATATTTTTTTTTTTCAATGCTTTAACAAATTTTAAAATGTTCTTGTTGAATACGAATTACGGAGGTAATGCCTGACAATTCGAGTTATTTTCTTCCAGTATAAAAGGTTCCCCTCCCACACGTCCGTTGTTCTTCAGCGTGTTGGACCTGGTTGTCGACATCTCAGACGCATAGTAAATTCAGGGAACAAGCAGTACCAGAGAAGGCACATGAATGTACATGTGAAAACCAAAATACAGATGAACTTAAAATGCCCTAAGCAACACTCAAGTCCTTCTTATCAGAAGTGTGTGTGTGTGTGCGTACAAGTGGGTGGAGAGGTGTGTGTTTGTGTCTTGTGTCTTCCCTTTGGCACTTATTTGTTTTTTACAATGTGTGCTTCATGATTTGGCTGCTCACAATGTTTGGGGCTATCTCGTTGTTATGATCAGTGACCTATGCACCTTTGTAAAGCTCTCTCTTGGAAGTCGCTTTGGATAAAAGCATCTGCTAAATGCATAAATGTAAATGTAATTACGTCTCTTGACCATTGTGTTAGGAGAGATGGGTTATTTTAAGACATTTGACACAGGCATAGTTCAGATGCACTTGTATTACTGTAAACCCAGCTCTGAGAAATAGTTTTCAGGATAGGGATTAGGACTAGTGTTTACAGTAACAAAGATGTTATTTCCAGGTAATACAGTGTATTCATTTAGAAGGTACTGTAATCCAAACCACCATACAATACAGGGGGATTTGAACCTCCAACCTCTTAAACTGCTGTCAAATGCTCTAACCACTGAGCCAGTCAATGTTTTGTCAATGCTGTAGAAACTGGCGGTAAAGTGGTTCTACTCAGAATTTGAGGGTAGACTTGATCGTTGGCTGGGATTTATGTGGATTATTCAATCTGTGTTTCAATCTGGAAGCACTCATAGGTTCTGCTTCTGATTAGCATATTCACGAGAAGCTAAATGACTGAAATGATTCAATCTGGTCATTTTCAGCCTGAGACTTGAGGCATGAAACATATTTGATCTGCCTGATTGACAGCTGTTACTTGCAGACTGTGAGTGTGAGTTTAAGATACATTGAGGAGCGAGAGAGCGTGAGAGAGAGAGAGAGAGAGAGAGAGAGAGCGTGAGAGAGAGAGAGAGAGTGATTGCAAGGATACTATGCTGGACACAATGCTAAATTGGTTTAATGCTTGTGTGAGAGTGTGTGAGTTTGTGTGAGAGTGTTGTTTTGAGAGTGTGCGTGTGAGTGTGTGAAAGAAAGAGAGAGTGATGGAGAAAGAGACAGAGAGAGAGAGAGTGATGGAGAAAGAGACAGAGACAGAGAGAGAGAGAGAGAGAGAGAGAGAGAAAGAGACAGAGAGGTATAAAGAGAAAGAGACAGAGCTGGGTGCATGCATCATACTGTTAGACCTGGTCTGGTGGTTCTCTTCTTTGTGAAAGACAGAGAGTTAGTAATTCATCATCCTACACTATCTGTCAGCTCAGAGACAACCCTGAGAGAGAGAAAGAGAGAGAAAGAGAGAGAGAGGAGAGAGAGAAGGAGAGGGAGGAAGAGAGGTAGAGAGAGAGAGGTAGAGAGAGGGAGAGAGAGGTAGAGCGAGGGAGGTAGAAAGAGGTAGAGAGAGGTAGAGAGAAAGAGAGAGAGAGAGAGAGAGGGAGAGAGAAGGGGAGAGAGTGAGAGAAAGGGGAAGAGAGAGAGAGAGAGGGAGAGAAAGGGGAAGAGAGAGAGGTGTGTTTGCGAGAAAGAAAGTAAATATGACGGGACTCCAGAACAGACTCAAATCTGGAAGGAAAACAAATGAGAAAATACAACTGAAGCTGTCCTGTCCTGGGTCACACACACACACAGACACTCACAGGCAGCACACACTCAGACACACATACTGTACACACTCACATTCCGACCCCACATGCGCACACGCATAACACACACACGCATAACACACACACGGCGTGATGTAACAAAGATCTAACTGTCAGAGGAGGTCACTAGTGTTCACCCGACTGGTTTGTTATTCTTCTACACTAATCGAGCTGATGGGTCATGTTTTATTCATAACTTCCAGGGTTAACCACCCCTTTATTTCTCTTTACACTGTCTTTCTTTCCTTTCTTCTCTGTCTCATCCCTCTCTATCTCTCTCTCTCTCTACTTTCCTCTCTCTCTCTTTCCCTGTCTTTTTCTCTCTCTCCTCCTGTCTAGGCTGTGTCTACATGTCCAATCATTCCAGCAGGGAAACCTGATATGGCTGTGAGTCTCTCTTCTAGAGTTAACGGTTTGAAGCAGAGTAAATAAGATGTAGAGTGTGTCTTTGTCAGAAATATTAACCTAATCAATGTCCTGGCCTATCCACCCGTGTCCGTTTTAATAGGATGATATTTAATGTTCCAAATGTGGACCAGCTGAACTCTGACCTTGTATGTAGAGCCGGGCACACATTTACAACCCAGGCCATGTCACCCTGGCCTCAAAGGCTGCTAGGACTGGATTATCCATGTGCACTGTTCTCCTGTAGTTGATCAAAATGGCAGCAAATTCAGCTCCGAAGAACCAAACGTCACCTTCTTCAAGCTTCTAGATGTTGTTCCATCCAGCAGTGTGTCTTGTTCTCCCCACTGTCGACACCCAGCTTCGTCCAACCAAAGCTGTTGATTCTGTGTAAAACGGTAAAGGCCTTTATGGTCTTCGAGGGGACGCTGAAAGGGTTGGGAATCTACCACTCTCACCTAGTTAGAAAGAGGTGATTACTGTTAAGTGTTGCAATGTGTGCGCCACATGTTGCAGCTACGTGGGCTTGCCCTTCCTGCTTTTCAGTTCTGAAAACATTATTTATTAGCACTTTGAGATTTGCTTCAAATGTAAAATGCATTACAAATAAAATGTATTATTATGATTTTTCCCTCGTCGGGTTCCATGATAGCAGAAGTCTCCCGGGAAAGGACGGTGCTCTTTTATGAACAAAAAACCTGCTTTGGCTGTCGACCACTCAAACGGCCTCAAAATGCCCCAGCAACATCAAAGGACACTAAAATGTTTGGAACAGGAGTGCCTTAGGACTTGACATAAAGGTCTGTTTTTCCACAAAATAACAACTGTCGTTTTGCGCCAGATTTCATGTTTGCTTCTGGTTCGCCCATTTCTTCTCGCTGGGATCGGTTCCATTAAGGTGCTGCGCAGAGTTACACCTATACTGAACTGTAACTGTAGGTGGAGCTGTAAGGGTGAGAATGCTAGGTGATAAACAGCAAGATTAGGGGAGAGCAGTTGTAATGACATGTCATTATAATCAGAGAGACAGTAGTCTTGGGATATTTTTGGGATATTCATTTTCCATTCCATTTAGTGTTTTCTCGCAGTTCATGTCAGGATTCTTGTATCCGTCTTATTTATTTTTTTGCTTTTTACATTTGTGTGACCCTCCTGAATCATTTCAGCTTGTTCATTATTATTAAAATAGACTCAGACCATATCTCAGGCTCCCCCTGACTTCCCCTCTCTCTCTGACGTTCCTGTCACAATTCACTTAAAACTGTTGAATAAAGCATGAAAAATACTTGGCACTGAAGACAGTTTTTATCTGCTTTCTGTGGATATTTCTGGAAATGTGCCAGGAAATTCCTTTTAAAGTTTTTTTTTTGTGTGTGTTTTGCTTTTATGGACACCTGCACTCGTGCGAATCAATCTCATTATTAAATACCCGCTTGCCTTCTTTAAGGAAGGTAGACTGAGTTATGTTCGGCGATACCACAGTTGCTATGTTTACAGCCAGAACTGTGGCTACTAGAGCTGCTAGGCATGAGGCAAAATCAAATTGAGTGATAAGACAGTTCTGTAGGTCAGTTGTAGGTCAATCCATGCACCTGTAGCAATATATTATAGCAATATGACATAACTACAGTTATAGTCCATCGGAATAATTCCAGTTCATCAGAGACATCAACCTGCGAAAGCCGTCTGTTTGCCATGGGCTTCGGTGCATCAGCAAACAGCTTTAACTAGTCTTTATCAGAGATCAGATCCACATGCTAATACCCAAACACTCTTGTGTTTGAACACAAAGGAAAAAATGTGTTTCAATTCCTGCTGCAGGAGGGCGATCCAATGTGTATCTAGTTTACCATTTAATCTCTCCACCTTGTTTGAATTTGGGCCTAAAGTCTACTCACGTTCGCTTGTCTATTTGTCTGTGCCCCTCCCTCCTGCATCTCTCCTTGTATCAGTAATTTCCTACAATGTTTGAGGTCGGGCGGCTGAGTGGGTATGTCCAGCTGTATGTGTAGTCTGTGTGGAAGCTGGCCCTCCACCTCCCCTTCATGTCTGCTTCGATTTACTTCCTTTTCTCTTTATTCCACCGCCTGTTTTATTCTCTTTTTTTTTTTTCTCCTCCAATTCTTGTGTCTGTGCACAGTTAGGGATGGGCTGACACAGGGCAAGGCTTATTACTTTACTCTCTCTACCTCTCTCTCTTCCTTTACCCTCTCTCTCTTTTTTCTCTTTCCCTATCTCTTTCTACCCCTTTCCATCCTTCTCCCGCCCTCCCTCTCTCTCTCCCCCTTTCCTTTTCCCCCTCTCTTTCTAACCTGTCTCTTTCAGTCTTCCTCTCTCTCACTCACTCCCTGTCTGTCTCTCATCCTCTCTCTTTTCTTTCTTTCTTTCTTTCTTTCTCAGATCCCCATATTTTATCTTAGGTCTCTGTCTCTCCATGGTCTTCTTGTTTCCTCCACCACCACTTCTCCATGGCCCCTTCTCTCTCACATTTCCCTAAAACGAAGTTCAGGCATCAGAGCTAATTCAGAGAAACCTTTCTCTCTCAGAGTGAAGACACCTGAACACGCCTGCTTGCTTCCAGGTAGAGGGCCAGAGCAGAACAGGTCATCTGAACGTCGGAGGTTGAGGGCTGGTGTTTAGATGGTGCTAAGATTTAAAAACATGGTTTGTGTTGCCTGGCCTGCACACAGCATCCCAGTAAGGAGCTAGCGGAGGGTGATGTGGGAGGATGTGATCCCTGACCCCTGCAGGGGTCCGTTAAGGGTAGGAGGGACAGAAGATGTTATCCCAGATCAGGGATCTATAATCCTGTTCCCAGAAAGCTATCTGCCTGTTGGTTTTTGTTCCAACCACACGTATTTGACCTGCTTCAACACTAGTTATCTGATCAACTAGCTAATTATTATAATCCAGTGCTAGATTAGTGTTGGAGTGAAGACCTCCAGGCAGGCATCTCTCCAGGAAAAGGTTAGGAGACCCTTTTTAGTGGTTCACTCCCCCCGTCAGCCCCAACTCAGGTCCGGATTATCCTCCTGATACAACTGTCCTTTGATACATGCTGACATTTGAAACTGACAGGAGCAGCCTGTCAGTGCTTTCACCAAGAACCAATCATCTGATCATCTGTTTACGTTTGAATCCTGTCATCTGAACGCCATGGATGCTATCTGATATTGATTAATGAGAATCTGCACCGTGCGTCATCCACTCCCAAACGGATGTGAAGAGCATATAAAGACAGATAAATAGATAAAAGATGGGGGAAAGTTTGAGGTTTGATAGCTGGGATTAAAGACTTCTCCCTAACGACACCGCCCACTGTTTTACACTCTCAGAGATTGATATCCGTGACTGCTGGGGGAATTATGATAAACGTCAGATGAGAAAAGATCTCTAGCTTCAACCGCTGGGAGTCAGATGTCATTCAGAGTGATTCCAGCTCTCCGATCTGGAGGTTTGTCATTCAGAATGAACCCTCAGTGAGCATCGATTCTCTGATCCTTTGATCGTCTCATTGATTTCCCTTCCCTGCACTTGGCCCTCATTTTGCTTCTGGTGGTGAGCAGTTTCCTCCGAGACATAACCCTTGCTATTGTATCAGAAGAAACTACCTTCCGTATGTGTTTCTGTGGATTGTATTGTGTAACTGGGAGCTTGCTCCACTTGTTAGCTCTGTGAAGTGTGCGGTCAATTATATTCTCCTCCATCACACCCTTTCAAATCTTCGCCTCTTTTCTGTGTTTTTTCTGCCCGAACTGAGTTTGTTTTGTGGATTCCTTGGTTGTACTGAAGTGGTTATGGGAGAAAATCTTACAAGATTTAAGTGTTCCTCAGTTTGTACATCCTGCTGGTCTAGCACTTTGACAATTATATCCAAATACCAAGTGTATTTGTGTGTTGTTCCTAGCCACCTTGTTTTGAGGACAAACCCCTGGAGACAGCTACACCAGCAGGTTCAGTATGGAACATCTTGGCTCCTTCCAGGACTGTCTTCTTCACTGAACTGAACAACAGTTCAGGGACTTCTGATGAAAATGACCTGCAGCTACAAGCTGTCCTCTCTGACACTTTACCGGACACTCTCCTCTGGGATTTGTAAGACAAAAATATATAAATTGTATTTCATACTGCACTTGGTTCACTGTGTATACCTGCTGCAGTAATACAAAGACTAAAATGCCCTTATACCTCGATTTATTTTCTCTGTATCTCCTGTCTTTCATCAGCATTTTTAAGATGTTCAAAAATCTGTCAGGGGATTTAATTCCTATCTATCAATTTTACAGTAACGCTGCAGCGATACCGTCTCATTAATTTCAAAAACAATATTTCCAAAGCTGAAAAGTTTTTGGCTTGAGCGGCGTCACGCTCGGAGAAAGATGGAGTCTTTGATTGGAATGAGTTTGCCTGCGTGGGAGGATAATGATAACTGCAGCCTTCAACTGTCTTTCTCTCCAGCAGCCTGGAATCAGTTGAGCCATACAGGAGACTCGATAACCTTTTGAAAAGTAGCCTAGGCTACGTCTTTCAGAGACAGAGAGACAATAGGGATTAGAACCTGGATTGTACTTTTTTCCTTATTGGTAATAATAGAAAGCACATCACTTTCTTGAATAATGTGAGTCTGTTCTTCTGAACAGGAACTGTAAGTTATAAACAACAACTTGATAAATGGAGTAGCTCATTTGTTTTAGCTACAGAAATACTTTTTGGCAAGTGAATACAGAACATCGGCATGGTTTCAATATGGCTGCCATGTTTCTTTTATAAACTTGTAAGTGTTGACACATTGTTTTCCTCAAAGAAAATATGTTCTGAGGCACTGTTTTTTTTGTTGTCAAAGTCAGGACTGCTGGTGTGCCCTTTTAACGTTTTAACCGATTTTAACCGAGTGACGTTATCGTTGGGATCACTTTCAAAAGCTAATTATAAATGAAACACTGATAACCAATCTGAATCCATCCTAATTTAAAGCGGTCGCGCATTAAACATGACAGATGACCTTGCAGAGAAGCTATTCGTCGAGGTTGGTGTCGACGCAATTACAGTTCTCGTTCAAGTGCTCGTTATCATCCTTGGTGTGAACAGGCGGTAGCTAACCAGCTAGGCCAGCGTCTGAAACGTTACAAGGCCTGTACAACCACTGAATACAATACATAATCAAACACATTTTCAATTAGCAGATGGTAGGCCGACTGTTTGAATCACAATCCCAGCGACTGTAAAATACTGCGAGACTGACAACGTTGTTTGAATCAGCGTGTTTCAAAGGGGTTTAAATATATGTTGCACGTAGGATTGCCTTTGCAACTTCCTCAACCCCAAATGCGGGACACTTTCTCCCCCCTTTTCTGTGCCTGATGTGATGCTATAGGGACTTCCATGGTTAATGCAAGCGCGCGTTGCGTGCGAGCGAATGATTTTGGCTGATTTCAGCGAAAATTTGTTTTTGGAGCTTGAAATAAACAAACATAGCGGTTTGTCCGATTGGTAAAACGTTGTCGAATGAAGGTAATTACGTTTACGTTTCTTAGCCTGGTTTTCCATCTTTATATTGTCTCAAATAAGCTTTCGATCTGTCAGTGTCACTGTTGTGTGTAAGCGGCACTAAGGGCTGCATACCTTCATTTGGAATTTTCCACCGGAGCTTTAGCTAGCTGGCTAACGTTGCGTTCTCTCCTCCTGTGTTCAATGACTCAATTCATCAAGCTGTAGCTAACGTTAGCTCAGTCTATGTCAACAGAGCTCCTGGGTAACTTAACTTAGATAGGCCTATACCAGAAAATATAAAAATGATTGAAACCATCATTCACCAAATTCAGTGAGGTAAATCGCCGAGGCCAGGAGTGCTTTCAGCTTCTGATGGTCGTCTGCACTGGTGAAGCAAAGCCCTTCGCGTTAATATTTCGATGCACTCGCGCTCCCTTCTGACACGCGCACCTGTTCGCAGTTCACTGAATATTAATACCGGCCGGCAAGGCTGTGATTGGAAAACGGGACTGCAGCTGTCCATATATATATATATAAATGTATATATATATATATATATATATATATATATATATATATATATATATATATATACATTTATATATATATATATATATATATAAATATATATAAATATATAATTGTCTGTATAGGCCTATATATATATATATATATATATATATATATATATATATATAGGCCTATACAGACAAATCAGTTGAAAAATAGGCTACACACCACACACTCTCGAGAATATTTAAAGACTAGTGTTTTGTAGCGTGTCTAAAGAAAGTAATACAATGTGTTTGATGACGAAAAGTATGATTCATTAGGAGAGCAAAGACTGTGTAATAAATCACTGTTGTATGAGAGACACATTTATATGTATACAAAACTTCAATTTAGCTAATGCTTTTATTTCCATCAATACATTTTGTTGTCATTGCACAACTGTACAATGTAATGACTCTTAGTGGTACTCACACACATGGAAACACAAACGTTTTTAAATATGCAACTAATATTTTATTTTACTTCTCTCTGTAATTGTGATTCCAGTCTTAATTTGATCAGAGAAGAATCTCTCTTGGTAGACCCACCTAAGAAATTAACTGAGAGCTTTTTTTGAGACTAAAATGCATTAGTTCAAAGCCATCTATTGATTAGAAATAGCAGGGTAATTTACACCCAAGCTAGCCAGACACTCACCGTGTTCAGAATGGGGACTGTGAGACCAATTGTCATAATGGCTTTGCTATCAGGTGGGGGGAGAGAGCGGACTAGAGAGTGAGAGAGAGTGAGAGACCTATTTTTCCTTGCTGTGAATAAAATTCCCCCAGATAGCCACTGAATACACCCACACACTTACACCCACCCACACGCACACAGCTTCTCAAGAAATCATCTACTGTGATCCCACTGAACCACCAGATCAACCCATCAGGAAGCTGTTAAAACAGATCCCTCTGAAGAGTGTTTCCACTTCCTCTTCAGGGCTGGCGGAGGGATACGCAGCAGGAGGCCAGACCACCACTAGGGTTGTTGTTGGCCAGCTACTTATCTTCCTGTAAACAGCAGTTCAAGATTCATTTTGTAGTACTCCTTGTTAATTATCTTAATAACCATGTACGGTCTCAGCTCTCAACGACTTAATTAATTACTGTTTCCACAAATTGAATCGTAAGTGCACTGTTGTGCAGTTTTGGGAATATTATGAGTTTCACAGCAGAGCAAAGCAGATTTAGCAAGCTTCGAGGAATGAAACCTGAAAAAAAACTGTCTGAAATCAAAACGGTGTGATTTCCATTTCAGAGGATTGATGTTCCTCTCTCTGAGCCATGTGGCTACCATCTAGGAGGAAACACTTTTCTGGTGTTTCCTGCACCAAGTAACAACCCCAGGCAGTGCTTTGTCTCCACTTAAGTCTTCCAACCAATCCTCTCCAGTATTACCCCCCACCCCTCCCGGTATTACCCCCCCCCACACACACACACACACTCTCAGCCACCATTGCCAACTCCTAACCTCACCACCAGGGGCAGCTTGCTTCTGATACGATACAACTTTATTATCCAGTTTTGGAAATGTGCCTTTGGCTTCACATGAATGAGAGGAACAGTCATCCCCTCTGCTCTCCTAATGATGTCATTAGATCCTGGGTCTGCCTGGGTCCCCATCAACCGGCTTTATTCTCTCAGGGGTTTGGGAAGCTAATGACAGGCAGCCCTGTTGCTTACAGCCCCCTCTCTCTCTCCCTCCCTCTCTCCCTTCCACATCTCAGGGCCCCCCCCCCCCCCCCCCACACACACACACACTCTACCCCCACCCATCGCCCCTTCGCAGGTTCTTGGGATCTAAAGATGGAGACGTCACGTATGGTTGAACTTTTATTAGGTTTTCTGTTTATTTCTTTGAGGAGTAGGAAGTATTGCTCTTTCACTTTCGGTTGGTAAATATTGGACACAGTCCTCACTTGAGTGCCTTTGACACAGCCGGTGACAGTTGAAAAGGCCGCTGGCCTCTGTGGTGGTACTGTCTGAAAAGGAATGAGAGAGATAGAGGAATACAATAACTACCGTGCAGTCTGTTGCACTAAGCAGTCAAACACCCTTTTGCTCCAAACAATTGCCCCTTCCTAAAACCCTGGAACCGGGGGGGGGCGGTATCTGGGTTCCACACATTCCATCTCTACTGGTGCTGAACCCGTTTGAATGATCGTTTTCTAATCTGGCAAACGTGGGTCTCGGACCATGTTGTGCTGAGCGGGGGGATACCAAACAGGAGTGGTCCTTGGCTCCACCTCTTAATGCCACTCAACGTGGAGGGAAAAGTGTTTATATTGATTCATCACGAACCACTCATTCAAACAGCATCACACTTCAACACTGCAAACTCTTGGATCCTGACCAAGACACCTGCTGTATTTTTAACTTTGGACAGCACCCAGTTATTGAGACAATTGAGCCACAGACATGCAAACAGACTGACTCAAAGATTCCTGCCTTTGCGGTTAGATGCTAACTTCTGTGATGGTGAGAATCAGCGGAGGATGTCTTCACTCCACAAGCTACAGTAGCACAGCCTGCATGTCTCTTTCTCCTGGGCAAACTGGGTGTGGAAAACAGGCTTTTCATGCAGAGTTAGAAGCATACTTCTAGCTGCTACAGAAAATACTTCAAAGCTGAACCATCCTCACAATGCCCTGGTGATACACCACACACACACACATGCACAAAAGCGCATTTGTGCACACGCACACCCACAGTAAAGGCATTAGTTACCTTTTTGGGCTAATATGTCTACAAAAGTGTAAAACAGGCATGCTCTCGCACAGGGTTCAAGTATACAAACACACACACACACACACCTGGGGTCATGTGAGCCTGTGAAAGGGAGGGATTTAGGGAGTGAGAGTGATGGAGAGGGAGGGAGGATGGGGTAGAGAGAGAGGGAGAACAGTATGTTCAGTTGAGTGGCAGGCAGCTGGGAACCCAAAACAAAAATCAGTTGAAAACACACAATGTTTAACTGGAGTTTCTGGGTAGTCTTTCTCCTTCTCTCCGTCTCTCCCTTTCTCCTTCTCTCCTCCACATTCTCTCCATCTGCCAACAACAGCCTCGTAGCTGCCTGTTTCCTGACTCTGTTTCAACAGAAAACAATGAAGCTGTAGTAGTCTGTTCCTGTGTGATGTTTCAGAACGCGCGTTAACCACATTATCTCTGCGTCGGGGTTGGTAATTGTGTTTTACAGTACATGATCAAGGGATCTTGTGGTATTGCGGTCGAGGTTCATTTCATTTAGAGAGCGTAGCGCTCACCAGATCTAGGTTTACATCTTTGTAAGATTTTCCTACCATGAAAAATTATTTAGTGTGGAGGAAAAGAACAAAACAATTGTATTGTTCTCCATGGGGATTGTTTAGTGTGTGTAGGTTTGTGTGGTGTATCTACATGTGTGTGTGTGTGTGTTCTGTTTGTATTGGATCAGACAGGAGTGATGCAGCCCTGGGCCCTTCATGAGTTGACTGCTGTTCTTTTCCTCCATCTATTCTCCATTCTATTTCTGTCGTTTTTATTGTTCTTCCGCCTCCTCTACATCCATCTGAGGAAGAGTTCCACTGACTACAAACAAGCAACACACACATACACACACACACACACATACACACACACATACACACATACACACACACACTAGCGTCTCCAGTTTCTCTCCAGCATGTTGCTTTTCCAACCTGTGTTTTTCCATATCTAGATTGAGTGGGAATAAGTCTGATTTCTGGCCTTTTGCTCTGTTCTCCAGTCCTCTGGGGTCCATTATCTGTCCTGCTTCCTAGCCCTTCGACCCCTCAGGGCTTATCTTTTATCCATGACTTGAATGATCCCTCACTCCTAAAGCTTGTGGACAGGGCCGGGCCCTTACCTGGAGGAGGCTCTGCATCCAGGATTCTTTATCTGGCATCATTTATGAGGCCTGGCGGAGCGGGGCTGATAGGATCACGTTTGGGCCTGCTGGCTGACGGACATCTCTGAGAGCCGTTCCAAAAAACGTTTCGAGCGACTTTGATATCCAGATGTTGGCTCGTTTGTGTCTTCTTCCCTTTTCTTCTTCTTCTGTCCTGTGTGTGTGTTCTCCTCCCTGTGTCTGCCCAGGCCCAGAGCCCTGGATCTCCTCCCTGTGTCTGCCCAGGCCCAGAGCCCTGGTTCTCCTCCCTGTGTCTGCCCAGGCCCAGAGCCCTGGTTCTCCTCCCTGTGTCTGCCCAGGCCCAGAGCCCTGGTTCTCCTCCCTGTGTCTGCCCAGGCCCAGAGCCCTGATTCCCCTCCCTGTGTCTGCCCAGGCCCAGAGTCCTGGTTCTCCTCCCTGTGTCTGCCCAGGCCCAGAGCCCTGGTTCTCCTCCCTGTGTCTGCCCAGGCCCAGAGCCCTGGTTCTCCTCCCTGTGTCTGCCCAGGCCCAGAGCCCTGATTCCCCTCCCTGTGTCTGCCCAGGCCCAGAGTCCTGGTTCTCCTCCCTGTGTCTGCCCAGGCCCAGAGCCCTGGTTCTCCTCCCTGTGTCTGCCCAGGCCCAGAGCCCTGGTTCTCCTCCCTGTGTCTGCCCAGGCCCAGAGCCCTGGTTCTCCTCCCTGTGTCTGCCCAGGCCCAGAGCCCTGGTTCCCCTCCCTGTGTCTCCCCAGGCCCAGAGCCCTGGTTCCCCTCCCTGTGTCTGCCCAGGCCCAGAGCCCTGGTTCTCCTCCCTGTGTCTGCTCAGGCCCAGAGCCCTGGTTCTCCTCCCTGTGTCTGCTCAGACCCAGAGCCCTGGTTCCCCTCCCTGTGTCTGCCCAGGCCCAGAGCCCTGGTTCTCCTCCCTGTGTCTCCCCAGAGCCCTGGTTCCCCTCCCTGTGTCTGCTCAGGCCCAGAGCCCTGGTTCTCCTCCCTGTGTCTGCCCAGGCGCTGGCAGCTGGGGTGCCGGGTGTCATTCTTCATCGGTCCTCGGCTGTCTGTCCTTTTGGAGGGAAAAGCAAATGTCATCGGCTGACAGATGAGATGTACACTTTCAAAAAGCCAAAAAGGAAATGAACAAGGCTCCACTGAGGAGAAAGAGAATGGAGAGAGACAGAGAGAGATAAAGAGAAAGAGAGACAGAGGGAGTTTGGAGAGAGAGAGGGAGATTGGAGAGAGCAGATTGGAGAGAGAGGGAGATTGGAGAGAGAGAGGGAGATTGGAGAGAGAGAGGGAGATTGGAGAGAGAGAAAAAGAGAGAGAAGACTGCCTTTCCACAGTTCTATTTTTGTTTGCCCCAGAAATACTCCTCATGCTAGGCTGATAGACGACAGTGAAAAAAACATTGAATTAATCCAGGAAATCATTAAATAGTCACAGAGTCCTTCCTTAACTGTCAACATTTATTATTCAACTGTTTATCTGCAATTGATGTTTGCGTGACTGTAACAAACACTTTCGAAATAATCTGCTCCTTGTTTTGTGAAGGACAGTGTGCAACGCTTAACCCCCTCACGTGATGTCAGTCCTCGCTCTACGTTCTACAGCTGCACCCACAGCACCCTGCTGAAGATGAAGCCAAATACATTTTTAAAACATCGAAATATTCGTCTGCTCAACAGCTTGAGTGACCTAATTGCGGCTATTGTAAAAAGCCTGTTGGTTCGACAGCGGAGCTCTGGTTGTTTACCTACTACTCCAAATGCAGTACTTGTCTTCAGAGAGCCAAGGACCTTTGTATTGGCTGTGGATGCTTTGTTTCATAAATTATTTCTTTATTGTGACAAGCACATCAAGCTTGTGAATTGCACGATGTACTGCTAACTGCAAACAACTGAACAGCAGAACTATTATACAATACAATTGGGTCGCAAATCCATCGTATTGTACAATTGAATAGCGAAACTATTCTACTACACAATTTCTATAATACAATTTATGGCATTTACACCACAATGAAAGGCGAAGACTCTACAGATGGAGAATGGTTTGATTATCTATGCAGCATCAGCTTGGCACAACATAATGAGCTGCTTTGTACACAGCTAGCTGGTGTTTCCTTTTATCAGGAAGGCACTAGAGCCGCAGACGACTCAACATTCGGTATTTGATATCCTCATCTTCAGGGATTGTTAGACTTTAGCTCGGTGATATAAGCGTTATGGCAGTTACGGCTCATGTTGGGTGAGGGGTGTGTCTGTAACTAGCGGCCCCTCGTTTAACGACACCTGATCAACACACTAACATGCATCTTCATCACTATCAGACTAAACTAATCTTCATGCTTCATGTATTTTTTATACTTTTAAAAGCTGTTGTTTCTGTCGTGGACACGAAGCGGATTCAGTGAATGTGGGTACATGTTCCTTGTCGAGAGCTGAGGATCTCGGATGTTCCTCGATCAGGGAAGAACAGGTGAAGTTCCCCAGTAGGACCGGGCGGAACGTGACAAAATGTCTCACGGAGGGTGGTCTGAGGGAGAAAGCAGGGAAGAAAACGGAACCCACTTTACCTGGAAAGCTCAACTGTTGCTACTGGCAACAAAGCTACTATCGACCACCCCTGATATGAGGAGAGATGCAGTCTTCTATGTTCCTTGTTCCGTCGGAACTTTCCTTGAACCTTTTAACCGTTTTGTCCTGCGCGCACCTCCACCCTCAGGTCATCCAGAAATGCCATGGTTGTGGTCAGAAATACAGAAATAATAAGGTCAGGAAAGATGAACGTTGTTCATTTGGAATTTGCGTGCTCACAGCACCAGCAGGATGCTATGATTACAACAACAACAACAATAGCAGTCATGCTCTCGTTCAGCTGTGATCAAAAGCCTCGTACAGAGGGGGTTTTGAACCTGTAGATCTGCTGTCAGATGTAAGAGCGACCCTCAGGACCCCCCGCTGAGTCTACGAAAGACACATCTTGGAGGGTGAAGGGTTTGAACTGCTGCGAGCAGCTGCTTAATGCTTTGACTCGAGGAGTGATTTTCGATTTGTTAGCTGTCCTTGGCTGAATAGTCGTGTACATGACACAATGGAAGGTGACAGGTACCGAAGTGGTTTGACCTGCGCTGGCGAACAAAACATGATCACTTCTCTTTTCAGAAGCATTCATCTAAAGACCTTTTCTCCATTCTCTCCAGAGACTGAAAACTAAGTAATTAGTTGTTCATTTCATTGTTGATGAGGAAAACTGGAGGTGGGAATAAGAAGTGTTCATGCTTACTGGAGCCAAGCCCCTGCAAATCAGGTTTATCCTGAACACAGCACAAATATCTTTGTTATAAATCTGTGCTCAGCTGGAAAGTTTACAAATTCTATTTACTTTTCTGATTGATACGCATGATATGAGAGAGAGAAAGAGAGAGAGAGAGGAGAGAGGGGGAGAGAGTGAGAGAGAGAGATAGAGAGAGAGGACAGAGAGGGGGAGAGAGAGAGAGAGAGAGAGAGAGAGAGAGAGAGAGAGGGAGAGAGGAGAGGAGAGGGAGAGAGAGAGAGAGGGTGGGGGATAGAGAGAGAGGGAGAGGGGCTTGTAAAGCTTCTCTCGGGCCTCTGAACCAGACCCACATTATGGATCTCTCATTTTAGAGGGCTCTCTCTTTTCATCGCAACCAGCAGCTCTGAATCCATAAAGTCGTGGTGACATGGAAGCTGTAAAAGACAGGGCCGCTGTATGATAAACCACTCTCACTTGCTGTTTTGCTTCAGTCACTTTCCTATTGTTGCATGGTTTCCATTTCTCTTTTTATACGCCCGTAAGTTCAACCTTCTTGGCTTTCAGGATGCTAAAGACGTGTCTGATCATGTGGGACCAGCTGCGCTGCACGTGGATTTTCTCTCTCTCTTTTCTTTGTCTCTCTTTCTTGCTGTCTCTCTCTTTCCTCTCTCTCCCTCCCCTCTCTGTCTTTGTCTTATTCTCTCTGTTTCTCTCTCTCTCTTTATCTCTCTCTCTCTCTCAGTCTTTCCATATCTTGCTTGCTGTCTTCCTTTCTAACCCTCTTTATCTCTCCATTTCTATCTTCGAAGTCCAGAGTGAGTGACCGATTAGGTGGCAAGGAGACTTGTCACTATAGAAGCTGCCAGCTGGGAATATGGAGTCAGGGGCAGACAGACAGACAGACAGACAGAGAGGCAGGCAGGCAGACAGAGAGGCAGGCAGGCAGGCAGGCAGGCAGGCAGGCAGGCAGGCAGACAGGCAGGCAGGCAGGCAGGCAGGCAGGCAGGCAGGCAGGCAGGCAGGCAGGCAGGCAGGCAGGCAGGCAGGCAGGCAGGGTGATAAACAGACAGACAGGGTGATAGACAGACCAGCCAAGGTGTAATTCTGTATTCTACTGCGAGACAACATTCCCCCAGCTTTGATAATATGAAAACCTTTTTTCTTAGGGGGGATAGTAGGGTCTTCTGTTGAGCTCCCTGTATTAACTTTAAAGCACATTTATTTTGGTCTGCTTTCAATCACGAAATGAATTTTCTCAGGCGGTCGAACAGTGATAACAGAGCAGGATGATAAAATGATAAAAATAATGAATACATAATATTCAACACATTTTCCATCAAAACAGATGCAGGAAGTTAATCACACAAACATAATACACAACAATGTTTAAAAATATATCATATTTTTTAACCTAGAATGGTCAACAGTGGAAAACCTTACTTATAAATAAAAACTGATTGTTATAATTATCCAGTGTCCTCATTTAAAACTAAGTTGCTATTTCCCCAAACTAACACGTGTACTGTACCATAGTATACTGACAACCCCTGGTTCTATATTCTATAACTCTGCCTAGACGGAGATCATTGTGGGATCTAAAAGTAGAAAGGCCTGGGGCGATCTAGCTAATGTGTACCTAGGAAGTGAACTGGGTAATGGTTGGGAAATGGATTTTCTATGTAGTTTGGAGAGCAAGCAGTCACTTCCGAACTGTGTGAACCATCAGACTTGTACTGATGTGCACACACACCAACTGTACAGTACACACACACAGAGACACATGAAACACAGGCGGTTCACAAGATCATCCATATAGTCTCTATATGTTTCTATCCTTCACCTCGGGAAATCACTTTAGCAACGCAGAGCAGCAAGTACAGATGCTGCTTCAGCTGCCCTTCATCCTGCGGAGACTCAGTTTAGGTTTAGAGTCATCCACTCCCTCTCTGTCTCAACCACACACAGGCGTCAACTGAAACGCAAACCCACAAACACGCACACGCACACACATGCGCGCACATTTACATTTAGCAGACACTTTTATCCAGAGCGACTTACAGTACAGGGACATTCTCCCCGAGGCAAGTAGGGTGAATTGCCTTGCCCAAGGACACAACGTCATGTGCACCAGCCAGGAATCGAACTGGCAACCTTTAGATTACTAGCCCGATGCTCTACCCACTCAGCCACCAGACTCCCTCCACACACACACTGGCATTACAGACACACCACACACACACCCTGCACCGTCACACACACCCTGCACCGTCACACACACCCTGCACCGTCACACACACCCTGCACCGTCACACACACCCTGCACCGTCACACACACCCTGCACCGTCACACACACCCTGCACCGTCACACACACCCTGCACCGTCACACACACCCTGCACCGTCACACACACCCTGCACTGTCACACACACCCTGCACTGTCACACACACCCTGCACTGTCACACACAGATAAACAGGCATCAGCAAACACTCACACACACTCCCGGCTGCCTTCCTAGGAATCCTGCGATACAGAGAAGTCAAATCTGAGGTAAGACTGTACACACAGTGAAGCTCCCAGCCAGATGAGTGCCTATTCTCTGATCCCTGGCAGTCTCCTGCGATCAATCTCGTCCTTCACCATCTGTTGGCCCTGTTGATTCCTGGTTTGGCCATTTACAGCAACAACATGCTTTTTCCAAGTGAACTGTTTGACCCTGTCCCGAAAGATCTTCTCAGATCTCTCTGAATGTATGTCACTGCTGGTTCCTGTTGAGATACACCACATTATCAACACTGGTGTCAATCTGCACATCGTCCGTCTGAACAAGGATATTAGAACGTTGAGTCATCAAAATCTTCTTGTGGGTAGTTTCCTGACACAGAATGTAACAAACCACATTATCCACTGTCACAGTACAGTACGTGACTCGCTCTGGTCTTGGGTTAGGATTTCTGCTCTCATTCCCAGGGACTGATCGTGTCATGGAGTAGATGGTATATATCTAATGTACTTGGTTCTATTCAGACCCTATATAAAAGCTTTTCATGGGCATGACATGTTTCTGGGAGAACATTTTGGCACACGTTAAACACTCATAAATAATCAGCTGTTCCTTTCTTAAGGGAATTGAATGAAATGTGAAATCTGTCAGCCTTCCATGGAAAGTGCCGGCTGCATCCTAAGACTCCCAGCTTTGCCCCAGACATGAGGAACGGCTGTGCTGGAACCAAAACTGGTTTCAACGGTTTGTTGTAACAGCAGGTCATTAAGACGACGCAGTAGCTCTCTCTGCTCCAGGTTATGTATGAGGGGAGAGCCAAATAGTTTAGGTTGCTTTGCCTCTCTGTGGGAGACAAACAGGGTGACAGTAGGGGCTGTATGTGCCAAAACAGGGGGGCCAGGTAGATTCCCAACCCCCCTCACAGACCCCATTCCCTGTGGAAGCTCAGCTGCTGTGGTGGACAGGAGGGGGGGCGGCTGGCTGGTGGGTGGAAGAACTCTGATAGTGTCTCATCCTGTCTTCTGATGCGTTTAATCAATCTCTTCTATCGTCTTTGATCTTCAATTTTTTCTCTTGCTTTTCTTTTCCTGTGTACGTGCGTGCACACATACACCCACACACACTTTAAATGCAGGCGCACACACACGCTCACACCCACACACATACCTGTACGTACATACACAGACACAAACATACTGTGTACAGACACACACACACACACACACACACAAAGAAACAGGAAACAGGAAGTCTTCATGTGTTCATATCTATGTACACACACGCAGGCATATAGACAAGCAGACGGGTTCCACTGACACAGCATTTGACCCGAGTGCTGGTTCACTGTGGTAATGCACATAGCCCCAGAGTGCATCATATCTACAAGGTATCTCCTCAGCCACAAATAACCTGATTCTGTTTGTGTGTCCAGTCAATTTTTAGGGAGTAAAAGAAGTTTAGAAACTATTTTTCTGTTAAAATTCAGATGAATCTAACGATTTCCCCTTCATGTTTTCCCCTGTGTCCACAGGTGTAGCTGAGAGACAGCAGGATGGAGTCAGCCTTTCTTCTCTGGCTGGGGTTGTGCTCTGTGCTGGTGAGTTTAATCTTATTTCCCCAGCGCTATAATTGTTCTCATTAATCAGTTACATGTTGCATCAGAAAGTAATCATTTTCTCACAGTAACATGTAAAGCTTTCATTAATTTGACCAAATGTTGGAGTCAATAGTTTGGGGATGAGTGATTGTTGAGGCTCAGCAAAAACCTGAAAGATTAATTTCATGCAGTTCACTAATCTACTCACTGTAATTCCTTTAGTTTGGTAATGAGGAGTTAAATGTTCCGTGAACCATGAAACTACAGATCTGAAATTATTGTGTGTGTATGTTCTACATCCTATGACAAAAGATAGAATGTGTTATAGAGGCAGTGTTATTGCCCTGTTCCCTTTCTCTATGCTTGTGTTAGTCAGTTGGTTTGTTATGTTTGAGAAACATCAGTAATTGCTATCTCCAAGATGATGAGACACCGACTAATGTTGCATTTCACAGTGAGGGAGCTTTTGATGATGTCATGATAATAAATGCGTGTGAATCGGCCTGTTTGTGTTGTGTTGGTGGGGATCTTACAAGAATGTTGTAACATGATGGATAATGCCTGACTGAATGCTCTTCCACACATCATTGAAGTAACTGTGTGGGAAGGGCATGGACCATGTTGGTTGAGGGTCTAATGCAGTGACCTGGGTTTGATTCCGGCTCGGGGAATTTCTGCATTTCTGTTTTCCCTTCTCTCTCTCCTTTTCATTTCTTGTCTCTGTCCAATAAAGCAAATAAATGAAAGCTCCCCAAAAAACATATTCCTAGAAAAGAATAATGTTCTGTTACTGGCACCTTCTCTGCGTTTATAAACCGTTATTGTGCTTTATGTGTTTCCCATCGCGGCTGTAAAGTTTCCCTTCCTCCAGGCAGCTGTTGGGACAGCGTGGACTGACCTAATCTCCTGGGGCTGACCGCGTCAGAAACTAAAACAACACTTGTTGTTTGGTTTCTTCCGCTCAGGTCGAGTCCTCTGACAGTGGTGGTGGCCTAGTGGTCGTATGTATGACGTCATTTACTTCAATGTTTGGAGTGACATCATATGTACGGCTGCTAAACTGCTACATGGGACAGCATCGGCACCAACACGCTCCCTGAACAAACTCTGTCCATCCGACCGAGGTGTTTGTGTTTTTTTGACCTTTTTAGAGTGACTCTAAAGTGTCATGTCGGAATAATTCGCCAGGAGAGTTCAGTGGAAAGCAGCACGCGAGCACGCGCCTCCTGCATTACGGAAACGCGTCCCAGTGGAGAGAGGGAGAGTGAGAAGAGGAGGATGGAAGTGATCTCGGCAATTAAACAAAGAAAGAAGAGCGCTAGTTCCAGGACGATCTCTCTGAGCATTTATGTTAATATTCATGCAGAATTAATTAAAAGCGAAGCGGCTGAGAGGACCGAGCCTGGTGAAGTGGCTTCCTTTTCTCAGAAGAGAAACGCGCAGTGCGATGAGTCACCCTGGAGTAGCGACGCCCGACAAAGATGCTGTTTGAATTTTGATTCTCGTCTTTGTGGGCAAGGGCCACTATAACGATAAGCTTCTCAACACACACACAGGCCGTAGTTCAGCCTCTTCATGAACCACAATGACCAGATTGGAAGAAGCGCGATCCCGCCGTGAATTTTTAAACAAACTTGTACAGCGTTAGAAGAAATCCAGTTGTTAACTTCAGATTGGTAGTTGTGCACCTGAATTGTGAAGCACTTGTGTGCGCTTGACTTTGTGATGTCTGTGCCCAATCAATTTAGACCATAGTACCTAGCAAATTTCACAGTCAAAACAACAAAGCCTCGTTGATTTCGATAAGCCGTGACGCTGCTAGCCAATTCCTCTCAGACCCGTCTGAAGTTGCTCCATGAGCAACACGAGAGCCGTCCTCGGTGTTGTGTTTCGGCCTGAGCTGAGGTAAGATTGTGGTTGTTGTTTTCACAGTCTGGAACTGTCGCCCAACACGAACTCCCACCAGACGCATCACTCAGGCCGGTGTTGACCGCCACAGAGGGCGAGGGCCACGCCACAACAGAGGGTCAATACCGATGTCTGGAGCTGTCGAGCCGAGCTCAGATGCACAGCAGGACAGGTGAAGCTTTAATCACATTTTACTGCTTAAAGGAGAGGCTCAGATTGGATTACGCGGAGCTTTTAGAGACAGTAGCGGAGTTGACACTGTAACCTCTGTGTTGCAACGTATCCATTGTTATCCAGAGCGACGTACAAAAAGTGAATCAAGTCTCCCTCGACGGTTATCTTAGTGGTCTGTGGGGGCGGGTCGGTGGTTAGAGCATTTGACTCCAGATCGCAAGATCGCAGGTTTAAATCCCCCTGGTATCCCCCATAGTATAACCAGACAGACGCACAGAGTGTCTCTAGCAGTCAGGAACATCTTAACTCGTTTAAGGTCATGTGCTTGACAGCTGTCTTAGCAACGTGAATCCAGCTCTATAGGATGTTTCTGATGTTTTAAGACTGATGTAACATGAATACAACTCTAGGATGTTTGTGAAAACACTCATGGCGAATAAAATCCCTTCTGATTCTGATTCTGAGGATGTTTCTCAGGTAGAATGCAGACTTTTCCAACCAGTGTGTTGGGTAGGTCCTATATCTGGACAGATTCCCCAGAACGTTCTCTCCTGCAGGTGTGTATTGTGGGAGAGTGTGGGACGGAGTGCTGTGTTGGGAAGACACCCCTGCTGGGACCTACGCTACTCAAACCTGCCGCGGTGACCCGGGTCTGAACCCGACAGGTGAGACGAAACACCCATCAGTCACTCAGGCCCTCAAGCTCCTCTGGTCTCTCTGGAGACCAGCCCTGTGCTCCTTCACAGCTAGGAAGAGCCAGAGAGGAAGTTGGGAAAGTTTTCTGGAAAAGGTTTTTGATCTAATCCTCCTCGAGAGACACTGATGAACGATCCAATCTGTGGAGGGTGGGTAGTGGAGGGTAAAAGCGCTGGGGAGCTGACAGGAGATGATGTCGTGGACGTCTGGGTCCTCCTGTGCAGCACCAGGAGACGAAACTGAAATAATGACCTCATCCGGACTCACCCCAGAGACCGCTTTAGCTCGGCAGACTAACAAGGGTGCTGGTTGGGTACTTCCTGGTTGGAAGCATGGACACATTTTCAGCGGGATGAAACTGGGATTGAGGGGAATAGTCAGTTGATCCTGGCTGTGTGAGTGGGGAAGTGTGAACTTGGACGGAGATGCAGAATAGGGGATTATCTTTTAGGAGAGGATGGAGAGCTGGGTTAGGCTGGTTTCTGATGGGAACATGGGGATCTCACTTGGGTCTCGTTGCTGCCTCTGTCTGCAGCCAACACTATAACTCTGGGTTAAACTCAGCTTTTGTTTGCGGAAAGAAATTGCACGTTAACTCAACTTGAAAACCTCTGGCTAGTCCTTTCCCACTGCTAATGAACTTCCGAGGCTTCATAAATAGCCATTTCTCATAACCTCTTTACCACAACTAGATAGACGCCTGGTGTAGCAATGCTAAAACTAAATAACATTTAAAACTAAATAACATTTAGTTAAAAAAGGTTTATGGTGCGATTGACACTGAACCAGATGGTTAAGCCAGTTGTGTTGTTTATAGTTTATAAATGTTCTGCATTTAGCAGGCACTTTTACCTCTCATACAGCATGGAGACTTACTCAGCTTATGGAAGTTAATGAGGTCTCCCCAGAGGCAAGCCCCTTTGCTGCAGTTATCAGACAGTAGAGAAATACCATCATCCTGTCCAGCCTTTAGTAGCCGACTGATGGATTCCTCAGGTACCAGCAGACATTACTCAGAGCTGAAATTACATCGCTAACAATTAACGTTGACATTCTTTCTTTTTCTTTTTTTTCCCCCAGAAAAAGTGTCAAAATATTGTGATGAATCTGGTAATTGGGTCCAGAGTCCCTCCATTAATAAGACCTTGTCTGGCTGTCGGGGGCTCCCCAAGGACAAATTAAAGGTAATTGGAGATTGATTAGTTTCCTGTGATTAACGGACCAACAGAAGCTGAGAGTGTTGTGGAGTACAGCCAGACAGATGCTCATGTGGCCACTGTGTTATGTTGTCCATACTAGTTGTCATATGTACATCTAAATAAATTTATTAATATCAATGATTGAGATATAACGAAAGTTTGTTCAATAGCTAGGATGAAAATGTAAAAACCTTGATATATTATAGCAGAGACGTGGCTATTGAACAAACAACGATCAAATATCGTAATTATTGATATCAATACATACAGTACCAGTCAAAAGTTTGGACACATTTTCCCATTTTTAGATGTACACATGACATAAAATGTGGATTTGTAGGCTAAAAGTATATAGATATGTAAATATGTCCACATTCCTGTTTGATGTTACATGAATACGTTCTGATGTTTAGTTCGCCGCCCTCACGTGTTTGCGTGCGTCTCAGGTGGGGACGGCCCAGGGGGTTTCGGACCCTGAGCCCACCTCGGAAAGCAGGGTCAGTCCCATGGCCACCCAGAAAGAGGAGGAGAACAAGAAGATCATCGACGGCCAGTACAAGTGCTTTGAGAAGATGCACAGAGACCAGCCGTACAACAGATCAGGTAGTGAACACTCTCACTGTGTCTTTGTGGCACATTTAACTCAAGCTAAGAAATGTTATACTTAAAGTATGCTTGCAAGGTAGTGCAAACATACTTGAAATGTATTGAATATAGTGTGATAATTATGCGACTAGACTACATCAGGTTTTAAGAGCACTTCCAGTTGTGCAGAAACATATCATATCATGTAATGGGAATGTATTCATCTCTTATTGAATTCGTTCTCATTTCATTTAAATGAGATTTGTTCAGTTTTTTCTATCTGGGAACCAGACAGTATCTCAACACAGGACCATCTGAATGTCAAGGTGTGTTTTAGTGGACTGTTGTACCGTCACCAGGTCTTAAACTGGGTGTGTTTGGTGTGTTGGTGGGGCAGGTGTGTACTGTAACAGGACCTGGGACGGCTGGCTGTGCTGGGACGACACCCCTTCTGGTACCTTCACTTCTCAACACTGCCCCAACTACTTCAGAGACTTTGACCCCACAGGTAAGGAGAAAGAATGCCCCCCCTCCCCACCCCACCCCTCTACCCCGCCTCATCCTACGAACGTTGGGCAGGCTCTCTGAAGGCTTGTTAACTCCTCATGAGAAATTCATCACTTAGCTCCAACATTAGACTACATTAAAAGAGGATTCAGGTTCTAAATATTCATACGTGAAATTGAATTATTCATCTCTTCAAATGGAGGAGCCGTAGGGAGCTTGGCAAGATCGTTTGGATGTTCGAGCGCCTCTCTTAACGTGTGTCTTCCCCGGGATCGCCCGTTTCTTTCTGTACGTCAGAAAAGGTGACCAAGTTTTGCGGAGAGAATGGTCAGTGGTTCCGGCACCCTGAGACCAATAGGACCTGGTCAAACTACACCCTCTGTAACTCAGGAACCAAATACAAGCTGAAGGTGAGGAGATGTCGAAGCCAGCTGGCACTGTGTGTGCGTATGACAGGGGATTAGGTTTTCAAATGTGGGTGGGACAGGTTTGGACAACTGAGGATCTCATGAATCTCATGATCTCATGACTGTTAAACATCATTTTCTTTTTTTTTTAAGTGTGTATGGGGTGGGGGGGGGGGGGGGACAGATTAGTCGTTTTGTGTCAAATGAAACGTACGCCCCTGGTTCATGAGTTGCTACAAGTCTGAAAACACCAAAAGGATTAGAAACTACAAACTCTGTCTTCTGAAAATGTGCCATGCCAGTGAGGGCTGATGACGGCGTGTGTGAGAACCCTCCTGAAGTTCACGTGGTTCTCTGTTTCCTCTCAGATGGCGTATATTCTGTACTACATGGCCATCGTGGGTCACGCCTTGTCCATCGCCTCTCTGCTCATCTCTCTGCTCATATTCTTCTACTTCAGGTATTACTCCTTTGCTACCTTGAGCCAGAGTCTGTATTCCTGTTGTCTTCACAAACTGGTACCGATGCTGGAGAGAATGAGGAGGATGGATGATGACGAGGAGGATGGATGATGATGATTGTGATTGCCATGTTCATGCTCAGGTTCTGTCTTTCAATCAGACGTCGAGTGATTTCATAATTTGGTCAATCATTTGAAAATTGTCTGGAGCGCTTCTGACAATGGGAACTTGATGTGTTGTGTCTGAATGTGTCTCAAACACAACGGTCTACATTGTTTATATACAGCTAATGGACATATGTGCAGTACAGTGCCGTACGAGGCTCTGGAAGTGGCGTGCGAGCTGTGTGGCGTGCTAGCTGTGTGGTGTGCTAGCTGTTTGGCGTGCTAGCTGTTTGGCGCACTAGCTGTTTGGCGTGCTGCAGTGGTTCTAGTGTTTCCTGTGCCGTGGGATCTGCCATGTCTAGATGCAGTAATGTCACTTCCTGGTGGTTTTGGTCTCCTCAATTTCATGCTAACGTAGTTTGCCACATAACCACTTTCAGGGCAGAGTCATTTCACAGGGTACTGTGTGAAGTCAGGACCTTTGAGTCATCGGATCTTTAACGTGCACTCTGAAAACAGGGCAGCTAATTGGAAACGGAGCGACGAGGTGAATCGGGAGTTAATGTTCAGCTTCACAGGAGTTAGAAGAGGCGTGTGAGAGCCAGGCCTGACCTGGAGGATGACAATATGACCATGTTTTAAAGAGATATTACATCATATCATGGATATCAAACCTTCTTGTATGTGAGTTTAATCCACAGTGACTACATACCAGCAAGATTTCGATTGAGTCCATATTGGTCCAAAACAAGATACACACGAAACTATATAACTTTTTATGCACCATTATGTGCATAAAGTTTATGTTTGGCAAAGTAATCTGAGCTGCAATTGGGATATTTTAATGTGTTTAAGAATCCTGTGGATCCAGCAATGGTCGGGTCAACTGTTCTCCAAAGCAGCTGCTTTGTATTTAGCAGGTACATTCGCAGGACATTTCCATTTTTCCCAGCCCGTCTCCAAACGAAGACTGGGGCTGGGGAAAAATGGAAATGTTCTGCAAATGTCCTGCGAATGTTCCTACTAAATACAGCCAGGGCAGCCACTGCACATGCAAGCGTGCACATCTCAGTAGCTACTTAATCATTTCCAACTTTAAGTTGTTTTTGTGGCAGGATTATATATTTAAGCGTTTAATAGTATAAAAAATATAACACAGCAACTACTACAGACTAGTCAGGATCTCAATGACAGTTTTTTAATGGTCAAATCAAGGATTTGAGAATATTCTGTATTTATAGTCAGGTCTCTTAAAAATTCAAAGTCTTAATGTGGTTTTACAGGTTCCAGATGTGAAGTTCACAATGGTATTTGACAGGGTACAGCTGCACTATCCTTATTTATGGGCTCACTTCAACACTGCCAGAATTCCCTTATAAAAAATACTCTGGCTAGCTGTAAAAATAAAAATAAAATTTGAGCTAAAAAAGTTTTATCTGAAAAGCTTAGCATTGTCAAAATGTGTACCATGAAACAGTGCAGTGTTGTGGATGTGAGTGATTCGGTATGATTAAATCCTGTGTTTTTATGACGGTAGCATTTCCTAAGTCAGAATGTCTACTGAATTCCATGTGATGTTTTGAGAACGTCCAAATGTTCTAATGGTAAATACAAAGAGAACCTTCTATGGTTTAGTCTGTTTTATCTGTCTCTGCATACAGTAGGACAAGTGCATAAGTGCTCTCAAATTACCATGTGCGAGCTGGGATTCCATTCCAACACCCTTGCTAAGTTGTCATTTAACAAGCTATAATCAAAAGATTTAGAGGGAAGATTGCCACATTAGTTTCCTAATGATGAGAAAAGAATTACCGAAAGTGTTCAGACAGAAAACAGATTTGGCAAGTTATTTTCTCTCAATTACTCTAGTAAACACTGTTCAAGCTGTCCTTAATTGCTTGTTTTAGTAGAGTGTGGTTGCCATGAAATGTAAAGCATTAGTTCGCTAACCAGGCCAGAAAAGGAAATGATTTTAATTTCACAAACTCATCGTTATGTAGATGATGTGGCCTTTTTGATTTTCTGAAACGGTTTTCACAGATGATTTCATGACTCACCATGCACTCACTGAGACTGGATCCACTCTGCCGAATCTTTAGTAAGCTCACCAGAAACAGTTAGACGAGCTCTTAGCTAATCTTCATGTCATGTTTATTCATATATTTCATCTTTATCTTAGACATCAATAATATATCAATCCTGATGATGTTTAAAAAACAGTTTTGTGTTTAACAAACTGTGTGTTTTTGCAAGTACACAACATGTCCACATGATACAAGTGGACACCTACAGGTTTAATCCATGAGACAGAACACTGAACATCTGAATATCTCATCAGGGCATCTGACGCCAGAGACTTCTTTCCGATGGTTATTTATGGTCCCATTTACTTCATCAACGACTGCCAAGTCTTGTTTATGGAATGAAATATGTTGATGTTTGCTAAATGCAGTATTTTTCATCTTGATTATTCATTATTTGACATATTTGTTGCATTCCTCATTTAAAATGAGTTTAACATTCATTTCTCGCAAATATCACATTTCGTACATTTGGAAATTGATCTTCGACCATATACGGGTCATAGTCTCCATAGGTTTTCCATTCACTTCAGTAACTTATGTAATGTCACCCACTACTGCTACAGATAGTTTCAACATTTTAAAGTCACGTTGTTGATGCTCGTGCTTACAGTACATGATTTTCATCTCTGATTAACGAATATTGTTTTTGTTGCTTGTTCTCTACCAGGAGTCTTAGCTGCCAGCGTATCACGTTACACAAGAACCTCTTCTGTTCCTACGTGCTGAACTCAGCCCTCACGCTCATCTCCCTGACCGCTGTGGTCAACAACCCCGACGTGGTGCAAAGGAACCCTGTAAGTCACATCTACAGCAGTCAGTCTCCAGGACTCAGGTCTATTAAAATAATCAGGTCTATTAAAACCTCACGGAATAGTTTTTTTTCTTCTAAAATACGTGCCATTGAACGATACAGGATGTATTTTCACACTGGGTTACATATCTTAATTTGTAAAATATATATTTTTTTAATAGAATAAAAATATATTTATATAAAGATATAAAAACGTTCAGGTTCAAACTAATTATTTGATAACCTGCTCACCGGAAGAAAAGCATGTGATAGCGTACACTTTGAAGAAGCAGTGCGAGTACATGCTGTGGGGGTCTCAGTCACTGCCGTAGTGCCAGAAGAGCCTCTTCACCAGTCTGTAACGGTGTTGTGACTCAGCCCAGAGCTGTCTGTCCAAGCGCTCACACATCATCCTGTCAGGGCTTTGAACCTCCGCCAGTCAGGCCTTGGAAGGTGAATTTCAGACGTGAATTCTTTGTGTCTGGAGGACTGTTAAGGTGATAAATCTATCTGGGAGGAATGTTGTGCTATCAGGGATCATTCCTACTGTGTCTGAAGTGTTGCTTTTAAGAGGCCTTTTATTACATCTACCTACAAAAGGAAATGGTCTGAAAACGACTGAGGGAGTTTTACCTGCTACATGGTCCTAACTACAGACTTTGTCACTGAGCAAATGTCTTTTTCAACCTCTAAAGACAAAAACCCCCAAATAATCTTGTTTCTTATTTATCCAGAGAGACACAGGGAAGAGTGGCAGGAAATTCCATCCTGCAAAAATTACTAAAGCAGGTATCCACCTCGATTCACAGATGAGGTCATGACGTGCTGCGGCTGTATTTGTCAAAAAATAATTCAGAACGCAAGAAAGAACCCTTTCCAAGAAAGAGAAATCGCGTTCCAAAGCAGAGGCCTTTGTTTTCTTGTCTAGAACAAACTGCTAATGGTCAGAGCTCACGGCACAGGCTGCGTCTGTTAAAGCAGAGTGGGAGCTAGGAACGTAAGACCCCATTATCAGGAGCTCTGTTGCAGACACATCGTCTGTTTCAAGTTGTTTTTCTCTGCCAGACAGAGAGAGGCTCTGGATGTCTGGGTTTGATTTCCAGCTCCAGCGCTGTGCTCCTGTCTCCGTACCTTCACGTTCCCGCGTGGGGAACCGGCCCGAGCACTAATCCATCTGGCTCGTGCCCGAGCACAGTGTTTACTCAGATCTCCCCACTTGACGTGTCCAAAAACTCTGGGGTGACTGACGGCTCACACAACCGCTACAAAGACTGAGTTCCAGCACGGTGTCCCAGTGGAATTGAATCCACCCCAATCTGTCTAAAGTTGGTTTGTGAGGACGGTGTTGTAGAAAGGCAGAACTGTTTTGGTTTCTGTGTGGTCTTTGACACATCAAATCAAAATCAAAATGTATTTGTATTGCCCTTTTTACAAGCAATGTCACAGAGGGCTTCACATCGCTGATAAAACTGCCCCTCAACCAACCTAAACCCTCAAGGAAGACAAGGAAAAACTCGCAGAAAAACTCACTAGAGGAGAAAAAATTTAAGAAACCAATTCAGTGAGAGATCCCCTCCTCCAGAGACGGTTGGTGAAAGAGAGGTGCAGAACACAGGCTAAACATAGTCATACAGCAGGGAAGTGTCAATGGGTGTTGAAACACCAAAATCCAGTGTTCAACTTGGCTCAGAGTTGATAAATGTCAGTTTAAGCAGAGGTAGCCACAGGGCTGGGGACTGTGATCAGCGCAGTATCACAGGCAGGGGGATGAGGAAAGGGACCGGGAACTCGCTGTTGTCCGTCAGAGACTGGTGTCCACTTGGCAACAAGATCCAGCGATGGCAGACTGTCACAGATCAATGTCCACTGACGACCACGTCCAACGTTGGCCGACCATCGACCAGGCAGGTCCTGACAGCTCAAACCCCCCACACCACAGGGGAGGTGTGGAGGGGAGACAGAGAGAGGAGAGCAGGAATCAGAGAATGCCAGGAGCAGCTAACAGTTACAGTATTATTAGAACGAGGTCCACACCGGTCAAGTGTGGACTAGTGCAGCAATTTAGCAGACCAAAAAAGGGTATTTAATGCAGTCCTAGACGCTAAGATAGACACATGAAGTGTTGCATGTTGGTAGTTGCATCAGTGGTTGCTGCAAGCAAGGTCATTACGACCAGGGCTTGGACACGGTGATTGAGTTTTGCTCGTGTCTTTTGGAGAACATGTTGAAACGCTTCTGTGAGGATGATTTAGGAGTGATTCAGTCTGCTGGGAGAATAGGCTTAATGTAGAACAAGAACTCTTTCTGTTCCCAGTGAGAACCTAGAGCCATGGTGGGCCAGATCCTGGCTGAGGCGGTCCCTAGTGTCAGGGCCCGGGAGATGGGAGGACCGTGAGATGCAGAACCAGAATGGCCCACGTTGGGTGCCTTCCAGTACAGTCTCAGTTTCAATGGATGTACTGAAGGGTGCATTTGTTTTATTCGAAAAAAAACAAGGAAGTAAAATAAATGAAGGTTTGAATGAGCAAACATGTCTTGCAGACAGTGGCGGTTCTAAACTAATTTTACTGGGGGGGCCAAGGGGGGGGGCAGTGTTTAATCAGAGGGTCACATTAAAAAAGGAAACGAATGATATTTAAACATTAAGTACTTAAATTTGCTTTACATTAAAATCATACAAAATGCTCTGGCTCTCCCTATTCCAGCTCCTCAACTCTCTCAATACCTTGATATGTTTCTCTAACTTCTTCGTTTACTGGGGCAAAAAAGGCTGCAATGTCCCTTCCTCGGTTTATGATGACTACTGGAAGAAGAAAAACGTGTAAAAAAAACCAACAACAAAAAACGTTTCTTTTTTTTCAGTCAGCTCAGGGGGGCCACGGGGGGGGGGGGGGGGGGGCACTGGCCCCTGTAGGCCCCCGTGTAGAAACGCCCCTGCTTGCAGAAAACATGGAGCAGAAGAGCCATGGTCCAGTCAGAGTGGAGGGAATAGGTGAGATTGAGGCTTTTAGGCTGGGTGTCCGACATCGACTCAAACGGTGTCTTTTTCTGAACGCCAGCGTCTTTTATCAGTTGTTCCATGCGTCCATCTAGAGAAAAAGCCCTTCTCCCAGAGTCTATTTTTGGAGCGCTCCGACTTACTGGTGCAGCCGGTAGTTAATCAGTGTAACTTTTCAGAAAGGCGCAGAAGTCGTCTCTGTCGCTCCGTTTGAGCTTGCCAGCCAGTGAGCAGTCTCAGAGTTGAAAACGTCCGTTAATGATTCGCTAATAGCTTAAGTTAGCCGTGTATATACTGAATTTGAATATTGTTTTAAACCAGCTAGCGGTCAAGAGAGGATGACGCGCATGGCAGCGCCCCGACAGAACTTTTCTGACAGAAAAACGACATGGACACGCGCCCAAGGCTCCAGTGTTTTTTCATGTCCAGCATTTATACTGCAGGGATATGGGATTAGTTCAAACCCATTGGCTAACACAATCCTTACATTAGATCTGCACACATTTTACGGAGTTTGAAAGACAAGAGAAAGCACGACAATAAGTTTCTAATAAAATATCACATTTGTGTGTACCGTTTGATGTTTGAGCCCTTGAAGACATTCAAGTAAGCTACGTAAGAGTGAATTATGTTTTTGGAAATGACAACGTCAACAAGAAGAGAAAAAAAAAGGATGTTATTTTTCTTGAGAAAGATAAAATACAAAAACAAAGATGTTTACTCTAATGGCTTTTAGCATATCTGGCTTGAGGTTGTTTGTTTTCCCAGTGGGGTGTGTATGGATTAATATCTTTTTCTCAGACAAGAATAATACCTGCTAATGATTTTGAGTCAGGGACTGGAGACTCATGCAGTGCTGACTATTGTGTTTTCCAAATCAAGCTAATATCACACATTTATTAAATCGCATCCAGTGACGCATTTGGATCAAACGCTGTTTTTGTTTTCACCTTCTCCATTAACAAATGACGTCAGGGTTTTGTCTAAATACAATTTTGAATGAATATTTGTCAAAAGTAACCTTGGCAACAGGAAGAGAGGGTGTTAGGCATGACCCTCTGCTCATCTTATTTCATGGGGTAACAGCTTAGTGGTTAGAGCAGGGATTTAGCTTTAACAATACATGTTCCCACTTTTGGGAAAACAGCTAATCTGTCCCCCTCACTTTTCACCAAGAAAATGAATTAACAGCCCTGTCCTCGGTTATTAAACAAATCTGTCCCAACGATATTTGAAAAAAAAGTCAGCCCCTGGGTTAGAGCATTTGCCGATCTAGAGATTGACGGTTCAAATACCCCATGCACTGTGTGTCACCTAGCATGAAAGCATCATCTAAGTCTTTGTGTTATTCTCCAGGTGAGCTGCAAGGTGTTGCATTTCTTCCACATGTACATGCTGGGCTGTAACTATCTGTGGATGCTGTGTGAGGGAATCTACCTGCACACTCTCATCGTGGTGGCTGTGTTCGCAGAGGAGCAACACCTGCACTGGTACTACCTGCTGGGCTGGGGTGAGTCTCTGGTATCTGCTGGGCTGGGGTGAGTCTCTGGTATCTGCTGGGCTGGGGTGAGTCTCTGGTACCTGCTGGGCTGGGCTGAGTCGAGTTGACAGCATGATGAGAACTAGAAGGACATAGAACCTGATCTGGGTGTGAAGAGGAAACCTCGTTCTCCTAATTCTCTCTCTCTGTTCTCTCTGGTTCTAGGTTTTCCCTTGGTGCCGGCCTCCATCCACGCTGTGGCACGGAAGAAGTACTTTGATGACAAGTAAGTGTGTGTGAGTGTGTCTGTGAGTGTGTGTGAGAGTGTGTGTGTGTCTGTGAGTGTGTGTGTGTGTGTGTGTTAGACAGCAGTCAGCAGTGTGACGTGGTGTGTTTCTCTCCTGCAGCTGTTGGATGAGTGTGGAGACTCATCTACTCTATGTGGTTCATGGGCCCATCATGGCTGCTCTACTGGTGAGCCAGTCTTTCTATATCACAGCCCTCTCCTCTCTACTTTAATCATATCTAGCCTGATCTGACTTCCTGTGTGTGTGTGTGTGTGTGTTTCTCTGTGTGTGTGCGTGTGTGTGTTTCTCTGTGTGTGTGTGTGTGTTTCTCTGTGTGTGTGTGTGTGTTTCTCTGTGTGTGTGCGTGTGTGTGTTTCTCTGTGTGTGTGTGTTTCTCTGTGTGTGTGTTTCTCTGTGTGTGTGTGTGTGTGTGTGTGTGTGTTTCTCTGTGTGTGTGCGTGTGTGTGTTTCTCTGTGTGTGTGTGTGTGTGTTTCTCTGTGTGTGTGTGTGGCAGGTGAACCTGTTCTTCCTGCTGAACATCGTGAGGGTGCTGGTGACCAAACTCCGGGACACGCACCGTGCAGAGACCAACATGTACATGAAGGCAGTGAGGGCCACCCTGATCCTGGTGCCTCTACTGGGGATCCAGTTTGTCATCTTCCCCTGGAGGCCAGAGAACCAGCTTGCGGGGGAAGTGTATGATTACATCATGCACATACTGATGCACTACCAGGTACCAGAGAGCCTCTGGCCTTACAGTCACACAGAAGGATTTATATATGTGCAAAATGTATTCATTTACATTTATTCATTTAGCAGACGCTTTTATCCAAAGCGACTTCCAAGAGAGAGCTTTACAAAAGAGT
Organism: Hypomesus nipponensis; assembly: GCF_054491055.1. Classification (NCBI taxonomy): domain Eukaryota; kingdom Metazoa; phylum Chordata; class Actinopteri; order Osmeriformes; family Osmeridae; genus Hypomesus; species Hypomesus nipponensis. The sequence continues at coordinate 15,120,588 of NC_140364.1, read as the reverse complement.
ATACTGCCACACACAAATACAAAGGCAAAAAGATAAATATATAATATATAACAACAATATATATATATATTACCTTTAAACATCTGACTGGGGACAGTAGAAAATTAGCCTCTCTGGCTAACTCCGGCTCACTTACAGTTTTGCTGTTGATTGGTGTGCTTTGTCCCTTCAAAATAAATACCTAACACTTCTGCACAGTACTGCATATTATTGTATATCATTTATTATTAAATGGTACACAATTGTTTTTGCCTTACACTAAGTCTTAAAAAGTCTGTGATAATGGTTATTGTTGTTAGTTGAGGTGTCGTCACATGAGGTGAGGTGTGATCACATGATGTGAGGTGTGATCACATGATGTGAGGTGTGATCACATGATGTGAGGTGTGATCACATGAGGTGAGGTGTGATCACATGATGTGAGGTGTGATCACATGATGTGAGCTGTCACACGCACTGAAGTGTTCCTCTGTTGTTTCCAGGGTTTACTGGTGGCCACTATATTCTGCTTCTTCAACGGAGAGGTGAGAGCGTATTCCTCCGACTGTTTTCCACTTCAGTCAACTTCTACTTGAATGTTTCTTCACAGTTTTACATCCCTGATAACAGCTCCTCAGTAGTCAAATGCAGGAACGTCAACAGAGCCCTTGACCTTTAGTAAAGGCCAGCAACCCGGGCTCACTGTGAGACCAGGGGCAGGGGGGCAGGGGGGCAGGGTGGTGGGGGCAGGGAGACCGGGGGGGGGCTTGTTGTGATGACAGTAGAGTGAGAGCTGGTCAGCTGGATCAGAAGCCAGCTGTACCACAGGGTCAGACAAGGAGAACCTCAATCTATTCCATTCCCTCCCACCAGGTCTCCTGCTGTTGAGAAAGAGAAAGGGCTTGATTGCTGCAAACCACATACAACGCAAAAAAAAAAAGTATATATATATATTTTTTTTTAAAATAGATTTTTTTTTTTTTTTGAAATTTTTTATTTTAAACTGCCGTAATTGTGCTGGGGCCAAAACCCTCCGGAGACTGGTTCATGTTCGGGTGCTTCCATGCTCAGAAACTTCAAAGCTTCGCCAGCTCACGACCGTGTTACGAGATGTTATTCACCATGTGAGCAGGTCAGGGTGGGTGTGCTAATGACAGGTACAGCTGGCCTGAAGCGTCTGCAACCAGATTGGGGGAGGGGGAGGGGAGGGGGGCCTGTCTCTGCATGGGAAGTAAAAAACAACACGGATAAGAGGCCCAGCGAAAAAGGAGAACAGCATTTGAATACACAGCAGGTGGTATCTGGCACAGGCAAACACAAACACTGCAAATGAACCAAGCCTTTATCAGAGTTCTCCGTTTATTCATGTTTTAAACATAGGACTTCTCTTTTTTGGGCTCGCAGAGGGCTGAAAAGTGGGTCAATTATTAGATCATGCATGAGCAGCCAGATCTCATCAGCGTCATTTTAGTCCTGTAAACAAATTGGACATGTCCGGAGAAAAGAGATCCGCTTTCTAGAAGACAAAAGGAGCATTGACACACGCTGATGGCTTGGAGGGAGGGAGAATGTTTGTTTGGCTGAACTACATAATGACTAGCTGTGAGACATGGGTTTATGGGATCCAAGTTCATAACAGTGAATGACACTGGGTCCTAACTCCAGACCTGTCCACTGTGCTCAAAGCTTCTTTTGTCGGGAGAAGTCAATGTGGGGTTGGGGAGGAGAACATTCTGTATTTGTGACATTGCGTGAGGAGAACATTCTGTATTCGTGACATTGCGTGAGGAGAACATTCTGTATTCGTGACATTGCGTGAGGAGAACATTCTGTATTCGTGACATTGCGTGAGGAGAACATTCTGTATTTGTGACATTGCGTGAGGTTCCCGGTCCAACTGCACTTGTTTTCTCTTGTTTCAGAAACTCTCTGCTAATCAGCTGCTCAGGTCATCGGGGTTTTTGTGTGTCTGTGTTTTGGCTCCGTTGTTAGGGTCGCGTTGTTGAGGAAATTTAAAGTTCCCACTTCCCAGCCAGTTCTTGTGAAGAGAAACTGTGTCAAACTCGGCTTTCGTTTCCATTTTTAGACGCTCATTCAGAGGGTATCACTTCATCACGCAAGATAACGCGCCCGCTTCCTCTTCCAAACCTTTGTGGAGCTTCAGAACGGAGCGATCTGGTTTAAATACTTCTGTACGCTCGCCCAAACGCTCCTCAACTCTGAGTCTAATCAGTGGAGTGATATTGAACAGGACTCCCTGGTGCATCCAGTCAGTCCAAGTATGTCTTTAATGCCCTGTGTGTGTGTGTGTGTGTGTGTGTCTATGTGTGTGCTTGTGTGTGTGTGTCAGGTCCAGGCTGCCCTGAAGAGGCAGTGGGTGCAGTACAAGGCCCAGTGGGGCCAGCGGAGAAGGGAGCATTGCTCCATGCGCTCCACCTCCTACACCGCTACCTCCATCACCGAGGTGCCTGCCTTCATGTTCCACCACGACTGCAACACCGAACAGCTGAACGGACGCCACAGCGAAGAGTCTGAGCTGGTGGCTCTGAAGACAGGAGAGACGTACGCCTGACAGCCAGCAGAGAGCAGGACTGAGTCGTCGGAGGTCAGGGGGCAGGAGGGAGAGGTCAGGGGAGAGAGGTCAGGGGGAGGAGGGAGAGGTCAGGAGTTTGCTGAGGAGGGCTTGTGAAGGGACCCTCTGAGGTAAAGATCAATCCCCAGAACCTCAGAACACCACCTGCTGGGTTCAGACCCTGACAGGGAGGGGGGAGGTGGAGGAGGAGGTGGAGGAGGAGGTCTCTGGGACAGAAAGGTGGTGTCTGGCTGTCCCAGTTTGTCACACGGCTGCTGAGGAACACTAGAGAGGACAGGTGACTCGGACGCCACCTTAGGGATGTGACCAATCCTGATGCTGCTATACACCTGGGGCCCCGCCCACCCTCCAGGATGCCTGTAAAGATGACGATGGTCAGAATGATGAAGAGTGGGGGTTTTCCTCTCACCTATGCCAAAGGATGTGTTGGCTACCGGCACGAGAGACGTCTTCAGTCTCAACTGATTCAAGCACACAGGTGATCGCTTATGGAGACAGATACACACACACACATGCCAATGCACACACACACACACACACACACACAGGACCCTCAGTGCATCAGCTCTGGACTCGTCTACCTGCTTTCCCTAGTTTTGCTGGAAAGGTTTTCGCAGGAAGTTGGAAGACTTATGTGTTTTCAAACTGAAGTTTTTATTCTTGTAAAAAATACCTGCTGTCTGTCTGGTGAAAGCCACAGGCCCCGCCCACACTTGTGTGTGTTTGTGTGTGTCCCAAGTATGTGTGTATCCTGCAAGCTTGTGTAGCTGCTCTGCTTGTCCTCGTCTTTCTGTCACGAGGCGTTAGAAAAAAATAAAAACAGGCAGCTCAAAAGATAAAGGTTCCATTATCATGTGCTGCTAAGCAGATGGGTTAGGTACTACACCTCAGCGGCTCCCAGCTATGACACACAGACGTGTCTAAATAAAGAAGCTGTTTACTTAGATTCTAAGCTTTGTGATTCCACTCGGAATATTTTACTCATTTTCTGCCCCTTAAATTCCAAGCTGTATATTTTTTTAAAGAAAGATGAATTTCATATGTTCCACTGTTTACTGGACGGGAGAGGGTGGACTCTGCAAGGTGACATCGTGGGGCCGTTCAAAGATTTCAGAATGTTTTTCTGCTATAACTGTGATATGTATGAGTATATAGATGATGTGTAACACTGTTCATGAACTCTTGTGTCACTACATTCTGTAGAAATGCTGTAGTTGGATACAAATGGGCAGGTTCAGTCTTTACGTGTATCCTACATTGTTGTTGCCACCAATGTCCTCTCACAGTATTTCATGGTCACAGAGGTTAGGTGTTACCTGGGGTGCGTTTCCCGAAAGCGTCATAAGCCTAAGTCGATCGTAGAATCCATGGTAGGACGAATCTTAGTTTTACGGGTCGTTCCCAAAGACATCGTAGCTAAAGTGTCCGTTGAAAATTCGTAGCTCTTTAAAGCGCATAGATTACCCTACTCTTTACGAGCATGTTTGGGAAACGCACGTGAGAAATATCGATGGTTTCGTTCATTGCTACGATCCATCATTATCGGGAAACGCACCCCTGGTCATCTATACAGAGGTTAGGTGTTACCTGGTCATCTATACACAGAAAGAATCATGCTACTTCACAGTATTTTGCACTATATATTTTGGAATCTGAATCGATTAAAGTAACATTTGATTATTCTATTAAATTATATAAAATAAAAACAACTTCGGCGGGAATGTGTAAAGAAGGCTTTGACAAAATGTTCATTTGATGCGTTAGCATGGTTATTACTTTACCAGAGGGCCCATTTTGTCTTGTCTTTTTTTTGTCTCAAACAAACAGCAGGACAATCATGCAGGTGGGAAAACAAGCGCTAATTTTCTATTTGAAAACTTGCTTCTCTTGATGACATTTCCAATCTTCTGTACAGACTGTTGTGTGAAGTAAATTGTTTTGTCACATTAAGGGGTATGGCAATGTTGTAATTATTTTGACAGTTAATTGGATGGTGAAATATGCTGTATGTATTTTCATCAAATGATTGTTTGGGTGAAATGTGTCCCTGATGGTGAAACCTGGTCAGCCTGCAGAGGTCTTCAAACTGAGATCATGTGAGCTCTCAGAGGCAACATCGACACTGACCGTAGGGATCTTAAGCACACTGTTACCTTGCCAACTAAAAGCTCAAAATGCTTTCTCACATTTTCAGACTCAGATTTAGCTCCATGACACCACACTGCTTAGGCCCTGTCACGAGGGTCTCTCCTGCAGCCATGAACCTGCCACAGGCTGGTGTCACCCCTCCTGTGATCCCCTGGTTAGAGAGACTCCCTGGTTCTTAATAACATACCTAGGTACTAAGACAACCGCTGAAACGTAACAAAACTGTTTGTGCATGTGTGGGGGTGGGGGGAAAGGCGAGATTGTTTGTGTGTTTGTGTTTGTGTAGTTCAGGCATAGTAGTTTGTTACATTCAAATCCCTTTGATGTTGCAGTTATCCCATCACCACACTAACCATGTTTAACTATAGGGCATCTACATCTGATCGTTTTACTCCAGGGGAGCTAATAGTATAATAGCCATTCAAATTCTAACATATAATTCTGGATAGCTAATAAATATAAGTTAGGACGACACCTTTTATATACAAGACATTGAAATGTGATTCTGCCTCCTCAGAACATCATTACTGTGAACTCTACAACAACATACAACCGGTTCAGTCTTGCATGTTAAGGTAATGGTACATTTTGCGCCCATTTCATAATATCATTTCAGCAGTGAGCCAACCTCGACATGGCGCTCCTGGTGGTCAGGATGGTACGTTGCGTCTCCTCTGACAACAATCGTAAACCACTTCACTGCAATTCATCTCCCCCCCTCAAACCGTTTGAATTCTGTGCCAGGAGCCTATTAGCATCCAGGCCTTTCTCCTGGACTACAATTATGTCCAATCTGACCTAGCAACGGTCACTTCAGAAGAAGATACACCCCCTTGAGATAGCCTCAAAGGACAGCCCTTGCATTTGATGAAAAGGAGAGGTTTGGAACATATCAGTTCTGTATTGGGACAATGTGAAGCAGCCTGCCCATATTCAACTGTCCTTGGTATGACTTAATTTCTTCTATTGAAGGAAAATGAACTCTGTATATTTAGTATGTACGTTTAGCTGTCGTGTGCTCGTGTAAATACAACAGCCCAGTTTGTGTAATAACTGTTCACACTGTGAAGCGTTTTAACCACTGTTTTGTTTTCTTTTGTGTCGCTTGTGTTTAGCTCCCTTCTCCCCCGCTCAGTGGCTTCAAATAAAAGCTGACGAAACATTTGTTTTGGAAAGAAAAAAATAGGAAATAAAGTGCACAATTGACCGGCTTTTTTGTTTGAAAGCTATTTCAATCTAAATATATTCCTAAAATATTTCTGGTCGTCTGTTTTTGTTCTATCATCAACATTACTCAGGAAAGAAACGAGGCTATCATCTCACTCACTCAACATGTCCCTATGTGACGCGTTATTTGTACAGCCTTTATTTATCAAAAGCCTTAAGAATGATATGATCTGCCAGCCAAAAGTTAACATTGGAAACGGAAGGCTCGAAAGTGCTGGGTTCGCACACCGTTTTACGCAAGACCGCCTTCAGACCCGTCTCTTTCTTGCGGATAAAACATGTTTCAGGGTCCAGAGGTTCTCTATAATGAGAACTACAGGAACAATTGAAGTCGTCCGACTTCATTTTGCGTTGTCACGCTGTTGGTCATCGGCGTGCGGCGTTGCTGATTATTCCGAGCCTCGTGATCACGGGCCCGACGCAGCGACAGATTTCACGGTTAGCTCCCGAAAACAACTCTCTTCATCAACCCTCAGCGGAGAGACTCGTATCTTCCTAATAAGATGACTTTTACTATTTTATGTAAATACTCATATTCTCTATTCGTATGGTCCACTGGTTCTTAATTGTGTAGCCGACAGGGGAAGCCCTGAGGCGCAGTGGTCAGAGTGTTTGTCTGTCGATCACATGGTTTAATTACCCCCCATCCCTTTAAATTTAACCGTCTGCAAAAAATATGTTCAGTCGACTCGAGGCCTTTGTAAGAAATAACAAGACAGAAAGTCTGCGTTTCTTAAGTGTCTCTTATCTTCTTCCAATTGCCACTTTACAAAAGCTTAGGGGAAAACCCGTATTCATCAAACGGAATCATTAAAAGATAATGTTGAAAGTAGGAAGTCGAAAAGAGCGGTTAGCGTCGCGTGAAAAGGTTCACGCTCATTCTGTGGAGATACCGCTGTGGCTCAACAGCCGACACACAGCTGCACTCCCTCCTCTCCCCCGGGACCCAAAGGGATCTCATCATTGAACAGTTCTATTTTCTCAAAACCAATTTAAAGTTGATAGAGGTGTGATTGAAGCGTAACTCACCCCCGAGATGTGACCAATGAATGTCGTTGTAAACAATTTGAATCAATGCCTGGGATTTTGTATTATCAAACAGGTAGAACCCAATTACCATTTCACACCAGCGTTAGAGAAAATTAGCAAGCCTCAGAAAATGTCTTTTGACTGTCAGAAGGATTCCAAGCGGTGGTTTATTTCTCGACCTGCTGGAATGTTCCAACTCACTCTCTAGTTTACTAATCTCCTCCCCAGAGCTGCAGATAGACCACAGTAGCCTATATTGTGCTTTTCTATGTCTGTCTTAAAACTCTTCGAGAACACAGTATATTATTGCTTTTATTCCCCGATGACTTGGTTAAAACATTTTCGAGACAGCAACATTATAAAACACGACGCATAAACTGAAAATCAACCAACCTGCTGAGTCTTACTGAGAACATGGCTGCATCCTTGACTCAGTGCTTGTAGCCACCCTTTTTTAAGTCTGCGCCAAATTATTCACAACCCACAGAACAATAGGATTTATTAGATTGAAAATTGGCACTCGATGACTCAGTGGGTCTTTTAAAAATGAAATTAGTATCTTTCACAGGAGATCTGTTAGCAAACCCCAAACAGAGGACATTATCCAATAAAACATATTCTCCTTTAGGATTATAAGACAATGCTCTCAGCATAATAATAATCATTAATAGAGTTACTTGTAAAGCCTTTGATTCCAAGCATATTAAATACTGTACAAGCAGAATAATGAATACGCTTTCAAATGAAAGCTGTTTGATATTAAAACAGAAGTGACTCTGCAGTGCTCTCAAGGCTCCCTATTAATCCTCTCATGTAGCAAAATGTAAGCTACTCTCCCTGGATATTAGCAAGTCGGCTTCATATGCATAAAATGCGCTTTAGTGACTGAGATGCAGCTGAAAGTGGCGATGAGCCAGTTTACTTCAGGAGCTTCACATCAGGGTAACGGTTCCTGTTTTGTGTCGTGGAGTAGGGCCGCGTCAACGCGCCAAAGCTGCGTCTCGCTCAGCGGGCATCTGAGATACTCAGACAGTAACACCTCAAGGAAGTCTGTCTGGGTGACGCACTAATAAGAGATATAATAGAGAAAAATCATGACAACATGATCGGGGTCAATACTGCAGGAGGCTTCAAAGCAGTCGTGTCAATCGCGTCTCTCCCACAGAAAGAGTAGTTATTTTCATGTGGCTGAATGACAGTGGTGTGTAATGACTGCTCCACTCTGATCTCCCTAATGGCACTTGCGCGACCATTTACGTCATTATAAAATCTGCAAGGCAAAATTTATCTTGGAGTGTCGTTAAAACACGGTGTGTTGGAGAGGTTCATTGGAATTCTGTTCAATGACCGATTATGTAATCCTAGTAGTTACGTAAAACCATTACTGTCCTACCTCTACATCTCACTCTACGGTAACACCACTGTGTTATGTTACAGTCTGATTACATAATGATTAATATTCATGAGCAGGGCAGATGAACACTGGTGTTTTATTGGCTGTTGAAATCATCACTGCGGTACATTGATCAGAGAATCACATATCTTAATATGATTAGGAACTTTTCTTTGACGTTTTTTTGAAATAATTAGCAGACAAGTGAAGTTTTGTTGCGTTTTTAAACACATTGGTTAATTTCATGAGGAAGTAATTATTTTGTCAAAAATATGTCAAAACAGCAATTTATTACAATATTTTGAATATCAATGTAAAACAAACTTGCCATGTAAACATTCACATGATTTAAATCTGCGTTTGCGTTTTTAAACACATTGGTTAATTTTATGTGGAAGTAATTATTTTGTCAAAAATATGTCAAAACAGCAATTTATTACAATATTTTGAATATTAATGTAAAACAAACTTGCCATGTCAACATTCACATGATTTAAATCTGGGCTATGGTACAAAATTCTAAAAGCTTCTTTTCCGTTTAAAAATCATTTAAAATAAATGAACCGTCCCTTCCATCACAGAAACGTTTCAACTGCAAACTGACCCAAACTGACAAGGTTATCACCACTTTCGTTGTTCCACTGTGTCTCCTAACACTAAAATCCTTGATGGAAATCACAACCAGGCAGAGGAAAAGATTCCACTCAACACTTTATTTCACACTGGCAGTGAAGCAGCAAGTCCAGGATGAAATAGGATCTTGGGATCTGGCTTGGAGGAAGTTCTTGTTTCTCAGGGTTGCAGGGCCTCTGAGGCTTGTTAAATAGTCAGGTTAGCGGCCGTCAGGGCTTCAGCCAGGCTTCTGCTGCTCTCCAATCCAAGTCCTCTAACCCTGCACACACCTCACCCCTCCACACACCTCACCCCTCCACACACCTCACCCCTCCACACACCTCACCCCCCCACACACCTCACCCCCCCACACACCTCACCCCCCCACACACCTCACCCCCCCACACACCTCACCCCTCCACACACCTCACCCCCCCACACACATCACCCCCCCACACACATCACCCCTTCACACACCTCACCCCTCCACACACCTCACCCCCCCCCCCACCCCCCCACACATTCCCCATGACTGAGAAGCTTTTACGAGGGGTTCTGGGCCCAGTAGGACACGTCAGGTGTTTGGTACTCCGTGGTGTGTAAACGTTCACCTGGCTTAGAAGAGCCTTGTTGGGAGCTGTCAGCAGGGGGGCACTTTGGAACATTGGAGGCTACTGTGTGTGTGTGTGTGACTGCATGTACGTGTGAGTGACTGCGTGTGTACATGTGAGAGCGTGCAAGTGTGTATGTGCATGTGTGTGTGTGCGGGTGAGGGACTCACAGATCCAGGTGCCTGCCAGAGCCTCCTAAGACACAGCAGTCCCCCAAGGACACAGCAGTCCCCCAAGGACACAGCAGTCCCCCAAGGACACAGCAGTCCGTCTAGGGACCTGAAGGTAAGCGCCATCGGGCCACCCAGATACAGCTGTTCACTCCACCTCCAGCAGCCCTCCAGGACAGGGGGTCTGAACCCCTGTAGGATCAGTCAGAAGCTGGATGGGATCCACAAATCCGTTTCCCTCCATCTGTCACCTGAGGCACTCAGGATGATAGGCTTAGGAGGCCGTCTCCTCTCTGAACACAGAAACACGAGCGCGTGGAACTACATTACAGCAGAGAGAAGACTCATCTATCATCACGGACAGAGAAATGAAACTTAAACCTATGTTGCTGATGTATTTTTAGCTTTAAAGGACATATTTGAAATCTTGTTTCTTCTTCACGATTGGATTGATGTCAGGTGATGTGGTCTGTGCATGTGTCAGCTCACCTAGTCATGCAGTCCTGAAGAGAAGTGAAGGATAATCCTGGTGATGAACAACTGAACTGTGCCGCATGGGAAGATGGGAGGAGGAGGACAGGGTTGAGGGAATGGAGGATTGTTTTTTTCCGAAAATGTAAACATGACATTTTTCCCCTATTGTCATACATCAAAGCTACTGTGGGCTGTCGCATGGTGTGTGCGTTTGTGTGTGTCACACTCTGTAACTGTTAGAAAGTACCACAGGAAAATACAGTAGATGGATCTATGGTTGGCTGAGTATTTACATTTGACTATTAAATTGAAGAACAATTTCCCAATGACAGAATAACATAGGTAGAGTCCACTGTGAGGGAACCAGGTCAACAACATGGCAGAGAGCATCCAACGCTGATCATGGGCACCTTTCTACTTCCTGTCTTCACAAGAAACAGCTCTGAGTTCCTGGCCTACAACACCCTGATATCATTACTGTAAACCACGTGAATACACTTTGAAGAGACAAACAGTGTCAGACTTGTAACCTGGCCTGGCTCATTTGAATATGTAAAACAGTCTGTCTGGGAGGACGATGGGTTAAACAGTCAGACGGGCTAATTCATGATCAGATGATCATTTTCCAAGTCAGGTTCTCCAGAGCCGATGAAGATCAGCATTCAGCTAGCAACGTCTAGGATTCCTGCCTCAGGGCGAGTTAGAGGGATTCCTGCCTCAGGGCAGGTTAGAGGGATTTCCTCCAAACCCTTTGAGCACATCTGCCCTGTAACTGGACTGACTAGGGCCGTCCAGACGACAGACATCTATCAGCTGGGTGTTTGATCTGAGCTCCAGTATTTCCATCCAGCAGGTACAAGTGAATGTGGCATTTTAGGCTCTCCATGGGCCTTTTGAAAAAAGGCTGTATTACAAATCAGAGGTTTACCCTCCACATCAGTGACAGCTCCACATACAGGGTATCATGGCCGCTCTAAGAAACTGTTACTACTATACAAGCACTGTGTTATTACTATAGAGAAACGGTGCTATTACTATGTAAACACTGTGTTATTACTATGTAAACATGTTATTACTATGTAATTACTGTGTTATTACTATGTAAACATGTTATTACTACAGTGTTATTACCATAGCAGGGGGCCTGACGGGCTCTAACAGTGTCTATGGACTCCAGTCTGACAGGGTGTCACTCCACTGTGCTGACCACAGTGGCGGTTCTAGACAAATTTTAATGTGGGGGCCAAGGGGGGGGGGGGGGGGGGGGCAGTGTTTAATCAGGGGGGCACATTAAAAAACAAACAAATGATATTTAAACATTAAATACTTTAATTTTGTTTTACATTAAAATCATACAAACGGCTCTGGCTCTCCCTCTTCCAGCTCCTCAGCTTCATGTGTCTCTACCTTTTGTATTTACTGGGGCAAAAAAGGCGGCAATGTCCCTTCCTCATTTCATGATGACTACTAGAAGAAGAAAAACGTTATTTTTTAAAAACTTTGTTTTCTTCCAGTCAGCTCAGGGGGGCCACAGGGGGGGCCAGGGACATTTTTACAGGGGCCCTGGCCCCTGTAGACCCCCATGTAGAACCGCCCCTGGCTGAGCACCTACGCAGAGGATCCAGGGAGGAATCTCTCCCTTTCTCCCCCTCTCCTCTCGATGTCCATCCCTCTACGTCTCTCTATCCTTCTCTCTCCCCCTCTTTCCTCTCTCTGTCTATATGTCCATTTCTCCCACTCTCTCTCCACAAAGCCGCTCCAGGGAGGAAGGAGATACCCACAGGAGCTGTGTGACGACACCAACGCAAGAACAGATGGGTTCAAATATCGATTAAAGGAGCCAGCAAAAAAACTAAACGTCTTTGAAACACTGCTGTAAGGCCAGTGGCTGTGGAGCACCATGAAGCATGACACTTCTAGCTTCAGCCTGGATTCTTTAATCAAACACCACCCGCGGCACCACGGTCTCGGGTCTACGCCTTTCAGTTTTCAGATAAAGATCGCCCTGTTCTGGTTTGAAAAACAATAACCAGGACAGAAAGGTGTCGAACAGATGCGCTTCTCTCTATCAGCTACATCCCCCTCGCTGCACGATCATCAAATGACATCTTTGCATCTTCTATCATCTAAAGGATGCTGCGTTTTCGCTTCGATTTCCCCAGGCCTAAAATCAATCAGAAGGCATGCAGACCTAATCTAAATGCCAGGTACTGTTGGGATTGTGTACAGCAAAGGTCATGGGTGTAGCTCTATCAGTCATTCACGAAAGAGTCCCGTAAGGTCTTTTCAAAATAAAAGCTTGGCTGATTATGTCAGTTAACAAATAATGGATAACTTTTATTTAGTAAAAAAAAAAAAAAACGGACTTAGAACGGATTTAGAAAACCAGATGGTGTTACTCCAAATCAGAACAAAAACAATTGGACATAGGTCTTCAAATTATTTCATTTTGTGAAAATTGCAACTCCACTCAGATCTATAATAATTGTTTAAAGGCTCTGACCATCTGACCTCATCCAACTTCTTTGTTTTCATAAAATAAAACCATGTGAAGTTGTTCAATTTGTCACCCCAGTGGCCCCAAAAGTTTGATGTGCAATACTGGAAGTTTGACAACCATGAAATGAAATATCTGGAATAATTCATTTAGGAGATTTTGTTTGTTTATCTTAGCATGAATATTCAGTCTATTAATCTTGTGCACACGTGCCAAGTGTGTTTTGTCGTCGTGTTTATTCTGGGGTCACATGGGTTGTGGAGTAGGCCTGATACTGCGAGATAAGGATGACGGACCGGATGCAGCTGTTGTGTTGAATACAAATGCCAGCCAATGAATGGACTTTGTATAAAGAATACAGGAAAATAAATTCTATTCACCTAGACTACCTCAGACTACAAAATCATAAAAGAACCTAAACCGAACAGTATCAGTTTCTGGTGAAAGTCTCTTCACGAGACGCCAGTAGCCTGCATGGTAGAGCTTTTGTGAGGTACACATTTGGGACGTGACAAAAACAGCACAAAGGCGGTGCTCTCAGAAGGTGTTTGACCTTTCACCTTTGCCTTCTCACTCCCCATCGAGACAGTCGCTGCCAGATTCTCTTTTCAATAACTTTGTCTCTGGGTCTTTTGTATATGAAATGTTTCCGATATCCAATCCGCTATTGTCTCAAGCGGTGAGACATCTGTAATTTAGGTAGGCTATATTCACCTTGGCCACGGAATCGATATCTAGTTGTCATGGAGATAATCAATGGCTCAGTCTGAACCAAGGGCGTAACCATGGTTTAGACATTGGGGGGGTCCAAATGAATATTTCCCATATTTTTTTGTTGTTGTTACGTGCATTGCCTACAATTTATATATGAAAATTCACACATTTAGAAAATAGCTTCAAGGACTACATTGACCATTTGAACTCACATCTAAAGGAATAGTGAAATTTCAAGTTCTCTCCTTTTTAGGTAACCTCAAATCCTCCATTACTCTACCTCCTCTCTAACAAGTTAACTAACGTTCAGGCTTTCTTTGCGCTTCTGCGACTGACGAAAAAGTGTTAGGTAACCATGACAACGCAGAACGGACGCAAGGTGGATCACAGAAGTTTACAATTAGGAGGGGGGATTCACACTTAAGTTTTTCTTAACAAACGGAAATAAATTGAAAATAAATAAGACATAAGACCGATCCATTGACTGAGTTCATAAAAAGAGAACCTATTTATTACATATTTTCTGCTGTATATTGGAGGGGACAGATTGGTATTTTCGCAATATTGGAGGGGACACGACCCCCCCAAAAGGATGCGTGGTTACGCCCTTGGTCTGAACCATCGGCAGAGGAGGAGGCTAGAACAGTCCAATAAGGTGGTACTTCAACTGCAGGTGGAATAGCCGACCAGTCTTAAAAACTGGAGGAGGAAGGTGTCTTAAATACAATGTGAAATAACAACTGTTGGCTGATAAGGCAATTAGGTTACATCTAACAGTCAATTTCCATTCAAGATGTTCTCTTTAAGGGGTGAACATTCAAGCCGGTTACATTTACCCCACAAGTAAAACAATACCCTCCGCCCAAGCGCCGTTAAAGAGGCGCCAGATTGTAGGTTCCCTAGTCATCTCCGTCATGAAAGTTTATGTAGTAGAACATCACATTCATTCAGTCATTAAGCTACAGTCACACGGCAGAGCAACACATTGGAACTGTGTCTCTCATAACTAATGTGTTGCTACTCATAATAACACCTGATTCCCGGAAACATCAACACGTGGGGTTGGTCTGGTAATAATAAACTGTAATTGGAAATCTTATAGCACATAAAAGCTGGAAATAAAACGCTACATAGGTCGTCTGAAGAACTGCAGCATGACTAACGGTCAACTATCCTGCAATCTAACTTAGGGAATTAAGGAGCGCAGCCTCTGTTTTACAAGCATCAACCTTTCACATTTTACTTTATTTTAAGGGCAGTGGACTGGCCTATGTTATCACTTGCTTTTATTGGAAGTATTTCCAAATGAATCTGTATTTGTTGGCAAGGTGAAACTAAATGGAGTTTAAATCTTATAGTCGGTGTTCCTTTTGCAGTTTAGCACCGGTGAATAACTTTGTAACCGGGCAATTGTTTCTTCAGAGCTTCAAATGCTTTGCCAAGTAGACACTAGTAAAGATTTTGGTCTAAACCCAAGAGACAATCGATCTCTGCCATCTTTTCCTTGTTGTTTTTCTTTTATTTCCTTTTTTGGTGACAGATATTGATCAATACGCCTTAATAGAACACACATTAATAATGCAGCTACTTGATTTACACTATAGATTTGTTAACATTTTAAATGTAACATTTGTTAAACTTTCATCCTACTGGGGAAAAGGAGGGGTTTGTTTTGTTAAAAAAACAGAACAAAGTGATGTGTTTAGACTGTAGAAGTATACACGCGTGAGCTTTGACCTTGTGTTTGCTTTTTGCCTATTTATTTATTTGGCAGAGACAGCGAGAGAGTGACAGTAAAGACAGAGAGGGAGAGAGAGGGAAAAACATGCCTGGCCAGAATCGAACCCGTGATCCTGTATTAAGGCCTTAACCCGCCCCACCCAGAAAGCCACTGTGGAGCCCAAACACCTCACGTCTCTTCTGACTGACGCGTCTCCTTCAGAGCCTCAGTCTGTCTTCATCCTGGCTGTCGTCTGTCAACACGACTAACCTGCTGGACTGCTGAGTGAACGAGACTGTGTGTGTGTGTGTGTGTGTCACCCCGGGGTATTCAGTTCCAACTCCTCTGGAGCGTCTTCACGTAGCAGTCTGGTTTGTTTAGCAGACTGTTGGTTCCCGGAAGGTAGCAGGTAAAAACAAGGACACAGGGTGATGGGTCAACCGACAAACAAGCTCTGAGTGATCAAGGCCAACGCCACAACACAACATCCAGAGACTGGAGAGGATGAACTCCAGACCAGACAGTCTGCCCACCAGGGGCTCCGTAACGGGGGGAAGATTAGGACGACAAGAGGGTCAGACAAAGAGGCCCAGCAGAACCCCAGACTTTCTTGTATGATTTTGGGGTCTGGAGCACAAATTAGCCAGGGGCCCCTGAACAGTGGCAATTTCTTTAAGACTGCAAGGGAAGCTCAGCTTCCCCTAACATTTAAAAAAGAAATCATGGTCAAATATTTACTATTGTGTTCGAATTTTAAATGCGTTAGAACACGTTCATATCAATGTCCCGCACTGGACGCTCAGTGTCTTTGGGGGTGAATGGAGGAGTGGGCTGGCCTGGATGCTCAGCGTCTCTGGGGGTGAATGGAGGAGTGGGCTGGCCTGGATGCTCAGCGTCTCTGGGGGTGAATGGAGGAGTGGGCTGGCCTGGATGCTCAGCGTCTCTGGGGGTGAATGGAGGAGTGGGCTGGCCTGGAGGCTGGGCTTCCGCGCGATCACCAGGAGAGAGAGAGAGGGAGGGAGGGAAAGAGACATAGAACGATGGTGCTGGGTTCTCTAGGAGAGAGATGGAGGGAAAGAAACATAGAACGATGGTGCTGGGTTCTCTAGGAGAGAGATGGAGGGAAAGAGACATAGAACGATGGTGCTGGGTTCTCTAGGAGAGAGATGGAGGGAAAGAGACATAGAACGATGGTGCTGGGTTCACCAGGAGATAGAGAGAGAGAGAGGGAGGGAAAGAGACATAGAACGATGGTGCTGGGTTCTCTAGGAGAGAGAGGGAGGGAAAGAGACATAGAATGATGGGACGGAAAGACGGTCTTTCTGACACCTGTGGAGACTCAGCGATGAATGTTGCAGAATGCCATGACGGAGAGTCACACCAGGAAGTGTGGGTGGATGGGGACCAATCATTTACATTACATTTTACATTTAGTCATTTAGCAGACGCTCTTATCCAGAGCGTCTTACAGTAAGTACAGGGACATTCCCCCTGAGGCAAGTAGGGTAAAGTGCCTTGCCCAAGGATACAACGTCATTTGGCACGGCCAGGAATTGATCTGGCAACCTTCAAATTACTAGTCCGATTCCCTAACCGCTTAGCCATCTGACTCCCCAATCAGACACAAGTCCAGGATGTTCCACACCAACACACACCCACGTCACAGGACTGAGTACAGGAGCAGAGCTGGTGGAACCAGCCTGGTGGAACCAGCCTGGTGGAACCAGCCTGGTGGAACCAGCCTGGTGGAACCAGCCTGGTGGAAGCAGCCTGGTGGAACCAGCCTGGTGGAACCAGCCTGGTGGAACCAGCCTTCCGGTGGAGGAGGCGGGCTCATCGTCGTGGTTACTTCCACCGGGAAAGAAGCATCTGTCTGTATCGGTGTTCGCCCAGTTTATTTCTACACAAAGTGGGAAAGATCTGGCTTGTTTATCCGTGTGTGTGTGCAGTTTCCCATGGATGAATACAGCTGGTGAGTCAGCTCATCTCTTCTATGTGAATAAACTGAGTTTCAGTTCTGCTGACCTGCTGACACAGTAGGACTCATCTTAATCTTTAGTGTACAGTCTCAGTACGCTCACAGATTTTCACTCTCGCGCAAATACGCTTACATTAACACACACACACACTAAACTGGAGAAGAGGCACAGGAAATGATGACTGGCGACTTTCACCTCAGTCGTCCAGGTTTCTGCATTCTTCCTTTGATCTCATGCTTTTACCATAGAGACCTTAGATGTGAGATCAGGTCAACCAAAGTCAGGTTTCCATGGTAGTGTGTTTATTATGTAATCATCATCCACAACTTTGACAGTTACAGATGGCACACTTAACCGTCATCTTAACATGTACAGTTAATGTTGGTTTCTTAAATATTCTTTTACAGTTAAAGAATGACACGATACTGCCAGGAAACAGACTTCTATGATCACAGAATAAAAAGAAAAAGTAATCCGAAACAAGATGCAGGAATAAATAAAAACAAAGTTTAAACGTTGTCAATTTACAGTATAGTCTTGGAGTAGGTGTTCACACTGCCATTAATTAATAAACAATATCATCGTTTTGTGTTTTCTCTGATGGTGAACCCTCCTGTAGTCAGACCTAGTGAAACCCAGAGGTTGGGATCTACTGTGTGTGATGTGACTGAACAACAAGCAGATTGAGCCAGAGCTGTTACAAGGCTTTTTTCATCTACAAACAATAATATATTTCAGAATCATCCTTATATTAGGTTTCACAGACGCAACAAAACATAGAAACTCACAGCCAAGCTGTGCTGCGACAAACAAACTGAAATATAACAGCGAAGATCGACGTTATTTACAAAATGGACGTTTGAAGGGCACCCGTAGAAACGTTCTCAGACTTGGAAAGTAAAACATCAGAGCAAGTGAAACTGTCTGTCCTTCAACACGTCAAGTGCTTCCAAATCTTAAAAACTTCATCCGGAATAAACATTGCATCATCATAGCACATCAGGACACAGAACAAAGGCCTACTTGTGATCCAGACACAGAAAAAGCAATGAAATTGTACAGGAAGGATGAAGCAAGCCATGCTTACAGGAGCAGGTCTCTCCAGCCTGCTGTGCATATGGGACCACCCTGCCAAGGTTAGCATGTTAGCTCCAGGTTCCGAAGCTCCAGGTTCAGATGTTAGCGTGTTAGCTCCAGGTTCAGATGTTAGCGTGTTAGCTCCAGGTTCAGATGTTAGCGTGTTAGCTCCAGGTTCAGATGTTAGCGTGTTAGCTCCAGGTTCAGATGTTAGCGTGTTAGCTCCAGGTTCAGATGTTAGCGTGTTAGCTCCAGGTTCAGATGTTAGCGTGTTAGCTCCAGGTTCAGATGTTAGCGTGTTAGCTCCAGATTCAGATGTTAGCATGTTAGCTCCAGATTCAGATGTTAGCGTGTTCTGTTGGATGCACCGCGGTAACCGTTTACGACCACCACTGTAACCCAAGGTGTTAAAGTTACATGACAGTATATGCTGAAGCACATCGACAGGTAAGATACCGGAGAGTGAATCTATCCAGTTGCAACAGCAACGGAATAACTAGGAAAGGAGCCATGTTTAAGAAGTTTTCGACAGACATTCACCACAGTTCAACACGAACACTGTCCACTTCCTGGATGCTACTCAGATGAACAGTTCATGGGAATGTTTTATGGGCATTTAAAAGAGGCTCCCTAGAGTGGATACAGACTGTGCGCGTGTGTGTGTGCGTCTATCTCCGTGGTCGGTCAATGTCATCAATGGCAGCCAGCAGCTTCTGACGAGCCTTCTTGTTGATGTGAGAGCCCAGACACACGTTCACCAGGTTGGCCAGCTGCTTCATAGAGTACTCCTGGAACACACACACACAGAAAGTCAAGACAGACAGCCTGGCACACACAAAAAATACACCCCTCCCTCCCTCCCTCCCTCCCTCCCTCCCTCCCTCCCTCCCTCCCTCCCTCCCTCCCTCCCTCCCTCCCTCCCTCCCTCCCTCCCTCCCTCCCTCCCTCCCTCCCTCCCTCCCTCCCTCCCTCCCTCCCTCCCTCCCTCCCTCCCTCCCTCCCTCCCTCCCTCCCTCCCTCCCTCCCTCCCTCCCTCCCTCCCTCCCTCCCTCCCTCCCTCCCTCCCTCCCTCCCTCCGACTGACCCGGTGGTTCTTGATGAACTGCTCCATGTCGTTCTCGGTCAGATAGTAGGCCTTGATGTAGGTCTCCACAAACTCCTTGTCAGGGACGGGCCGCAGGTCGCTCAGCTTCTCCAGCTTGGTGAGGAACTGCTGGAAGTCCAGTTGCATCAGGGCTCGCCCCTCGTTACTGCACTTCTTCACATTAGCATAGCTGAGAGGAGGGGAGAGGAGGAGGGGAGAGGACAGGAGGAGGGGAGCGGAGGAGGGGAGCAGAAGAGAGGAGAGGAGGGTAGAGGAGGAGGGGAGGGTAGAGGAGGTAGAGGAGGGGGGTAGAGGAGGAGGCGAGGGTAGAGGAGGAGGGGAGAGGGGGTTGTAAGTATTTCACTTTAGCAAGTCTGTTTGCCATGTCATGTGTGATTGGTTCCATACGTGCTGAAGTGTGTGTTTGTACGGTGTGTGTGTGTGTGCAGTGTGTGTGTGGGAGAGCTGTGTCCACATTAACATCAGTGGTGGCTGACACCCCTGTTTGCTCTCTACCTGACAGAGGGGTAATGGATTTCTGAGGAAGAGATTTGAAACACCTCTCTCTCTCTCCCCCTCTCCCCCTCTCTCCCTCTCTCTCTCTCTCTCTCTCTCTCCTGTCACTCTCACTGCATCCATCCCTCCATCTCTCAGAGGCCCTGAAGGTGACCCGCAGCTCTGCTGTTATATGGATTATAGGACAGGTCTTTCACTGGCTCACTAGAAAAGGGAGAGGAGAGGGGGGGGGGGGGGGGAGACGTCCCAAGATGGCCGCTGGACTGGTGGGACAGCTGCCCCATAATGGAGTCTCTCCAGCCTGAGAAATAGCTGACATCCCTGCTGCTGTTCCAGGCCCACTTCACACCTGCTCTCTCTACACACACACACACACACACACACACACACACACACACACACACACACACACACACACACACACACACACACACACACACACACACACACACACACACACACACACACACACACACACACACTCTCTCTCTCTCCCCCGTCCCTGTGTTCCACTGTAGCTGTGGTACAAGTGCTGATTTGTGAAAAAGGAAAATCTGCATCCTCCTGTTGCCAGGCTCTTTAACTGAGTGACCAGACGGGAGCAGCAAGTGGGTGGTGGTGGAGAGCATTATGGGAACTATTTTGGGGAAGTGTCAAGTGGTTGGAGAGCCGAGAGGGGGAGGGGCTCTTATGTCGTCCTGCTCCCTGCGGAGTCTCTGAGTATGAAAGAGACACAGGCCTGATGGAGCACTGGGTGGGAGGCACGAGACACGATGATACGGGCATCTCAACCCTGTAGATACCACAGCAGCTGTCTGGAGAGAAGGGGAGGTAGGGAGAGAGGGAGAGAGGGAGGGAGGCTGTCTCCAGTCTCCCGCCAGCTTATCTGGTAATCTCCCCTGTTGCTAGCAGGAGAGCTGTTTCTAACCATTCTGAAGGTTTTCTAATTTACAAGGGCCACATGTTAAAACAAGTGCATTGTGAAGCCAGGGGGGAAAACAACTGCAGAAGAATCCCAAACCCTCCTGATGGATGTGACAACGCAGCTCTGCACTTCAGAGAGTTGCTGATAACTCAACATGGATACTTGGCAGAAGAACGCCAAACTGTTTCTATTTACGACGGCGCCCTGGCAAACAGCCGGCAGCAAACAGACAGGCATCCAAATGCATGGTGCCCAAACCTTCCACACCCCCCCAATCCTCCGGCCCACAGGTCCACAGTAGCGTCTCCTGGAGTGATGGAGTGCAGAAAGACAGCGTAACAGAGAGCTGGGTGCTTGTTGTGCTGAGTCGTGGTCTGGAACCTCCTCACCCGGGCTACTGGAAACCGCTCGGCAACAAATGCTGAGACACAACTACCAATCAAAACGGCTGACCCCAGCTTTTTAAAGCACCAAGGAGGAGTTTTAAGAAGTGACGAGTTTCAACTTGTGTCGACTCGGCAGGAGGAACAGGTTAATACTTGGTGTTTTATTCTGAAATGTAGCTTTAATACAGTGTGTTCTATGTCGCAGGGCCTGCCTATATGTCAACGCCCTGACCGTGTGTGGAGTGTGTGACGCTCAGTAAGAGTGTGTGTTAAACGAGTGAGAGGGTGATGTGTGTGTGAGTGAGAGGGTGAGAGGGTGGTGGTCCTCACCCCTCCACCAGGGTGCGGTTGGCCAGGCGGATGCAGTGCTCCCACAACACGTTGGACACGGCCAGCGGGATTCGAACCTGTCTGGACGTCTCTCCCAGGCGCCGGTTAAACTCCTCAAACTCCTGGACACACAACAACAACATCATCATCTACAACATCATCATCTACAACATCATCATCTACAACAACAACATCATCATCTACAACAACAACAACATTAACACAACAACAACGTCATCATCTACAACATCAACAACAACATCAACAACATTAACAAAACAACATCAACAAAAACGTCATCTAACTCATGAACACCAACACCAACCACATACGCATCCCCCTCCACCCCAACCTGGCCTGCGGTCTCCCAGTTGACCTTTGACCTATAGCGTCTTCCTTCCTAACCCTGCTCCACAGCTGTCCCTGGGAGCACAGCCATCCAAGATGGCCGCCGTACATGTCTCCCTGCTGACTGGGTGAGCCAGACACATCAGTCAGCAGGCTGTTGACTCAGCTGGACTCAGCTGGGGGGGGGGGGGGGGGGGCTATATGTGAAAATAGGGCTGCCGTTTTGGAAGGCAACAGACGTTGAATTCTCTACCTGCCAGGACACACATGTAGAGAGTTCTCCCTGGTAGTTTGTTCTGAAGGCTGACAGCTGTCAGAAGACAGACTTACTCCACACAGACTGTCCTCATCCACACACTCTCTCCCTCTCGCTGTCTCCCTCTCCCTCTCTCTCTCTCTCTCATGTGGGATAAATGGATTATGACCATCTGTACTTTTTAACTCAGTGCACTTAGCAAACTTGATGTTTACTATTCCTGGTTGTTTATAGCGTTTCTGTGGTTGTATATACAGCTCATTTCCCTGATGATTGTGCCGCACCAAAATTGCCCTCCAGGGACAATGAAGATGTATTGAATAAAATTGAATTGGTTTCTCCCAAGGTGTTAAAACAAGATGGCGTGCGTGTTAGTGACTACGCTTTTTTCAATTACAATCGAACGGTATGCAATTATAGAGCTGGGTGCAGTTCTGCCATACAGACAGCACCTGATGAGCAGGAAGAATGTTAATGACTTGTGATGAAGAGACAGTGAGAATCAGATCCAAACACTCTCTCACACACTCTCTCTCACACAAACACTCTCTCACACAAACACTATCTCACACACTCTCTCTCACACAAACACTCTCTCACACAAACACTATCTCACACACTCTCTCTCACAAAAACACTCTCTCACACAAACACTATCTCACACACTCTCTCTCACACAAACACTCTCACACAAACACTATCTCACACAAACACTCTCTCACACAAACACTCTCTCACACAAACACTATCTCACACACTCTCTCTCACACAAACACTCTCTCACACAAACACTATCTCACACAAACACTCTCTCACACAAACCCTATCTCACACACTCTCTCTCACACAAACACTCTCTCACACAAACACTATCTCACACACTCTCTCTCACACAAACACTCTCTCACACAAACACTCTCTCACACAAACACTCTCTCACACAAACACTATCTCACACAAACACTATCTCACACAAACACTCTCTCACACACACACTCTCTCACACAAACACTCTCTCACACACACACTCTCTCACACACACACTCTCTCACACAAACACTCTCTCACACACACACTATCTCACACAAACACACTCTCACACAAACACTCTCTCACACAAACACTATCTCACACAAACACTCTCTCACACACACACACTCTCTCACACAAACACTCTCTCACACAAACACTATCTCACACAAACACTCTCTCACACAAACACTATCTCACACAAACACACTCTCACACAAACACTATCTCACACAAACACTCTCTCACACAAACACTCTCTCACACAAACACTCTCTCACACAAACACTCTCTCACACAAACACTCTCTCACACAAACACTCTCTCACACAAACACTCTCTCACACAAACACTCTCTCACACAAACACTCTCTCACACAAACACACTCTCACACAAACACACTCTCACGCACACTAATCAGTTTTTCCTTGTCACAGCTCAACTTCTCTTCATCAATTCCAATTAGAAATTATTTGGATCAATAACAAATTCTCCAGTGCAAGTGTGACCCAACAAGATATCGAAGCTGGTTCGTCATTACTGAAACGCTACCGTGCTCTGCATACCTGAACAAGCTAATCAACTTCAGGAGCCAAAACCATCTGAATGTTTCCCAACACATTTGATATCCAATTCTGGATATTTACGTTTGTCCTCTCTTTGGCCCACCCAGGATATCTGCAGAGTTCTGATCCATTGTGGAACGCAATGAGCTGCAGCTAATCCATGGGGTTTAAAAAGCCTGATTATTTGGCTTCGGGAACTGAGCTAACACTTTGCAGCTCAGTGGCTGGGGTTCCAGAGTGTTCTCCTAGTGTGGACTTGGGTCAGTCATGGGTGTGTTCATATATGAAACACTTCAACCAGGATCACCGGTGTGTGTGTGTGTGTGTGTGTGTGCGCATGTAGCAATGTATGTGTGAGCTCGCGCGTGTGTATGTGTGAGTGTGTGTTAGTGTTTGTTCCAATGCCTGGTAGCGTATGCGGTAGGGATGTGAACGTGGTTGCTGGGGCATGTTTATGCAGATCGGGGGGATTGTGTCGAGTGCTGCTGGTAAATAAGACCCTGCTCAGCATTCTACCCAGAAAACCATCTGTCGACGGCGACCTGTCGCTCTCCCCGTATGCTGCTGCGAGACGCCACAGACCCCATGCACAATGCATGATGGGAGAAGTGGTAGTCATGAATAAGGCATTTCATTTGGTGAGAATCCTGAAGTCCGCGGCAAGTCATGGGAGCAGAGAGATAACCTCTTCCTTAACTACCTGGGAACTGCTGTCCCAGATCTGCATTTAGACAGACGTCTCCCTCCGTCTTAGAGAGTGAATTATTCAGTCTGGCAAATAATTGATGTGGAAGACCTTCTGGGTCTGTGTGAGATCATGGAGCAATTAAGAAAAGGAGGAAAACTTGGGACTCTTTGTGAGAGATGAGAAGTTCCACATGGCCGTGCTGAGAGTTCAGATAAAGATGCCACGTGAGAACAGTTGATGTGGAGGTCTGCACCCGCTTGAAGAAGGTTTATGATTGTGTCAAAGCCCGTTGTCCCTTCAGGGGCAGGCAGACGAGCGCAGCTGGGAGCTGTTCCCGTGAGCCCAAAGGGAATCAGAGGAAGCACAGTAGCCTGCGGCCTTGACGGCACATCACACAAACCTAAACGCCTCTCTCAAACGCCCTCGGAGAAAACATGAAAACACATCGGGCGGAAGTCAAGAGTACACAAAACAACATTTCAAACCCACTTAGGTGCGCTCAAGACTAAACACTCCCGTGTTCCTGCATAGCGCCCAAGGCGTGAACGGACGGTCACGCCACATTACCTTCAGCAGCACGTCCACATAGACGTTGTGCTGGGACATGATCTCTCTAATGTCCCACTTGACTCCAGCCATCAGCAGCAGCATCTGCTCATAGTCGATGGCCTTGGCAGCTACCATCCAGTATATGGGCTTCCTTAGCTCGCTGGCTGTGGACACAGTCTGCAGGAGCAGGAGACAGAATGACATCATTATTCAGTTATTCGTTTCGCAGGTGCAGCGCTCTGCAGAAGTCTTAGGCATCAGTGTTTTTTTAAAGTGAATATTATTCTTTTTTATTTTTTTTCCATTCTTCTGTATTTGTGCGGCAGTATAAAAGTGCAACTTTGCAGGGTTAACAAACCCCTCATTGAGCTTTTACAATAAAAAAAGATTGAAAATGCTGAGGCTTTTCCCCTAAGAAAACATGGCAGTTTGAAAGCCAGTGTTCGCTTACTGCTTTCTTCCGGAAAACAGAAACCTTAGGAGGGGGATTGTCTCATTAAAGACATTTTGGTGACCAAACAGGCAGATAAGGGCTGCTGTGGATGTCTCCTGTCCTCCATCAGCATTCCTCATTAGAGGCTGGAGGATTTCAACCTGTTACAACTGACTCAGAGAGAAGAACCAGGACGGAACCAGGAGGGAACCAGGACATCACCCAGACAGTCGCCTACAGACCAGACTAGGGTCAAACAGGGCTTCAAACTGGACCACATCCTGCTGGGCTGCCAGATGGCCGGCTGAGATGGACCTTCTGAAAGCATCACATTGGGAGTATCTGTGGAGGGTCGGCTGTGTTAGGGCCGTGGGAAGCTGATCCTGTCCTGTCCTGTGTGTGTGTATGTGTGTGTGTGTGGGAAGGGTTCAGGGTCGCGACCTGAGAGTAGAACTGCTGCAGGAAGGGTTTCTTAGCAGCAGGCATCATGGAGTCCAGGTGGGTCTGCAGGAAGTCAAACTGCTCTGCCAGGAACACGCTGGAGGGAGAGGAGGAGGGAGGGAGGGAGAGAGAGGGAGAGGGAGAGGGAGAGGGAGAGAGAGAGAGAGAGAGGGAGGGAGGGAGGGAGAGGAGGAGCGAGGGAGGGAGGTCAAATCAAATGTATTTGTATAGCCCTTTTTACACGCAAGCATGTCACAGAGGGCTTCACACACGCCCATAGAACTGCCCCTCAACAAACCTAAACCCTCAAGGAACCCTCAAGGAACCCTCCCAGAAAAACTCCCCACAGGAGAAAAAATAAGGGAGAGAGGGTGAGAAGGAGAGGAAGGGAGAGAGAGAGAGGGAGGGTGACAGAGGGAGAGAGGGTGAGAAGGAGAGGAAGGGAGAGAGAGAGAGGGAGGGTGACAGAGGGAGAGAGGGTGAGAAGGAGAGGAAGGGAGAGAGAGAGAGGGAGGGTGACAGAGGGAGAGAGGGTGAGAAGGAGAGGAAGGGAGAGAGAGAGAGGGAGGGTGACAGAGGGAGAGAGGGTGAGAAGGAGAGGAAGGGAGAGAGAGAGAGGGAGGGTGACAGAGGGAGAGAGGGTGAGAAGGAGAGGAAGGGAGAGAGAGAGAGGGAGGGTGACAGAGGGAGAGAGGGTGAGAAGGAGAGGAAGGGAGAGAGAGAGAGGGAGGGTGACAGAGGGAGAGAGGGTGAGAAGGAGAGGAAGGGAGAGAGAGAGAGGGAGGGTGACAGAGGGAGAGAGGGTGAGAAGGAGAGGAAGGGAGAGAGAGAGAGGGAGGGTGACAGAGGGAGAGAGGGTGAGAAGGAGAGGAAGGGAGAGAGAGAGAGGGAGGGTGACAGAGGGAGAGAGGGTGAGAAGGAGAGGAAGGGAGAGAGAGAGAGGGAGGGTGACAGAGGGAGAGAGGGTGAGAAGGAGAGGAAGGGAGAGAGAGAGAGGGAGGGTGACAGAGGGAGAGAGGGTGAGAAGGAGAGGAAGGGAGAGAGAGAGAGGGAGGGTGACAGAGGGAGAGAGGGTGAGAAGGAGAGGAAGGGAGAGAGAGAGAGGGAGGGTGACAGAGGGAGAGAGGGTGAGAAGGAGAGGAAGGGAGAGAGAGAGAGGGAGGGTGACAGAGGGAGAGAGGGTGAGAAGGAGAGGAAGGGAGAGAGAGGCAGAAAGGTCAAATCAAACTAGGTGGCATTCAGGACAGAAGGTAAAATCAGAAAGGGATACTTTGAGCTATTTCCATTTCAGTTAACCTTTGGTCTTGATTAAACGTCTCATTCAGAGACACACTACAAGCATCCACACTGGGGTCTCCTGAATATTAAACATCCTAAAGTCTGCAAACTGCTGTGGTACCCTTCTAAAGGATGTTTACAAGATTGTCAGACCAGACGCTTTGGGTGCAACTCAGGGAGACAAAAAGGGAAGCAGAATCGATCCTCCCGTCTGAGTATCCAGGCTGTGGCTCGGTAACTGAGAGCGGGGCCCGACCCAAAAGTGAGTCACAAGCTGGTGTTGAGAGGGTCGTGAGCTGGTGTTGAGAGGGTCGTGATCTGGTGTTGAGAGGGTCGTGATCTGGTGTGGAGAGGGTCGTGATCTGGTGTTGAGAGGGTCGTGAGCTGGTGTTGAGAGGGTCGTGATCTGGTGTGGAGAGGGTCGTGATCTGGTGTTGAGAGGGCGTGTGCTTCGGCTCCGTCAAAAAGTCAAACTTTTATTGTCCTGTAGTTCGACCAGTTGAGGACCACAGTGGGAGAGGGACCGTGCCTTACTCCTGCCGGCTGGTTCAAATACAAACACCGTCCCAGTGCCGGAGTCGAAACTCTCACTCAGGCATCAAGGGAGCCGCCAACAAGCATTACAGTCTAATACAGACGCTCATAAGCGCAGACACACATGCAAACACGCTGATGTTTACGCGTAGACTAGCGCACGCACGCTAAACACCTCTAATCAAAGTGATTACAGCTTGGGCTTTTCCCGCTTAAAAGCTTCTTCGTGTGAGGCAGTAGGTGTTGATCTCGAAGAGAAAGGGGCAAGTCAAGAGGCCCGGAATGGTTATCTGTTTAAGCTTATATAAACTTGGTTATCTTTTTATGCCAATATAAACAAGGCTTTTAGACAACGGTGAATAGGCAGCTTTCCCAGGCTGTCTCCGGGTCCTAGAATGCTGATCTCTGCTCAGGACCCTCCTGGGTCATTGATTATTCCATTAGCATCCAGCTAAATGGAGTTTTACACTGGTGAGCTTTCTACAAGGGCCTGGCGTGCGGTAATGGTGATATTAAGGGTGGCGTATTCTAAGCATGGTGTGTGACACCACGTTAGACGTACCAAGTTTTCCACAGAGCACTAATAGACCACAGCTCAGAGAGAAAAAGTTTCTGAGCAACACACACACAGACACGCTTCCATTCCGTTTTTAATCATTTTTTTCTACCACTTCCTCCAAACGTTTTCCCCTCCATCCCTACTTATTTTCCTTATTGTTGTGTTCAGTTTTGGCAGGCCGAGCTGGGTGCCATCTGGCAGAGGGAGTGTGGCGTTGAGGCATCCAGTTCTCTGGCTCCAATATGAGAACCACAAGCTGCTTCCCCCAACAGCTCACAGCACACCTCTCTCCAACACACACTTGGCCAGCGAAGCATGCTCCAGCTATTGTTAGGGTGTCTTAGTGTGTGTGTGTAGTGAAATAAAGTGTGTGTGTGTGTGGGGGGGGGGAGAAGCTCAGTCTGGGAGACAGTGAGGAGGGGCAGGGAAGAGTAGAAGGAGATTGACTCAAAGAAATAGAAAGACATTCAAAACACTGAGGAGGAGGGGTGAGGTACAGGGGAGGAAGCAGAGGGGAGGAGGGGGGAGGCAGAGGGGAGGAGGGGGGAGGTACAGGGGAGGAAGCAGAGGGGAGGAGGGGGGAGGCAGAGGGGAGGAGGGGGGAGGTACAGGGGAGGAAGCAGAGGGGAGGAGGGGGGAGGCAGAGGGGAGGAAGGGGGAGGTACAGGGGAGGAAGCAGAGGGGAGGCAAAGGGGAGGAAGCAGAGGGGAGGAGGGGGGAGGTACAGGGGAGGAAGCAGAGGGGAGGAGGGGGAGGTACAGGGAGGGAAGGGGGAGGCAGAGGGGAGGAGGGGGTCGGTAGAGGGGAGGAGGGGGGAGGCAGAGGGAGGTACAGGGGAGGAGGGGGGAGGCAGAGGGGAGGACGTACAGTGACTCTGTGGCCACCACGCGCTGAGCCAGGCCGTAGAGGGTCCTGCAGTTGGAGAGGTCCACCACCTGGCTGAGGTGAGGACTGGGCACCTTCTCCTTCCTGTCCTCGGACGAAACCCCCACGCTCTCCCCAACCACCTCCTGTACCGACACACCAAACAAACACTCAAGCTCCAGAAATAAAAATCTATATTTTAACATGTTCATTCAGCAGACATTTGTATCCATGTGATATATACAGTACAGTAAGGGGGAGAGAGGGAAAATTGAACCAGCGACCTCTTGACTTGCCATCAAATGCTCTAACCACTAAGCTTCACCCTCCTCAGGTCCTGGAAACAGGTAAGGGAAATGTGTGAGGAGGAAAGTGGAAGCTAATGAGTTTGTCTCCAGTCTGTCAGAGACTTACACATACAGGCCAGACCCAGTACATGTTTAGCAGAGGGGGATTTGAACCTGCGACCTCTTGATCTGCTGTCAAAGTCTCACTGAGCTCAACCTAGAGTTGGCGGCGTGCGGCAGAGATGAAGGGAGCTGGTGTGTGTGGTTCAGAAGGGTGTGGCTCATGCTGCTGTGAGATCAGGGTGGCATCTGCATGTCAAACACACAGGGACTGAACAAGACGAACATTTACAAGGGAAAATTGAAATAACTATTAGTCATTTCCAGGTGAGTAATGTACTGATCGACCTGGCTCTGATTGATATTATACACCTCAGCCCCCAATCCTCTGCTTCACTGTTTTTCTACAGCATATATTAATCTGATGATAAATTTAACCACAGCGTAACATGCCATCAATACTACACTGCGTTCTATGGAAAAACGTTTATTCATAATGCTGACCAACATATCTCCAGGCAGCTTTGATTTGGTCCTTTTTCCATAAAACACACCCCTCCCTCCCTCCCTCCCTCCTTTTATCGTTCTCTTTTTCTCCTGCAGAAAGCCCCAGAAGACATCCACATTAATCATAAACAATAATCCACAAAAGCCATTGAAATTCCAGACAGAAGTGTTATCACCATACTTTGAGGCTTGACAATACATCACAAAGTAGTGTGTCGAGAGAGAGCGAGAGAGCGAGAGAGAGAGCGAGCGAGCGAGAGAGAACAGAGTGTGTGTAGCCCTGTGACAGGGCAAACCAATGGGACCAGATCAATAGGAATCACACAGATAAGGTAGAAACAGAGAAGTTTTCTACTGGTCTCATCACAGCCACTTCCTCCAGACGCCCCCCACTTTGAGAGAGCTGAGATCACGGTTGTCCTGGTGAGTTCACCCTCCTCCCCTGGCTGCCAGTAAGGTCGACTGGACGTTCAGAGTCATGTGACATGAGCCAACGTTGAGCTGTAACCTTCCTGAAAGTTTCAAACCCTCCAAACACATTTCTAACTCTTAAGAATCCAATAAGCCACAACCAACTGATTTGGCTTCTCTGTCCTGCGTAAGCATCTCTAAGCGATGAGCTATCTACCGCACTCAAGGTCCTTCCCATACATAAACATGATTGATCAACAGCTCATATGGAGTTTATCCAGAAACCCCATTAGGGGTTACTTCATCCAGAGTCTGAACGTGACCATCAATAAAATATCCTCTAAAGTAATAGTCATTTACTGCCTGAAAACAAACAATCAGCAACAATATGGTGTTTCCCTCTAAAGTGCTCAAACAAATACATCGATCGGTTCTCAGATGTTATTTTCCCCCAGTTGCCTTCCAGAAACCCCCTTTCTAAGCAGACTTGGAGTTGACTCACGGCATTAACTTGATGAATGCCGTTAAGGCTCAGCACAAACCACTACGGCAGATGGGGGTCAGATGGCTGAGCGGTTAGGGAATCGGGCTATTAATCAAAAGGTTGCCCGTTCAATTCCTGGCCTAATGACGTTGTGTCCTTGGGCAAGGCACTTCACCCTACTTGCCTCGGGGGAGAATGTCCCTGTACTTACTGTAAGTCGCTCTGGATAAGAGCGTCTGCTAAATGACTCAATGTAAACGCACACTCCAGGTCTAACCGCGGCCTCCTCCTGATCGGGTTGGGACGAGGTGAAGGAAACATTTGTGTTCCTGTTTTTCTTGGCCTGAGTGATTGTAGGCCTGCTCAGCAGGCATAAACACACAGTAGAGTCAGGCAAGAACATGCTCCAATGAAGACTGTGGAGGTCCAATATGTTTCTCACT
This sequence comes from Hypomesus nipponensis, assembly GCF_054491055.1. Taxonomy (NCBI): domain Eukaryota; kingdom Metazoa; phylum Chordata; class Actinopteri; order Osmeriformes; family Osmeridae; genus Hypomesus; species Hypomesus nipponensis. The sequence continues at coordinate 15,089,386 of NC_140364.1, read as the reverse complement.
TGGTGCTTGTAACTCTACGTCATGTCTTCCTGTGGGTTTAACACACACACACACACCTCACACACACACACACACACACACCTCACACACACACAATCCCCTGGACTACACACTCATAAAAATGGAAAGAACAGTTCATAATTCTTCAAACAATAGGGAGTAAATGTACATAATCCAGTCCATAAATAACAGAATGCTTTTTCCAGTGCCAAAGGAAGTTTATGAATTCACATGAATTAAGACCATGAATTAACGGACGGATGTGAAAACGGATTCCGTAAGAAAGGTTGTATCGTGATTCACATTGATGTGACTTCTCTGGAATGCTTACTGGCTGTTCATTAAACACATGATCAAACAGAATTAACATAATCTGTGAAGGGGTCTCCTCCATATTCACTGTACCCTTGGGGAAACACTGGGATAACACAGCCCAACATGCAATCAAATAACGAAATAATCAAAACATCTCAACTCCCCTGTTGTTACATTATTATCGGGCTGAAAAGCAGCGAGGTGGATCCATGCTTACATATTCACACCAGCCTTGTGTTTTTTTTCCCAATCTTTTCATAAATTTCCCTAAACAAATGATAAGGTGATAATGAGATTGAAAAGGTTACTTATTTCCGTGAATGAGACCAAAGTGTTGTATTCCTAAACCTGCCATATTAATCTTAGAAAAATATATATATATTTGAACATTATCATTTTCACATCCCCAAAAAATAAAAAATAAGGAATATCAACAGAAAGGAACTAGGCGGGAATTAAACGTCAGGCGTATCTCAAGTAGGAGCAAGCCCGCTGTGACTCACAGCCGGGCGCCATTTTGGGGCATTTAATCCTGGAGATAGTTGCCAGACTTGTACAGTTTCTCTATTATATTACAGTCTGCAGCTCTGGCTTCCGCTTGCCAACAAAACATACCATAAGCTCTCCATCCCCAGGATCTTATGTCTGGAGGATGAGAACTCAGTTGTCTTGGTTACGAACGACAACTGGCAGACATGCAGGATGTTTACACAGTCTTCATCACTTCAGTGTGTGATCGTGAAGGAGTCTTCATCACTTCAGTGTGTGATCGTGAAGGAGTCTTCATCACTTCAGTGTGTGATCGTGAAGGAGTCTTCATCACTTCAGTGTGTGATCGTGAAGGAGTCTTCATCACTTCAGTGTGTGATCGTGAAGGAGTCTTCATCACTTCAGTGTGTGATCGTGAAGGAGTCTTCATCACTTCAGTGTGTGATCGTGAAGGAGTCTTCATCACTTCAGTGTGTGATCGTGAAGGAGTCTTCATCACTTCAGTGTGTGATCGTGAAAGAGTCTTCATCACTTCAGTGTGTGATCGTGAAGGAGTCTTCATCACTTCAGTGTGTGATCGTGAAAGAGTCTTCATCACTTCAGTGTGTGATCGTGAAGGAGTCTTCATCACTTCAGTGTGTGATCGTGAAAGAGTCTTCATCACTTCAGTGTGTGATCGTGAAGGAGTCTTCATCACTTCAGTGTGTGATCGTGAAAGAGTCTTCATCACTTCACTGTGTGATCGTGAAAGAGTCTTCATCACTTCAGTGTGTGATCGTGAAGGAGTCTTCATCACTTCAGTGTGTGATCGTGAAAGAGTCTTCATCACTTCACTGTGTGATCGTGAAAGAGTCTTCATCACTTCACTGTGTGATCGTGAAAGAGTCTTCATCACTTCACTGTGTGATCGTGAAGGAGTCTTCATCACTTCAGTGTGTGATCGTGAAGGAGTCTTCATCACTTCACTGTGTGATCGTGAAAGAGTCTTCATCACTTCACTGTGTGATTAACGCCCACAGAGACGCTGGACTGTGGAGAGGCTGTGTATCTCCTACCACAGAAATCCATGGTTTCGTTATTCCCCTGTGGATATTGATCTCAGCTTGATACAAAACAATACAGCACCCTCAGGAATACGAGATTTTCTGCCATTAATGTGATTACAGCTGAAGTAACCTTGTCATGAAGTCCCTGTTTAAATTAGTGTAAATATTCGATCTACAAGGGCACATGCTCTGCTGCATGAGCACAGGAGATCGCTCAGGCTTAGCTGATCCTGTCGCAGTAACAGTTGCTAGAATGTTGTGTAAAATATGAAAGCTGCTTTAATCCAGACATAGCTAACAACAGCACATTAACAACTGCCTCAACGGACCCCGAGTCAACCTGCATAACTGTGTATGATTATGCTAAACCCCTTGCTGCCGGAAGCAGGGTGCAGGTGAAAGGAATAAGAACTTTGTACCAAGTTAGGCTGAACAATATCTCAAATGAGATACAGAGTCTGGGAGAAAATATTGGCAAGTGTTGAATACATATAAGCCGGGTGTGTGTGAGTGCACGTGTGGGTTGGTGTGTGTGTGTGGGTGTGTGTGTGGGTGTGTGTCTGTAAGCAGTTGGGAAGCTTAGCGTTAGTTCTATTATGAGTCTGATGTGATTTCTGGCAGCTGTCAGAACAGTGCAGAGCATCCACAAGAATTATTATTTTTTCAAGATTCAATAAAGAACTGAAACTAGTTTGTGCTAATATGGATGAGCAGTTCCATCTATCCCGAAATGAATACTAATGCCCTGTACTCTCCTGTCTCAAAGTATTCAGATGGAAATGAACCGGCAGAAGAATCACGGCGCTGTAGACTTGACAAAACTGAGGAAAAGTAAAGAAGGGTGAAATCCTCTACCAACAAGAGGAGAGGGCGAAGATTACCTTAAATGATAATATTGAAGAACTAATTCAAATCTTGAATATCACCTCACAACACTGAGTTCGCAAATGTATAATACATAAGTTTATATCATCCATCTGCATACAACATTTAAATGACAATTTCATACCGTTTCAAATACCATGGTTATTTAGACGTTATGTTTCACAAAAGCAAAGTGTAACCTTTATTTAGGTTAATCTGGAAGACAGCTCAGTGAATACAAATTCTGCAGTTTCCATCTCTGTTTAATCAACACCCAATCTGAGAATAATACTTGAGTTACTTTCTTTTGTACTTTCTCCATTTCATTTCAATGACAAAATGGAAAATTATCTAACTTTCCGTAATGCGGTTTATATATATATATATATATATTAAAAAACGATAACGCTTCACAGCGCATCTGGCGGGAGAACCCTATTCAGGAAGTGTGAATGCTCTGTTTAATCTGAGCTCGCCACACAAAGGAGCAAAAATAAAATTGTGATTCTGTTTGTGAATGAACCCGCTGCTCTAATTACCTGGGACAGTTATCCAGCCCTGCTGGTCCACAGTTAATCAGCCTTTCAAAGACTCACCGAGAGATAAAACGGAGACCTGAAGTTCTTGATGTATGGACCAATGGATCACGTTTGACGGGATAAGCTCTGTGATTGGACCGATCAGATACACAGCTCAGAGACACCGTCCAGAATGACGGATTTTTCTAGAAAAGTTTCAATCAGTGGTTTGAAAGGGGGAGACACACACACATGTCGTGGTATAAGTAAACTTCTTTCATCCAGTAATAACCTGGAAGACCGTGAGGTTATATTTTAAGATCATTTTCTTCCATGGCCAGAACCAGCTGTACTGTGAATCTCACACAACCCAAACATAGGCAGCACATCAAGTTAGCTGCCGCCAGGCTAAGTTACCTAGCATTAACCATAGCAATACTACTAACATGCTAGTGTTACTTGCTAGCCTTCTAATTAGGAGGCTACATTCAAAAAAACATACTAAATTTGTTTGTCGTTTTTGTTTATCGGAAAATATTCAGTTGGAATGTTCGAATTCCATTTATGCAATGTGGCGTCCGCTTTCCATCGCCCGCTTATACGAGAGGGAGTCAGGTGGCTGAGCGGTTAGAGCATCGGGCTAGTATTCTAAAGGTTGCCAGTTCGATTCCCGGCGAAATGGCTAAATGTAAATTGAAGTAGAGGCAAATCCGACTTCTGGTTTAAAGGGCAGAACTGTTCCAGCTCACTCCTGCTGACACCAACGTATTCGCGATAATTCCCATCCTGACATGATCACACAATATGACACTCTGTGTCATCAACTCCAACGCAGTTCCCATCTCATAAAGGATGGGAATATTCAAATGACAATTATGCTAACTAGCAGTGGAAGCTAGGGAATAGCGAGAATAAATCAGTGTGGAGGGTAACGCTGAATATCCCTTTTCCACACTCTCAAACATTACCATTTCACCTCACTCTTGCGTGAGGAGGAAGGCTGGGTGAGGGAGTGAATGCTGGGTGAGGTGAGGGGGGGAGAGAAGGGTATTATATATAAAATAACACTTCATCCACACATTAAATCCCTCCATTCCCCACCAACCCCAGTACGTTCCTGCGTCTTTCAGACGCCCTGTCATGTTGGTTAAGATGGTCCGACCTGAAGGAGAGCTTCACAACTGCTCTGTACCCCTCACAGCCTGCTGTGGAGGACGACCAGGAGAGTTTTCCGTCACCAAGGGAATCCACTTCCCAGCATCTGGTGAAACTGCTCAAAATGACAGGTGTTTGTCAGGAAAGTTGAAGGACATGAAAAAAAATCACCATCTGATTCTACCAAGACATCAAATGAAAATCGCGAAAAGAATTAGGTGACTTTTTTTTTCTTCAAGGACAATAAGCTATTTCGTAAAGCTATTTTGTTTTAAATCCTCTTTCAATCTGTGTTTAATACTTATGTAGTAATGACCCCCTTTCAGGTTGCCTCCAAAGCTTTATTTATTGTGCGATTAGAGTAGAAATCTGAGTTCAAACAAACCCACAGGAAGAGGCCTGAGCTCTCGGAGGATCAGACTGACGAGCCGAGGGGATCTGATAAACACCAAGGAAACACTGGAACCACAGCCAAAACACAAGACACCAAAGATCACAACTAAAAAACAATAAGCTTTCAGTACTTTAGCGCTGAATAAAACGATAAAACCAGCATTTATGTGGCTTCATCTCCGTCAAACAGAACATGAGGCCAAACCAGAACCCAATACGCTGAAAGGGCCTAACCCACTAATCAACCGTTTTATACATAGTCAACTTTCAGAATAAAGTACTTAAGTACTATTCCACTAACCTGAAACATGTAACAGATGCCATGTTCTACAGGACTTTAAGCTTGAATTTGCTAGAAAAACAATTACAATCCTCTTGTGCACTCGAGGAATTAGAAGCAAACCACTCTCCCAGGGTACAGATGTGGTCTGTTTCGGTATCCAGCAATCAGCGTCAACGCCAAGGAACTATAAATCCATCCTCCACTTAATGATGAGACTTTAAACCTTGACTTCCTGGTGAAAACACAACGGAATAAAAGTGACCATGCCAGGAAAGATCAGAAAGCGACGGCAATAATGTTGAAGGATGAAGATCAAAGATGAGCCTCCTGTTGTGACTTTTCTTTTGAAGTCCTCGTAATGAGGTGGAGCTAAAGGGACTTGCATCAGACGTATTTCTGTTTGGTCGTGATGAAGCACTATATTTAGAAGGTGTCTGGCTGGTGCGTGGGGTATAGTATGTGTACAGCTTCCCAGACTCCCCAGTCGTCAAGCAGATGACAGATGGGCCAAGCTGTCAGTCTGGAGGTTATCGATGTGGATTTTGTTGGCTCCTACTCCAACGTTATAGGGTCGTTATTTCCATAGGCACCACTCAGACGGTTCATGTCTGTGGTGTGGCTTTCGAGGCAACATTTCCCTCCTCTTTTGTTTTGACAATGCGAGTCCGACCGCCCCGAGCGAGCGAGCGCATGCCGATCCAGTCTGCAGTCTGATGACTTTGGCCCAGGAAGCTCCTCTGGAACAGATTTCTGGGCTGCGTTTCCTCCCCTCCGCCCTGCCCGGGCGGCCCCGGGCCCCAGAGCCAGACCTCATGGCTCTGACACTCCCCGGGCCCCAGAGCCAGACCTCACGGCTCTGACACTCCCTGCCAGACAGGTTCCTCTCTCCTCTCCTTGTGAGGTGCTGAATCAGGCCCACCCTGCTGAAAGTCCGCTGTTATGCTTGGTGGTGCTTTGCTCCGCGCGGCTCCGCTCGTCTGATTGTTTGTGAGCGGACAGCTTTGAAGTGTTGCCTGAGGTATTTCTGGGGCGAAAGCGTGGAACTCAGCCTTGAGGGAAACCGAGTCCTGCTGTAAATCTGGAGTCTTAGAGTGCACACTAAGACACCTTGACCTTTAACCAGGCCCTGACCGAGATGTCAACAACACAAGCAAAAACATGTTTTGACACAACGCTACTAGTTGATAACCGCTAAGGAGGACTAGGCGTGAGAGAAATAATCACCCCAAACCGAACCTGACTTCACTTCATACACAGACTGACAGCTCCACAATCATCCAGTTACTCTCTGGATGCAGGATGTTTTGGGCAGAGTAAAGTGATCTCTTGATGAAAGCGTTCAAATTTCAGTGACTGACAGCTTCTTTGTGGCAAGCCCCCCTGTGGAGGTCTCCACCGTCCTCGTCTAGCAGACGATTACTGTCAGCTGCGTCCCTAGACCCACTTTCTCATCCGAAGCTAATACCACCAATTCCCTCCTCATTAGACGTGCGTCAAGTGGAATTAGGACTGCCATTTGCTTCACACGACAAAGCCAGCAGTAGGACATCTGCCGTATCTCTTTCATAGGTAACTTCCTGTTCACACAGGAAGTACAACCTGGGGACTTGTGCCCGGTGAACGTTTCCACTGTTTCTGTGTCAAGAAAACCACAGAGAAAGGAGTCAGAATCAGGTTGAAATTTGACCGAAAAGGAGATATGAGATTTGGCTTTTGTGTGTCGATAGAGAAGACACAAAGAAACGGAGGATCTGAACGGTCCGAATGCAAATCTGCTAAGCGCGACCTCGACTGTCGTTTTGGGAGCGAGTCACTCTGGGGGCGGGGCGGGGCGGGGGGGCAGGTTAGGTCACAGCTCTGGGAGGGACTGAGTCACGGCTCCTGTAGGACAGGCTGCCCCACCCTGGAGGAGGTGCCTCTGACCCCACGTCAGGACATCCATATGGATGACAGCTTGTCACACGTCCAGACGTCACTGACCACAGGCGTGGGCCTGCATTCGTTTAGAGAGCAGTGTCGGTGTGTGTGTGTCGGTGTGTGTGAGTCGATGTGTGTGTGCGTGCACCAGTGTGTGTGAACATTATACAAAAACGATTTAATTGCCAGAAATATAACCTCCATCCCTTCCCTAAGTCAACCCACAGCACCAAGACAAACAACATCATCATCATGGTTACATCCAGGAGGAAAATCATAGTGTCAGTATTTATTCATGTTTAACTTGAGCAATCACATAAAAGGGGCAACGAAACTAAAGCACAAAGGGAGGGAGAGTGTGGGTGAGGGAGGGAGGGAGGGAGAGTGGGGTGGTGAGGGAGGGAGAGTGAGGGAGGAAGGAAGAGTGAGGGGTGAGGGAGGGAGAGTGGGGGGAGGGAGGGAGAGTGGGGGGGTGAGGGAGGGAGAGTGGGGGGGTGAGGGAGGGAGAGTGGGGGGGTGAGGGAGGGAGGGAGAGTGGGGTGGTGAGGGAGGGAGAGTGAGGGTTGAGGGAGGGAGAGTGGGGGGAGGGAGGGAGAGTGGGGGGGAGGGAGGGAGAGTGGGGGGGAGGGAGGGAGAGTGGAGGGGTGAGGGAGGGAGAGTGAGGGAGGAAGGAAGAGTGAGGGAGGAAGGAAGAGTGAGGGGTTGAGGGAGTGAGGGGGGGGGTGAGGGAGGGGTTGTGGCAGCATGTGGTTCTGGCTCTGCTTATACACATGTTGGCACACCGCAACACAACCACATTACGGTTGACCACCAAGCTGTGGGGGGGGGGGGGCTCAGAGTGTGTGTGTGTGTGTGTGTGTGTGTGTGTGGTGTTGGTCTCAGTGTGTAGGAACGAGATCTGGTGTGTACTGACGGTTTGGCAGGCCTGCACCTGCCAGGGACCAGTCTGTGGACCGAGGTAGTCACCTGGGCAACCACACCTGCACCCCGACCCCACGCCAAATATCTTTACACATCTATACACACCCACACACAAGCACACACGCACAGTCATTCACTTTGTTTATTTGGTCAACAGCACAAATAGAGCATGTTCTCCACCCAGGCGTGCAGTCCTGGAGCCCGTTCCTAACAGCCCTCTGTTTACTCTGCTCTCCACAGACCAGCAGGTCCTGGAATGGAGCATTATTACTGGACAAGGGGGAGGGGGGAGAGGGGGGTGGAGGGGGGAGAGGGGGGTGGAGGACAAGGGAGAGGGGGGGGGGGAGGGGGGGGAGAGGGGGGGTGGAGGGGGGAGGACAAGGGGGAGGGGGGAGAGGGGAGAGGGGGGAGGACGAGGGAGAGGGGGGGTGGAGGGGGGAGGACGAGGGAGAGGGGGGGTGGAGGGGGGAGAGGGGGGGGAGGACAAGGGAGAGGGGGGGTGGAGGGGGGTGGAGGGGGGGTGGAGGGGGAGGACAAGCAGAGAGGGGGGGGGGAGGGGGGGGAGAGGGGGGGTGGAGGGGGGAGGACAAGGGGGAGGGGGGAGAGGGGAGAGGGGGGAGGACGAGGGAGAAGGGGGGTGGAGGGGGGTGGAGGGGGGGTGGAGGGGGGAGGACAAGGGAGAGGGGGGGGGGAGGGGGGGTGGAGGGGGGGTGGAGGGGGGAGGACAAGGGGGAGGGGGAGAGGGGAGAGGGGGGAGGACGAGGGAGAGGGGGGTGGAGGGGGAGGACAAGGGAGAGGGGGGGTGGAGGGGGGGGAGAGGGGGGAGGACAAGGGAGAGGGGGGGTGGAGGGGGGAGAGGGGGGAGAGGGGGGGGGGAGGGGGGAGGACAAGGGAGAGGGGGGGTGGAGGGGGAGAGGGGGAAGAGGGGGGGGGGAGGGGGGAGGACAAGGGAGAGGGGGGGGGGAGAGGGGAGGACAAGGGAGAGGGGGGGTGGAGGGGGGAGAGGGGGAGAGGGGGGGGGAGGGGGGAGGACAAGGGAGAGGGGGGGTGGAGGGGGGAGAGGGGAAGAGGGGGGGGAGGGGGGAGGACAAGGGAGAGGGGGGGTGGAGGGGGGGAGGAGGGGAGGACAAGGGAGAGGGGGGGTGGAGGGGGAGAGGGGGGGTGGAGGGGGGGAGGACGAGGGAGAGGGGGGGTGGAGGGGGTGGAGGAGGAAGAGGGGGGGTGGAGGGGGGAGGACAAGGGAGAGGGGGGGGGAGGGGGGAGGACAAGGGAGAGGGGGGTGGAGGGGGGAGGACGAGGGAGAGGGGGGGGTGGAGGGGGGAGAGGGAGGAGGGCGAGGGAGAAGGGGGGTGGAGGGGGGAGGACGAGGGAGAGGGGGGGTGGAGGGGGGAGAGGGGGGAGAGGGGGGGGGGGAGGGGGGAGGACAAGGGAGAGGGGGGGTGGAGGGGGGGAGAGAGGGGGAGGACGAGGGAGAAGGGGGGTGGAGGGGGGAGGACGAGGGAGAGGGGGGGTGGAGGGGGGAGAGGGGGGAGAGGGGGGGTGAGAGAAAGAGAAAGAGAGAGGGAAGGAGGGAGGGAGAGAGGGAAGGAAGGAGGGAGGGAGAGAAAGAGAAAGAGAGAGGGAGAGAGGGAAGGAAGGAGGGAGAAAGAGAAGGAGGGAGGGAAAGAGAGAGGGAAGGAGGGAAAGAGAGAGGGAAGGAGGGAAGGAGAGAAGGAGGGAGGGAAAGAGAGAGGGAAGGAGGGAGGGAGGGAGGGAAGGAAGGAGGGAGGGAGAGAAAGAGAAAGAGAGAGGGAGAGAGGGAAGGAAGGAGGGAGAAAGAGAAGGAGGGAGGGAAAGAGAGAGGGAAGGAGGGAAAGAGAGAGGGAAGGAGGGAGGGAGGGAGAGAGAGGAGGGAGGGAGAGAGGGAAGGAGGGAGGGAGAGAGGGAAGGAAGGAGGGAGAAAGAGAAGGAGGGAGGGAAAGAGAGAGGGAAGGAGGGAAAGAGAGAGGGAAGGAGGGAGGGAGGGAGAGAGAGGAGGGAGGGAGAGAGGGAAGGAGGGAGGGAGAGAGGGAAGGAGGGAGGGAGAGAGGGAAGGAGGGAGGGAGGCAACTGAGTCACTGACCAGATAGGTGTGCATGCATGCGCACATGTGTGTTGATGTATGTATGTATGTGTGTAAATGTGTGGTAAGAGTATGTGTGCATGGGCGTGGAAGCACATGACACCCATGGAAGAGCACGTCCAGTCATGACGTGTCCTTGTGCTTGTGCTGGCAGTGTTGCTAATGAATGCTAATAACATTCAGGATCATCTACATCACCACAACACACCCAAGAAGTCTGTTTACACAAGCACTGACTCTGTTTCCAAGACCATTACTGTGCTGTCAACACACAAACACACACACACACTTACAGCAGGATCAACACAGTGAGGAGGGGTGTGGTACTGGTCCTGTGTGTGTGTGTGTGTGTGTCAGAGGGAGGGAGAGAGAATGAAAGTTAAAAGAAGTTAGTGCCTATATACTAAAGGTAAAACTTGAGGCGGAAAAGGCTGCTTTTGCAACAATGAATGATTCATGGACCCGAACCAGAATAACTTTTATGTGGATGGGGGTGCGGGGGTGGAGGCGCTGGCGTGGGTGGGGGGGGGGGGGAATAAAAGCTTTCTGTGGAACACTGGAGGGAAGAAGTAACGGCAGCAGAGATGGAGCCAGATCTGGGAGGATCTGAGAGGGGATGCGTGTGCACAGTCTCTCTGAGGGAAGGAGGGTTTAATAACTCCTAATCACACTGCCAGGGCAGGCCACACACTGATATCATTACTCTTCCTCCCTCTCTCCCTTCCTCCCTCTCCATATCCCTCCCTCCCTCTCTCCATATCCCTCCATCTCTCTCTCCATATCCCTCCCTCCATCTCTCTCCCCCCCCCTCTCTCTTTCTCTATATCCCTCCCACTCCCTCCATATTGCTCTCGATCTCTCCATCCCCCTCTCCCTCCATCCCCCTCTCCCTCCATCTCTCTCTTCCAAAAATGACTTCCACCACTCAGAGAGAGATAGGAGTGTGTGTGAGAGAGAAAGAGAGAAAGCAGCATTAATGACCAGTAATGAGTGTTGTGTCTATAGAGGTGAGCCTTCCTCCATCATCTCTCTGAGAGGAGAGGGAAGGGGGAGAGCGGGGAGAGAGAGAGAGGGCAGAGAGATACCTGGTCAGAACACAGAGGCCTGACAGAGAGAGGGGAGAGAGAGATACCTGGTCAGAACACAGAGGCCTGACAGAGAGAGAGAGAGGGCAGAGAGATACCTGGTCAGAACACAGAGGCCTGACAGGGGAGAGAGACTGAAAGGTGACAGCTAGAGGATGTAGAGAGCAGAGCAGAGAGAGTGTGTGTAGTGAGTGTGTAATGTAGTGTGTGTGTGTGTGTGTGTGTGTGTGTGTGTGTGTGTGTGTATGTACAGGACTCACCAGATCAATGAGGCTCTCCTGGATTCTGTTCAGGGTGGTCCTCAGCCTGCTGCTGATCAGACCCAGGCCTGATGACTCATACTGCAGGAGACAAACACACACACAGTCAGGATAAGCACACACACACACACACACACACACACACACACACACAGTCATCTTCAGGGTAGCCAGTGTAAGTGCTGGTCATGTTGTCAGTATCACTAGAGAGAACTGAACAGGATCACTTCACTGAAGGCTGACCTGCCTGCTGGTGTCATTCCAGCATACAGAGCTCCATCTCGGATGACCTTCACATGGAGGTTTGTTTGCAGACATGCATCGGCATCTGAGCGTTGCTATGGAAACGGATGCTATGGCTACTCACGACGTTCCATAAGAGGAATACCATAAGGGTTACCTTAACGTGTGTGTGTGTGGAAGGTACAGAGTATCAGTGGTGTGTGTGTGTATATATGTGTGTATGTATCTGGGTGTGTAAATGTGTCTCTCCATCTCTCTCTTCTCAATTTGAACCACCCCCCCCCCCCACCACCACCACACACCCCAGAGAAGTTATTGACAGAGTGAGGAGTCTAGCTAATGCACCTTCAGCATGTGTGCTTGACAGAGTCAACATGGAGCCGGTATATAATGTCACGTTATCCTTTCCAATATTAATATGGCTCATTAGCGGCCAGGCTGAGGCCGTATCTGCTCCACAGCTTTCAGGAGAGGTATAGAAAACCCTCCATAGGTCAAAATGATGATAATGCCGTCGCTGCATATCAATTTACAAAGGCCTTGTAAATATTCATGACTTATTAGCATTTTTCTGCACAGAGGGTAGCTGGGCCATTGAATGAGCTCTCTATTGACACAAGTGTAAGTGAGATACAAGAGAGAAAGAGAGGGGGAGGGAGAAATAAGATGGAGAAAGAGACAAAAGGAAGTGAGAAAAGGAGAGTGAAAGGGAGAGAAAGTGAAAGAGGGAGTGAGTGAGAGTGAGTAAGTGTGAGAGAGACAGAGAAACAGAGAGACTGAGATACACACACACAGAGAGAGAGAGACAGAGAGAGAGACAGAGAGAGAGAGACAGAGAGAGAGACAGAGAGAGACAGAGAGAAAGTGTGTGGGAGTGAGCAGAAGAGGATAAATAAACCATCAGTTGAAAAGGAGAAGAAGAGAGAAGAGCAACAACAATATGAGAAAGAGGAGGAGGACATTTTAAGAGAGAGACAGAGCCGAGCAGAGAGCAGGATGTCAGACAGAGGAGATAAAGTGATCAGGATCTGTCCTCAGTAATCTACTCTGACTCTGCTGCAGACACTCTCATCCACACAGCTCCACATCCGCTCACACACACCATGAGTGTGTGTGTGTGTGTGTGTGTGTGTGTGTGTGGGACATTATTTTGTTGACACCATTACCAGTGATCCCCCCCAGGGCTCTTTCCTAGCACAGGCCATCAGACAGTCAGTGACTCAGTAAAGGGAGGAGGGGTGTGTGTGTGTGTGTGTGTGTGTGTGTGTGTGTGTGTGTGTGTGTGTGTGCGTGTGGGGACACAGTCAGACAACAGCCCAGCGGGAACAGGTCTACAGTAGAATCATACCCAGGAGAGAAACATGTCTCCTTTCTGTGTGTGAGGGTGTGTGAGAGAGAGTGTGCAGGTGTGTGAGGGTGTGTGAGAGAGAGTGTGCAGGTGTGTGAGGGTGTGTGAGAGAGAGTGTGCAGGTGTGTGAGGGTGTGTGAGAGAGAGTGTGCAGGTGTGTGAGGGTGTGTGAGAGAGAGTGTGCAGGTGTGTGAGGGTGTGTGAGAGAGAGTGTGCAGGTGTGTGAGGGTGTGTGAGAGAGAGTGTGCAGGTGTGTGAGGGTGTGTGAGAGAGAGTGTGCAGGTGTGTGAGGGTGTGTGAGAGAGAGTGTGCAGGTGTGTGAGGGTGTGTGAGAGAGAGTGTGCAGGTGTGTGAGGGTGTGTGAGAGAGAGTGTGCAGGTGTGTGAGGGTGTGTGAGAGAGAGTGTGCAGGTGTGTGAGGGTGTGTGAGAGAGAGTGTGCAGGTGTGTGAGGGTGTGCGTGTAGACGCATCGGACCCCAGGTGTGTCTCACCGTGTCGTTGCGTCCAAAGAAGGTGTAGACTGCATACAGGTAGTAGTCGAACAGCTGGGACACACAGTGGATCACATCAAAGGAGATGGGCGTCAGGATGTTCATCATCTGGATGTACTTCCCTGTACGGGGGAACGACCAAAACACCAGCAGCTAGCACCATATCTACATACTCATGTCAGTGTGTGTGTGAGTGTGCTACAGGTACTATAAGCAGCAAGCTTACATAAATATCAGGTGTGTGTGTACACATATTTGTGGTGTGTGAGTCCTGTCTTGGGTTGCTCTTCCTCTTTGGAGGAGCACCAGGGGTGTGTGTGAGCCTCTGGCCTCAGACTGGATGAGTTCAGTGTTTTGTTGAGTCTGAAGGCAGAGGGCTGCAGCTGCCCGCCGTGCATTAGCTACACCGACTCCCCCCCCATCCTGTAAGAGCACAGCCATCTCAATCTATCATAATTAAATACGGCGCTTTGAAGAGGAGCGGTGCTGTGATCATTCACAGGGGCAGCGGTGTGTTTGCAAGGGCTCGGGGGGCCCGGGGGCTGGACTAGAGAGCTGGACTGGAGAGAGAGCAGGGTAATGAAATGGGCCGGGGGAGGCAGGTTAGTATCGAGTCACCACTGATGAAAGACTCCAGATTTCATTCAGCTTAGAAGAAAACTTCATCTTCCTTCCTTCCTTCCTTCCTTCCTTCCATTCAACCTTCCTTCCTTCCTTCCATTCAACCTTCCTTCCGCTCTCCCCTCCACCCTTCTCCTCTCTTCTCCCACTGCAGCAATAAGGACCAAGCAATCGATCACAGAGCATCACAAGAGCAGCGGAATCCCAGTCTAGGATGATCCACGGAGATGTATTTTCCTGTTGTAGGCCGAGCCAAGCTTTAATGACACACCGTACCTGCGTCTTACTCACTCATTCTTGAAAAACTCAGATTTTCCCGCGACAGCACAAAAAAAACGACTGCACGGAACAGTCCCTCCTTAGTTCTTAATAACATCCCTTCACAAAAGCAAAATCAGCGATGAAGCTAATTTCCTTGATTTCCTTGCCGACTCCAGAGTACTAATCACCTTATTTCCTCCTCTTTAGCTGACTCGGCCAGGTTAGAAGGCTGGGGGGTGCTGATGACAGCCCCAGAAGCCCAGACGTCTGGATGGCTCCTCAGAGACGAGGGGGTCAGAGAGGAGCTGGCTGCTCCTAGCCACGCTGATGACTGCCAGCACTGACATGTCACACAGGAAACACCAGACGCACAAGCCCACTGTTCTTAACGAGCAATTACCTCCTAATTGGTCTTTAATTGAGGTCGCAGGGGTCACCTCGGGTAGGGTTGTGTCTCTAAGTGTGTGTGAGTGAGGGGTGTGTGTCTGTGTGTGCCTATGCGTGTGTGTGTGTGGATGACTCACCGACCAGACGGATCACATTGAGGGTGGTGTTGGTCAGGATGGGGGCGTTGCTCTTGTTCAGGTTGTAGTCAGATTTCTTCCTGCTCCTCGCAGTGTCCCTGGAGGCACTGATTAAGGAGGGAGAGAGGGGGAGGGAGGGAGGAGAGAGAGAGAGAGAGAGAGAGAGAGAGAGAGAGAGAGAGAGAGAGAGAGAGAGAGGGGTGGATGAGAGGATAAGTTGACCCTGGACTCTGACGGCCATCTCACCCTTGGCTGGTTGCCGGCGCGACGCGTAATTCGTTCATTATTGAACGCGGCACACATCTTTAAGGGGTAGCGGAAGCTCTCTGGGGCAGAGGGCGGTGAACTGCTGTTCCTAAAGAACCAGGCTTCTGACTTTGACTGTTAAACTACATTAACCATGATTCATTGGTGCCATCCTCTAATTCCTGGATGTGACTCCAGCGAATGCCTCAATTAGCGGTTAGCGATTCCCTTTGATTTGGATCAGGATTTTAGCATGTTGGCGCATCAAGTGAATTTCACATAGGGTTATGACTTGGTTTGGGTCCTGTAATGTACTATGATTGATATACATGTCGTAGTGCCAGAAAATCAATAGTGAGTGTGTGTACATGAGCCCATAGATCATATGTTGTACCACGTCATCATCCAGGGGAGCAGTGGAATACATAAACAAGTAATGTGATTTTAGCACCCTCACATCCGCCAGTCGCACACAATTAGGGGTCGAATTCCTGGACGGCTGCAATGATTTACAGCACCTCGAGCCTCGAAACGTTACATTACAATCACACACACACACACACACTCTACAGTGTACACACTTACACACAGTGGAAGAGGGTAATTAAACATTCATAACTCCCCCACATTCTGTGATGAGCCCTCTAATTGTGTCTGTGATTTACACACTCACCACACTAGGAAAAAAATACTTGAATGCCGATTATTTGCATACATTAGAGAAAAAATACAATACCCACAGGCAGTAATCCTGGGGGGGTTTGGGTGTGCTCAAATCAAAGCCCTTCATGAAATATCAAGTAAACCGAAGGGTTTGTGAAGAACTGTGATCGGTCTGAACAATAAGAATGGGTTTTGCCGACTTTCTGAAGAGTAATTACGTTCAGGCTGCGAGGCCTAATGGTTTCTTACGTGTTTACATAATCCCAGGCCTAATTAGAGAGGGCGAGGTTGAAAGCGGCATTTTTCATCATGTGTAGACAAATGACTTGATATAATCTCCCTGTTGCCACCACCATGGGGTTACTAGAGATGGCAAAAATACAGGACACTTCTCACTACAGATACTCCTGTTTAAAAAGACTCTGGTAAAAGTTGAAAGTGACAACACTTTTTCACTCAAGTTAAAGTAAAGTGTGGCCCTCTATAAAAACCATCCATACAGTAACGTACTTATTTTTAAACTATTCAAAATGTTCTTTTCACACACACAGTGAAAGGAGGACTTTTTTTCAAGAAACATTTTTCATCCTTTCAAAACGTTTTTTCAACCGTTTTTTCCAGAAACTTTTCATTCAACCTTTCGCAACTTGTTTCCCAAAATATTTTTTCAACCTTTGGAAACTTTTCTTTTTTTTTTCTTCAAAACTTCACAAACAGTGAAGTTTTTCACACTGTGTGTGAAAGGAGAGTAGCCTGTTTTTCAAAATATTTTTTCAACCTGCTAGCTCCTGTTGCTGCTAGCTACTAACACAGCGGTAGTTTGCGCTAGCTAATTAGCGCTAGCTGCTACTGCTGCTTGTTCTAGCTACTGCAGCACTTAATGCAATGTGTCTTCAGTCCAGGGGCGATTCTAGGATCAGACCTTTAGGGGTGCTCAGCCCCCAATGAGAATGTGACATGAATACAGTGCCTTGCAAAAGTGCTAAACGCTCCTAATTTCACTGGACATTTGAGCACCCCTAAAATGGATCTAAAGTCGCCACTGCTTCAAGGTGGGATAAAAAATTTCAAGAGAACGGTAGTGGGGCAAAGATAACAAAAACATTCCAATAACAGTAAGTGACATTTATCTTTCGACCCGTAGGCTTTACTGACCTCTTGAGGGGAACGTCTCCCGTCTGCTCATCCACGTAGTCCTGCTTGAGCTCGTCAGCCACATCGCTGTCGCTGTCGTACTCCTGGTAGATGTTCTTGTCCAGCTCGTCTGACTCGTACTGCGCGAGGACACCGTGACAGGAGGCACGTGAATCAGACATGGTTATAACACTACCGTGACAGATGAAAGATCTTCTTCATTCACGCTTCATGGCTCGTTAGACAAATTTTCACAGGTTTTTAAATGCATTTATTTTTATATATAATTTTTTTTAAAGCTTTGATGAACCATGTCAGAGAGGAAGTCACATTTGCAAACATTCAAGGGGTTGAAATGTGTCTGGTGTCAGATAAGGTGAGGTTAAAAACTAATTATTCTACCTTGAATGGTACTAGATGAAACACTTTTGTCAAATTCAGGAAAGGCTGTCTCAACAGCTACATGAAGAGGGAGAGGCCATGATCGTTTTTATATAACCAGGCATCTGAAGTAATTACTTTAGTGAGTCTGAGGGTGTTTATTATAACACTAGTCTCTGTATGAGCTGTGTGATGTGTTCAATATTGCTTCTCTCCAGGAGCAGAGAGACAGACCCCCCCCCCCCCTCCAGGCTGTCTTCCCAACGTGTTTACAGGAAGTGACACGGAAGGCTGTCGTCCCAACATGTTTACAGGAAGTAAAACCAACGGTTGATATTTCCTTCCTCCCTGTTCTGTGATTCTCCAAGTGACCATGGGACAACACATGCAGTCTCATCAATAACACTATAGTCAACAGAGCGTCCAACCGGGGTACGCTTGGCGTTAACGAGAGGCAAGTTCTGTTGCTGCTGGTGGAGCAGGACAGACATGGAGCTCTGAATGTGCGTGCGTGTGCTCCACCCACCCCGTTGGAGGCCAGCACGTCCTCGGTGTCGTCCTCCTGGTTGTGGATGAGCCTCTCAAAGGGGTTCCCCTCCTGGCTGAACTGCTGGAACAGGGAGGTCTCCTCCTGGCCCGACCCACCCACACACAGAGCCTGCCTACTGGGGGACACGGACGGAGACCTGCCCTGGCCCATGAACCTGAACTCCTGGAGGGGAAGGGGTGGAAGTGGAGGGGGTGGGAGGAGGAGGGAGGGGTTGGGTGGGTGGGAGGGAAGAGGAGGGAGGGGTTGGGTGGGTGGGAGGGAAGAGGAGGGAGGGGTTGGTTGGGTGGGAGGAGGGTGGAGGGACGGAGTGGTTGGAGAAGGTGGGAAAGGGTGGAGAGAGCAGAAGACAACAGTCTGGTCAGCCAGGTTGATTAATGGGGCCGAGTATTCGTAGAGAACCACCTGACAACCCCCCCCCCACCCTCCAGCGAGACACTTCCTGCTTCCTGGTTGAATGAGTCTGTTATCGTTTGAACGGGGAGAGGATAGTGAGCTTCCTGAGAACACCAGCCAGGAGGAGGACATCCTCTCCACTCCCTGCATTATTTATTTCCACTGAAATGAAACCTTTAGATGTTGCAACAGTTTACACAACACGTCTGTTTATGAACAAGAGGCTGCACTGAACTATCTGAGAAATTCAACAAGGCTTCGAGATATCGTCTGGCAATTAAGTGCTTGTACTGTACCTGTGCTGTGTCTGTACTGTGTCTGTACTGTGCCTGTACTGTGCCTGTACTGTGCCTGTACTGTGCCTGTACTGTGTCTGTACTGTGCCTGTACTGTGCCTGTACTGTGCCTGTACTGTGCCTGTACTGTGCCTGTACTGTGCCTGTGCTGTGCCTGTGCTGTGCCTGTGCTGTGCCTGTGCTGTGCCTGTACTGTGCCTGTACTGTGCCTGTACCGTTTCAAGTGAAAATAACGTACCTTTATATTTGAAAGCGATGCTTCTTTTAACTAGCCTGGTCCTAACCAGACTCTCGTACATTTCATTTGTACAGAGTCTGGCCTCGCTCTATTGACAAGCGTTGACTTCCTTGAAGTTTAAAACTATTGGGTCTGCCCAGAGCCACTCTGATCTGCCATAACCAATCGCTAGCATTTGCCTTAGCCAATTCCTTCACCACTACTGTAACGTAGCTAGCTGCCGTAGCTGGAAAATCACACTTTTCCCGAACCCCGTGGGGAGGAGGGCCACAACATCATGGCCACCAACTAAACTCAGCAAACCTTGTTCTTGCTCCGGCTTTAGCTGTTGGATATTCGGCAGCGTTGCCACAATTGACTGAATGGCTTGGCTCGCATCTTTCTCCTCCGCCATTACGGAACTACAACACAGACTAGCGCACGACATCAACGTCATCAATCTCAGCCACTCCCTCTGTTCGCTGATTGGCCGGTTAAAAAGTAACCTACAAAATCTGACTTACCTACTGAACGGCCAGACCGAGTACAGAAGCAAAATCCAAATGGAGCGGAAATACGTAGGTCGGCAGAGCCAGGCTAGCTTTTAACATCCCTTAACTACAAACGGCTCCCTAAACCTAGCAGGCTTTCTTTAATGAGGGCACTGTGTCTTCATAAATCATTTTTGAACTCAATCTCCCATCATGCAGCACAGCCATACAACGTGCCACAATCCTATACCCTCAAGCGCAACACGATGACAAATTGGTTCCTCTTCTCACCATCAAAACAAGGCAAGCCTCAATCATTCTCTAATGATACTTTAAAATGGGGAAGCCATTAGGAGCTCTGTTTTACATAACATAATGGATGCAAATGTTGAAATATGCTTCATGCTGGCGGTCGAGATTGAGTTTCGCGTTCTGGGAATTTTTGGGAGGGGACCGCACCACAGGGAAGGAGACGTCAACGAAACAGACCGTTTCTCAAGAGCTCAGAGACGCCTCACAACATCTGTACTGTACTGTACTCCTCAGGGCCGCGGCACACACAGCACTGTAGCATGCACTTCTCAGATGAAACTATCAGATGCAGCCTCCTCCAGTCTCTCACCAGGGCTTCTCGTGTTAACGTGAGCCCTGTGGAGGAGAGTTAGGTTTGCTTCAACAGAGATCTGAGAAGAGAGGGGGGGGGGGGTGAGGGGGAATACATTTGCTTTCTGAAGACCTGGCAACCCTGTGTACCTGACACCGGACTGACAGGGTGAGAGAGAGAGAGAGAGAGAGAGACAGACAGACAGAGAACGAAAGAGAGAGAGAGAGAGAGAGAGAGAGAGAGAGAGAGAGAGAGAGAGAGAGAGAGAGAGAGAGAGAGAGAGAGAGAGAGAGAGAGAGAGAGAGAGAGGGAGAGAGAGCGTGAAAGGGAGAGAGAGCGTGAAAGGGAGAGAGAGTGAGAGGGCGAGCTATGCTGAGCTGTGGGTAGGAAGCAGGTGTCTATGTTATTGTCAAAACTTCTTTCTAAACACTTAGACACACACATACATACGCACACACACAATCCCAGCCCTGTGGTTCATATATCCAGATGTAAATGCTGTGTAACGGCTGAGTGACAGAGGAGGAGATGGCTGCAGATGAGGCTTGCCGCTGTTTCCTGCGGTGAGGCGTGTCACGCTGGCGTTTCACTCACATGTAGCTGAGCCATGCTGAAGTTGGACTTGACGGGACAAAGTTCCCACGTCTCGTTTTCCAGAAACATCCTCAACTCCTCCAGACGGGTCCTGGGGGAGGGAGGGGGGGGGGGAGATGAAAAGTGAAATGAGGGGGAGGAGATGGAGAGGGATTGAGAGAGGTGCGAGAGGGAGGGAGGATAACAGAGGGCAGGAGAAGAGGGAGAAGGAGAACAAAAAAAGGAAAGAAAGAGTTAGTAAAACAGCATTTGTGGATGAAGGAGCTTGCCACCTCTTCTGATCGGGGCTCCTCTCCTGTCCGCTCCAAAGGAGCTGTGTACACCCCAGCACCCCTCTGAGGGCAAACACCAGCTCCTTCACACAACCAGTCAGGGCTCCTATCAAACAGCCCGGCCCCTGGTGCCCGGGCCTCGGCATGCAGACACACAGCGCAGCGCCCCCTGACGCCCCTCTGACGCCCCCAGAAGCTGCTCTGTTCCAGCCAGACCCGGCTGTCTGCCTGGGTGGGGGCACGCAGGAAGCCGGGGCTGGAACTGATCCAGATGATGACGCCAAGCTACGGTGTCATTCTGTTGTTTCAGAGTCATGATAGATAGAACAGAGAATGGTGAAATGTGTCAGAGCAGGGGGGATGGAGGGGGGGGGGACAGGGAGAGAGGAGGGGAGACAGGCACTCAGCGAATCCTTAGTGCTCTGCGCCGACAACGTAGGGCGGGATGTAGACATGATGTGAGAACTGGAGGGAGGGGAGGGGGCCATGTTTAAGGAACAAGAGCAAAAGCTTATTTTCACTACAGCATCTCCTATGAGTCCTACTCCCTCCCTCTCTCCCCCTCTCTCTTTCTCCCTCTTTCTTTTTCCCTCTCTCTCTCTGGTTAGGGTGTAGTTACCTGTGGTAGTTCTTGAAGTAGTTGACACTCTGGCGTTTGATGGACTCCTGGAGCACCTCTGACTTGCTGCCACAGAACTCCTCTCCCACCTGCATCAGCCTGTGGGAGAGAGAGACAGAGAGACAGAGAAGTAGGTGAGACACAAAACAGCTACCAGAGACACACTCTCTTCCTTGTTTCCCATCGACAGGTAGAAGCTACAGTCCTGACCAGCTGAGTCAATGTGGACCAGACAGGCCAACAAGAAGGGTTCAGATTGGCTGGGAGGGAGGAGGGGCGGGTTTGAGTCGTGTCTGGAGTGCAGTGATTGGCTGAGACGGGTGTTTGTACCTGCTGATGACGTCCAGCACCACGATGAAGTCGTCATATTTGAAGTTGGACATGTCGGTGCCCAGAATGTATGCCTTCACCTTCAGTTGAACGTCCTGGGGACCACAGACACCATCCTGTTACTGATCAGATTCTACTGGATTCATTTAGCAGACGCTTTCATCCAAAGCGACGTACAAATGAGAGAGGAAGATCAAGGATCCTATCAGATTGCTGTCTGGATGAACCATCTGGCACTAAATAAGGAGATGGCAAACAGCAAGAAAAACTAAGAGAGAGAGAGAGAGAGAGAGAGAGAGAGAGAGAGAGAGAGAGAGACAGAGAGAGAGAGAGAAACAGAGAGACAGAGACAGAGACAGGAGAGAGAGAGAGACATAGAGAAAGAGAGAGACAGAGAGAGAGAGAGACATAGAGAGAGAGAGAGAGAGAGAGAGAGAGAGAGAGAGAGAGAGACAGAGAGAGAGAGATAGAGAGAGACAGAGAGAAAGAGAGAGAGAGAGATAGAGAGAGACATAGAGAGACATAGAGAGAGAGAGAGAGAGAGAGAGAGAGAGACATAGAGAAACAGTGAGAGAGAGGGAAGGGGTCAGACCTGCCAGATGCGGGTCAGTCCGTGCTCCAGTTTCTTCTTCATGTAGCTATGGTCCACCGCCTCATCACACACCGCCGCCCTGCTGGACGTCTCGTCTGGGGAAGACACACACACAGCCCTTCTCAAACATCACATGCTAAGAGAATCGTTTTGCACACACACACACACACACAGTGCATGGTGGACTATTTAAAGGAAGTAGAATGTCACCAGAGGAAAGTGTGATGGACCATGGCTCTGCCCTCAGCTGCCCTGTAAGAGGCCTCTGATCTGGGGGTGTGAGATCTGGGCTCCAGCACCGAGGGCAAGTACAGCTCAAAAACACCAACACAGAGTAATACACTCTTAACGCCACATTCACACGACCAGCACTGACAAACGCACAGGCATTACAAACACACTTCACGCCGCAAGTAGAACTAACCCAAACATATTTGGGTTTTGTCAGCTAGCTAACTGGACAGCTAGCTAACTGGACAGCTAGCTAACTGGACAGCTAGCTAACTGGACAGCTAGCTAACTGGACAGCTAGCTAACTGGACAGCTAGCTAACTGGACAGCTAGCTAACTGGACAGCTAGCTAACTGGACAGCTAGCTAACTGGACAGAGGTCTCGTCCTATCAGCAGGTGTGTTTTTGGAGCAACTGGTCCAACAGCTTAACCCTTGTGCTGCCTTCGAGTCGTTGTGACCCACCGTCGTGGTGCAAAAGGTGGGTCACAATGACAACGTTAGGCCCAACCTAGGCGATGTATGTATACTCGACGAGGGATAGGCGAAAGAAACAAACGTAGCCGTCTAGCTCCATAGACTCCCATTCATTTTGCACTCATTGGCTCATGCTGGCGATCACCCCCAGTGGAACTCTGGTGGAACTGCAACCAAATTCGGTACAATGGGGCTTAATAGGGAGGGACAGGCCCTCTGTAGACGGGCTCTGACCGTTGCCAAGGTGACGGCTGATCTCACCAGTGCCAAAAAAGCATTTTCCGAGCAAAGACGGGGCAGTTTCTGACTAGAATGTAAAGCAAGGAACACCGGGAACACAGGAATAACACTTATAGAGATGACGAAACCCTACATCTGGATGCTTTCACCTGTACGGACAGTGAACAGAGGAGCTTGACGTCTGTGCTGCTCGCTGAGGTTTTGAGATGCGAGGTGAAGCAAGTTCAGTCCTTACAGAACACACGTGCGCGACAAGAAAGGCAGATTGACCTGCAGGAGAACCGTTAGGGTCACCACGGAAAGGTTTCTGCTCTACTTGACATTTACCTCACATTAAAACATTGTTCTCTTTATCAGTCAATATGCAGCCCCCTCTTTCCATCGAGTCAACGCCGGCTAATCTCCCGACACGAGCCGCGCTCAGGGGGTCCGTATCAGCGGTGACCCACATTAGATTACGGCTGGAGCTTTAAAGGCCCTGTCTGTAATTTCTACTGGCAGCACTGTCACTTTGTTAGGGTGAGATGAGGCCAGCGAACAGAGACTGTGTGACCAAACGTTCACTTATACAAGCGTACACTCGGGCTACGACACGTTCCGAGTGGCTATCATATCACTCCAGGAATTACTTTCTTCAAGGGTGTCAACTGCCATGGTTTTAAAGTTGTAAGTAGGCAAAACAGCGCCGTGTGGACACTAGTCGCATACTGTGTCACTAGCCCCTGCAGTAAAACGGACCCATACTACTACCCAGTACCTACTGTAGCTAGCTTAGCTAACCGTGGTACAATGTCGTAATTAAGAGTGGCTGTACAGTACTGTACAGTAGCTAGATTCGCTAAAAACTTCAAATTGACAACCCTTGATAGCAACGCTAAATTAAACCAACCCGCATACGGGACACGATAACCGTGTACCTGGCAGTGACAAATTAGTTTTTTCCCCATCTTTCCTTTGGTCTGAGGTTGAGGAATCGTAATGGTGTGAGTCACGTCCTTAAAAAACGAGCTGCGGCCCACGGTGACCTAGCAGGATGACATCCTCGGGCTAACTTTCATTAAACGAGGAGGAGAGGAGTCGAGAGGGAGAGAGAAATGAGTACTTATGATATTTGAGAGCCTGGTTTTATCTTCCTGTGCTTTTCTATGTGGTAGAATGAGACAGGGTGGTGACAGAAGGCGAGAGGAAGAGACTTGCCTGAGGGAGCACAACTGGAAGTCCTCCAGTCACATTCTGGACAAACAAGTCTTCAAACACCGACCCCTCCCTTCAGACCTGCCCACCCAGCCCCCTCCGCATGAACAAAACGTACGCCAGAGAATACACGATTAAAAAAATTCCAATAAACTAGTCACAGGTCAGAGGAAGTAATTTAGCTCCCGATAGACTCGTGAATAAGCGTGTTGCTATAAAACTGGGAGATAAGTAGCCGGAATGACGGAAGACAAGGAAAGGTTAGATAGGCCATTACCATGCAGGATTACTGGTAATACTCGGGGCCCCAGACACACAGTTGATTAGCGGGCTGATTTGCAACATGAGAAAGCCTAAATGAGGTATGGCTAGGATGAGATGGGACCAGCTCACTAACATTCATCCTGCAGTGAGTCACAGAAGGCAGTTGTCCAAGTCGAGGTTTAAAAGATCACACAGGCAGACACACCCACAAAACCCTATAATCCGTTAACCATTTTAATTGGATTTCGGTCCAAAACAGTCAGCTGTGGTGGCCAAACCTATTGCTTTTGTAATTGGTTGAAAATGACCCAACAGCTCAACAAATCACCCCAGCAAGATTCACCCTGACAAGTCGATTTACGGAAAACAGCTTCCACACAGAGTAGCAGAATGTCAGTTGAAAATGAGCAAGACTTCCAGGAAATGGACCTATCCCAACGCAAATTAATCATGTTCAGAGACGTACAATCCAAGTGTAGGACGCGGCATCAAATCAGCCCTGAGGTTAAACAAAGAATGACTGAACCGAGAAGTCAAATCATTCCATCACTGCACAGTACTGTTCAACGGACTGCACTGCTCCCAAGGCTAGGGCACATATCTGAAGGCCAATTCATTTCCCTCCTCCCTCCTAAATTGATGGTGTATTTGGTGCCTGCTGGGGTGAGGAGCACGGTTCAGTCCTGGGGTCTGGGAGAGCACAGCCTTTCAACCCACTCTGGACATTCCTCCTTGTACAACAAAGGGCTTTTGTCTGTCTCTATGATCAAACATGACAGCGTAACAGTGTGTGCGTGTGTGTGCGTGTTTGTGAGTGTGTGTGTGTGTGTGTGTTCTACTGCAGCATATCCACTCAGGGAAGGTGGAAGGCGCCTACACCCCTTTCATTCCCTAAAGAAACCTCCTTTTATTGAGTTGACATTAATTATGGATGGATTACAGTGACACATTCAATATATCAGCGTGTGTCCTCCAGAGACTGTGTGTGTGTGTGCGTGTGTGAGACTGTGTGTGTGTGTGAGACTATGTGTGTGTGCGTGTCTGTGTGGGGGGGGTTCTAGCGGTTGTGCAAGGTAATGGTCAGTGAGTGAGTTGAAGGGCACTACCATACTACACTGCTTGACAAATTAGACAGCATGTAAATCATTTGTCTGAAAGGTTAGACACACACACACACTATATTTCAAACCTCATGTTAAATTCGATGTTAAATTGTCATTGTGGGCAGGGTAGTACAGCACTCATGTCCTCCGCACACACACACACACACACACACACACACACACACACACACACACAGAAGAGAGAGCGAGGGTGCGCTAGAGGTGAACGCGAGAAGACAGCTTCCTATAGAGGGCAGAGATGACAGCCAATCACAGCTGCCAATGATGAATGGGCCCGCCCCCTTGTGATTGGGACTGACGGTGAGTTCTGTCCTTGGTCCTTTCAGACATGGACAACTCAATTTCCCAGGATGCTAGAGGGGAAAGTGCTGGGAAAACAGGCGAGGGTGATGTAGAGGTGAACTCCCAGGGTGCTCCTACAGCAGCCCTGCCCTCCACACTTCATTAGCTTGATGAAGTTCACGCAGGGAACGAGAAAAAAGGCTGAGGTGTCGAACCAAGCAGTGAAGGACACAGCAGGAGAGGGTACAGAGTTTGAGCCAGTGTTTTACCGGAAATGTACAAGGCCTTTCTCAAAGCAAACAAACACATCAATCAATAAAATGAAAGGAAGTGCAGCCCGCTAATTCTAAATCTGCACTTCTTGTTGAAGGTCAAAGCTGTTTTGTCTTGGTGATGAACCTGAGACTATTGGTCGCTGCAGGATCATTGTGTAGGGAGTCAGGTGGCTGAGCGGTAAAATAATCGGGCTTGTAATCAGAAGGTCGTTGGTTCGATTCCCAGCCGTGCCAAATGACGTTGTGTCCTTGGGCACACGAGGAGAGGAGCCCCACAGGAGGAGAGGAGCCCCACACGAGGACGACGCCTGTCAGTCGTCTCGCTTCATGAACAGCCTCTACGATCCCCTGGAAGGTCATGACACCCTCCTACCATGCTGTGTACACGCATGTTTGTCTAATTAAGATTAACGACTCCCGACACAAATTTGCATGATAACTCATGTTTACCACAGTTCATTTAATCTGCCTACAGCCTAGGTCATGGCAGTGCATGTGTGTTTAAGTGAGTTCCTGAGGAACCAGTGCTCCCGTCAACACAGACCAGGAAACAGTCCATTTAGGCCTGGTCTTGATGATCTCTGCATGGGGCTGGTGAAGCCCTCTCCAGAATCTTCCCCAACTCCATCCCCTCCCCCCTGGGCACCCTCTACAGCCCCTCCCCCCTGGGCACCCTCTACAGCCCCTCCCCCCTGGGCACCCTCTACAGCCCCTCCCCCCTGGGCACCCTCTACAGCCCCTCCCCCCTGGGCACCCTCTACAGCCCCTCCCCCCTGAGCACCCTCTACAGCCCTGTGCTACCTAAGCAAAATGAGAGCCAACACACACACAGGTTCAAGACCATTTCCCTTCTGTAGAGGGTTCAGCAGGAACTATAATCAGGTAAAGATGTTGGTACTTGAAAAAGGCATCAAGCTCCAGGTCGATAGGGCCTCTTGGTAATGAAAGTCACTCACCCACCCCTGCCTTACTGTACCACACACATACACCTCCTACACACACACACTTCCTACTCCGTCTCCACTTTTCTGGCATGTCAGCAGGAATTGATTCATAGTAGTTTGACTAATAAGAGAGGGAGGGAGAGGAGAGAGAGAGCGCGAGAGAAATACAGACAAGGAGATCGGGAAAGGGAGAGATGGAGAAGGAGAAAGAGAGGAGAAAGATATGAATGGGGGAGAGTTACAGTAAAGAGAGTTGGAGAAAGAAAGCAGGGGAGAGAAAGCGATGGAGAGAGAGAGAGAGAGAGACAGAGAGAGAGACAGAGAGAAAGAGAGAGAGAGACAGAGACAGAGAGAGAGACAGACGGACCTGCTGCAGGGGGCTCCTCCAGGTCATGCTCCTCGTGCCAGCACATCGTCCTGTGGTAGCTCAGCATCACCTCCCACAATGCCTTGCACAGGTCACTCAGGCACGGCAGGTAGCTGTCTGGAGTGATGTGCTGGGGTAGAAGGGAGAGAGAGAGACAGAACACTCTTTCAGTTTCCCTAATGTTCATTTGTAGTCTGTTTTGTTCTTCTAGTTATTTATTTACCTTCGCAACTCATTCATAATTCAACAGTTTATTATTACTCTTAAACTCCATTAACAATAAAGTTCACATAAAAGTCAAAGTGAAAACCATTTAATGACCAAATAATCAGTGACAGTGTCACCTGCACAAGTAACAACTAAAGAAGAGGCCTGGTCAACAACATGGCAGCCACGGAAAAAATATTTATTTATAAAAAAAGCTAATTAAAAGAGTTTCCAGCTAATAAGCAACTGCGGCTCTCAGCTGGTCCGCTCTTCACATCAAACACGGAGCTCCACGCCGGCCGCCTGAACAGACGGCCGTTTGGCAGAAAACAAGAAGTCCGGCGCCCCGCTTCCCGTCCCCAGTTTTAATCACAGCTCTCGTTCTCTCTGTCGGTCAAGGGCAACGTCGTGAGGGGGGGGGGGGGGACGCGCTTCGGCGTCCAAAGAGCCTCCGTCTGTCCTCCCTTGAGGGGAAGGTTGATGGAGGGAAGCAGCTCTGTTTCAGAAGGAGTGATGAAACACACAGGACAGAGAGAGGATGGGAGGCCGCTCTGAGTCTTCACTCTCCTGATGACAGGCTGCTGCCAAAACCAAAACATGAACTTCCCGTGGCTACCGGTGAACACACGCTATTTTAGGACATGAAAGTTGTGGAGGAAGGTTATAAGCTCAGTGGTTCGAGCCCTTGTCTGGAGATGAAGGGGGCTAGTTGATGTTGGTTGGTATCCCCCCCCCCCATACTATAAAAGCATCTGCTGAAGATATACATCACCTTTCTCAACATGATTGCGGTGTTAATCGGCCTCGATTAAACTCGTTATACACCCAATCCAAACAAAGACAAAACCTACGTAATCCGCCATGGCAACGGAAAGGTTAGCGTAGCTGGATTTACGTTTTGGCCCACACTAACATGACGCGACCAGCGCTGTTATAACTCTTGATGTCTGGCGCTAGGTAGCGGCAGAGCTACACCGTGACCTGGCTGTTAATCTCCCCGGAGACAGTTGACACGGCGATGTCAAGCAGGGCATTCTGATAATATCGCCTTGCCTTCAGCACAGCTGTGTGTGCGTGTGTGTGTGTGTGTAGTCGGGTGTGTGTATGTTTGTAAGATGGGTGTTACTGGCGGGTGTGTGGTGTAGGAATGTGTGTGTTTGAATGTGTGTAAACTCTCTGAGTTTACAGAAAGAGTGTAAATTAGGACTATCCTGCCCTGGCTAAACCACAGCCTGCCAGAACATTCTCTGACAGGCTGTCTGGAGAGGGCCTCTGAGGGGGAGATTCACGATCGTTGACACTCGGAGAATGAGTGATGCCAGTCAGAAACCTCTGCCGTGTCCGAGACAACCCCTGGCATGTGGCTCCCCTATGTGCCTGTACACCAGCCTGTTGCCAGGCAACCAGGGTGGGGTGGCAGTGGAGTCTAGTGGGTCTGATAAGAGGTAGAGCCAGATGGGGGGGGCTGTGTGTGTGTGTGTGTGTGTGTGTGTGTGTGTGTGTGTGTGTGTGTGTGTGAGTGAGTGAGTGATAGTGAATGAATGAGAACCCTGTGAAATGGTAGATGCACTCTATGCTGCCTATACATCCTATCAATGGATGTTAGACAGGGACAGCGCTGAGTGGGAAGTTGGCGAAGGGAGGCAAGGGGGCGGGGCTTGAGTTTCTTTATTTAGCTGATTCATTACATTTTTTTGATGAAATCTCAGTGCTTTTCCACAACCAAAACTGCAGGGGACTTTCAAACACACACACGAGCTAGTCAGCAATCTGCAGATCTGCAGCGCCAGCGAATCCCTGCACTGGAGACTCTTCCATCACGAGCCCAGCTCACTGCCTTCCTGCTGATGGGAGAACCAGGGCCTTCTGGAACTCCTCCAGCATTCTGGAACTCCTCCAGCATTCTGAATCCCCTTTAACGTTCTGGAACGCCACACCTTCAGTGTTCTGGAACATCTTCAACAACGTATTTAGCGTTATTCTTCTCCTTCAGCTCATAGCTCATCAGGGAAACACTTATAAGATAACCAAAAACATTCTGCTCAGGAACATGAAAAGAACATGCAGAGAGCCAGTGGTTCACACCAGCCTCATGTGTCTTGATGTAGAAACATGGCTGGCAGCCTGGAGAATAGTCTTCCTCCAGAACCTGCAGGGAAGAGAATCTGAGGAGACCAGCACAAATGCAGTCTCTCTCATCAAACTGTGATGAAGACCCCAAAAAAGATATGATAAATAATCAATAATTTAAAGTCAGTTGGCGTGCCTGGGGTCTTTTTCATGGCACAATTTCAAAGGCGTCATGAATACCGTGACCTTTATCTGACCCCAAACCGACACAATGTGGATCTGAACCCAATGCTTCCACCAGCCCGATACTCTCAGGAAAACCATCTAAGAGACAGAATATCCTGAGAGAAAGCATCTCTTCACACAACGACACCGTCAAAAAGCACAACCTAAACACGCTAATGGATAGGCATTAGCGAACATGCGAGGACTAGCATGACGACAATGCTCACTTATAACCAGCAGCAGGAGTCTGGAACCAGAGATGAGGAGCACTTCAGAGGGAGCCGTTGTTGGCTGTTGTTGTTCCTCCACGTTGTTTATTGACACCGCTATGAAGAGAACGCAAACACGGAGCCCGTTTCCGTGGCGAGGAGAAGAGCTGAGGGCCTCGGCATCAGAGACCAACACGCTCACAGAACATGAATGGCTTTTGTTTGGATTTTGGAGAGCTTATTCTGGTGGGGGTGACTCCCTACAGGGAGGGGAGGGTACCATTTGTGTGGGAAGGCCATCTAGGCTTGTTCTCTCTCTCCAGGATGTCACAATAGGGGGCCGATCCATCTCGTCAACAACACTGCTCTTCATAAACCTCTCACAGAGCCGCGTTTCACAATACCCAGGAAGACAAACACTATAGGATCAAATAATCACATTCAGCTCGCAAACAAATGATCTAATAAGGCCGAGGTGAACTGTGTGGAGGTGAGGCTAGATATGTGTATCTGGCCCGGGGGGGGGTCAACACTGTCCTCCCACAACAAGCGACTGGAGCACACCAGGAGCACACCAGGAGCACACCAGGAGCACACCAGGAGCACACCAGGAGCACACCAGGAGCACACCAGGAGCACACCAGGAGCACACCAGGAGCACACCAGGAGCACACCAGGAGCACACCAGGATACAGAGCCTGATTGCAAGGCTCCGTATCTCACCATCACTGACCCAGCCTACCTCACCATCACTGACCCAGCCTGCCTCACCATCACTGACCCAGCCTGCCTCACCGTCACTGACCCAGCCTGCCTCACCATCACTGACCCAGCCTGCCTCACCATCACTGACCCAGCCTGCCTCACCATCACTGACCCAGCCTGCCTCACCATCACTGACCCAGCCTACCTCACCATCACTGACCCAGCCTACCTCACCGTCACTGACCCAGCCTACCTCACCGTCACTGACCCAGCCTGCCTCACCATCACTGACCCAGCCTGCCTCACCATCACTGACCCAGCCTGCCTCACCATCACTGACCCAGCCTGCCTCACCATCACTGACCCAGCCTACCTCACCATCACTGACCCAGCCTGCCTCACCATCACTGACCCAGCCTGCCTCACCATCACTGACCCAGCCTGCCTCACCATCACTGACCCAGCCTGCCTCACCATCTGTGTGAGTTTCTGTGTGTGTGTTTCTGTGTGTGTGTTTCTGTGTGTGTGTTTCTGTGTGTGTGTTTCTGTGTTTCTGTGTGTGTTTCTATGTGTGTGTGTTTCTGTGTGTGTGTGTGTGTGTGTGCTCTCCTTACCGTACACAGGTCCTTGTACTGCATCTTCTGGAACTTGGTGTCAGCATTGCCAGCGCAGAGCTCCACGTACCCCAGCACCACCTGGAACACCATGTTGTGGATGGCCTGGGTGAAGTGCATGTGCAGCTGGTCCATAGCCGTCTGGGGAGCAAACACAGAAGGCAGCTTAGCGGTTAGAGCATCTGACGGTCTATCAGGAGGTCACAGGTTCAAATTCCTCCCTCAGTATGTGGCTTTGGATG
>NC_140364.1:15045000-15055000 GCF_054491055.1 Hypomesus nipponensis | reverse complement strand
AGAGAGAGAGAGAGAGAGTGAAGAGGTGTGAAGGTGGAGAGAGCAGGCACATGAATACACCTGCAGGGTCACCGTGACAACACCATTTGGGATTGACTGTGTGTGATTGTTTCAGCACCCAGACCTGCCCTTCCTCTACATGAATAGAAATACTAAGAATATAAGGATTCCACACTGACATCTGTTAAACGCTGAGGAGGAGGAAGTGGAGGAGGAGGGGAGGGGTGGAGGAGGAGGGGAGGGGTGGAGGAGGGGAGGGGTGGAGGAGGAGGAGAGGGGTGGAGGAGGAGGAGAGGGGTGGAGGAGGAGGAGAGGGGTGGAGGAGGGGAGGGGTGGAGGAGGAGGGGAGGGGAGGGGTGGAGGAGGAGGGGAGGGGTGGAGGAGGAGGGGAGGAGGAGGGGAGGAGGAGGGGAGGAGGAGGGGAGGGGTGGAGGAGGAGGGGTGGAGGAGGAGGGGAGGAGTGGAGGAGGAGTGGAGGAGTGGAGGAGGAGTGGAGGAGGAGGGGAGGGGTGGAGGAGGAGGGGAGGAGTGGAGGAGGAGGGGAGGAGTATACACGCAAGGCTCCCTGAACCAGACCCACTGTCAGAGTAGAGGAGCACAGCAGGGTTCACCATCACACCGCTTCAGGGGAGTGTGTGTGGTGTGTGTGTGGTGTGTGTGTGTGTGTAGTGTGTGCAAGCTTTCATGAGTATGTGTCCAAAGACATTTACTTTAAACAAGGTGCATTTGCTCGCTTGCTTACAGCCACGAGTGTGTGTCTGCCTCTGTGACTGTGTGTGTGTGTGTGTGTGACCATATCATTGCACGCTTGTGTGTGAGAGAGTGTGTGTGTGTTTGTGCAACTCAAACCAAGACAGGAACAGGTAATGAACCTACTGATGCATGATTGTTGGGGGGGAATTGCTCTGCATGCCATTTACCACCCAGCTCTCCATCAGCAGTCTAGATGAAACACGCTAGCGCTAATAATGTTTACCATCCTGCCCGAGCTGAGAGGAGGATGAATGTGTCACCGCAAGGGGAGGGAGCTGTCCAAATGTCAAGACAAAAATGAATTGTCTTATTTTGGGGGGAGTCGGTTTGAAAACGACAGATAGAACAGTTGACTAACACCATTCACACGTCGCGGGCTTCACAAACAGAGAGGTTTTTGATGAATAAAAAGGGTGAACTAACCTCGATTTGCTCCAGGGTGTCTTGGAGTTTGGAATTCAACTCACTGGGGAGAGAGAAAGGAAAGCACATGTTGAGTTTGATGAATAATGAAAAAGCAACAAATACACTACAGTATCTGTTGACCTTCCTGGGCTAACAGTACACTACTACAGGGACGGATATCCTGGAGACATGACTTCACACGAGCCAGGGTGAGCCTGCTGGGCACTGCCAGGCATCGGGCGCTGCAGCCAAAACATCCAGTCTGTAGGTTAGTACAATGTTACCACTCTTAGACTTGACTCGTTTCTAAGGTATTAAGACTTTGTGAGCAAAAAGTAATGGTTCATATTTAGATTTCAAAATCCAGTCAGTGACAGAGCCTAATTAGGCCCTTCATCAAAGAGCTGAAACAGAGAGAAGAATTGGCTCAGGGCGAGGAGGAGAGAGGGAGATGGGAGGGAAGGAAAGAGGGGGTGAGCGAGCGAGCGAGCGAGCGAGGGATGGAGGGAGTAATGTTTTTCTTCTTCTGCGTTGGTCCCCAGCGTAGCGCTCTAGAACAGCAAACCCAAACTGGCAGGAGGAACTTCCTGTCTCTCTCTCTCTCTCTCCCCCCCCCCCATGTCTTTCCATCTCCTTCCCTCTCTCCATCGCCATCTCTCTCTCTCTATGTCGGGGGAGCCCCCCTATATGATCACACAGAATGGTTAAATAAGGAAGGGGGGGGCGGGGGGAAATAAAGTCAATTAAAAAAGTGTTCCTGGCAGGCATGGAGAGAACACAGGGGTGTGGGGAAGAGGGGATAGGAGGAGGAGGAGGGGGGAAACGTGGGTTTCCTTTTTCAATTAACTGCAGGTGTTAACTGGGCAGAGCTCCAGGGGAGAGCCCTGACAGACAGGCAGACAGACAGGCAGACAGGCAGGCAGACAGACAGACAGGCAGGCAGGCAGGCAGGCAGGCAGGCAGGCAGACAGACAGACAGACAGACAGACAGACAGACAGACAGACAGACAGACAGGCAGGCAGGCAGACAGACAGACAGACAGACAGGCAGGCAGGCAGGCAGGCAGGCAGGCAGGCAGGCAGGCAGACAGACAGACAGACAGACAGACAGGCAGGCAGGCAGGCAGGCAGGCAGGCAGGCAGGCAGGCAGGCAGGCAGGCAGACAGGCAGGCAGACAGACAGACAGGCAGACAGACAGGCAGGCAGGCAGGCAGGCAGGCAGGCAGACAGGCAGGCAGACAGACAGACAGACAGACAGACAGGCAGACAGGCAGACAGGCAGACAGACAGACAGACAGACAGACAGGCAGACAGACAGACAGACAGACAGACAGACAGACAGGCAGACAGGCAGACAGGCAGACAGGCAGACAGACAGACAGACAGACAGACAGACAGACAGGCAGACAGACAGGCAGACAGACAGACAGGCAGACAGACAGGCACTTAGTGACACATGGATGACAGGAGGGGGGGGGGGTTGGCATGGTGAGCTGTCTCTATTAGAACAAGGAGTTATGAATGGGAGAGGAAAAAGAGAGAAGGGAGAGAGAGCTAGAGAGGGGGAGAAACAGAGCTAGACAGAGGAGGGGGGAGAGAGAGGGGGGTGAGAAAGAGATTGTACTGCTATCAGCAATGAAGAAGGAAGAGAGAGAGAGATGGAGGGAGAGAGAGATGATCCGACAGCAAATGAGAGAGATGGAAAGAGTGAATCAGACAAAAAGGAGAGAGTGAGGAGAGAAAAGGGCGACCAGGAGGCCTGGAGGGTCGTTCAGATGGGCTTCTTTCCTCTTCAGATACATAATGAACTCGTTGACGACTGCACTTTCCCCAAAATGAGAAGCTCTTATAAACCAAATAAATCCTGCCGCTCTCACTGCTTCAACCCCGATGTGCTCGAGGGGGTGTGAACTGTGTGTGTGTGTTTTTGTGCACGTATGTGAGTGAGTGCATCATGTGTGTGTGTGTGTGCGTGTTTGATGTCATTTGATGTTTGCTGTCCATCATCACCGTTAGACTACAAACATGTGAAAGAGTAATTGGTTTGTTACACGCTTGTGTGTGTATGTCTGTGTGTGCGTGTGTGTGGGGTTCTTACACAGTAACTAACTTCAACACACTATGTCCTTTTGAGCATGTAATTGAAAACCCAACCTCCGACACGAGCGCACGCACGCACGCACAGATGAAAAGTCTGGTTTGATACTGGAAACAAAAAGCCATTAACTAAGTAAATAACTGGATATGTTTATAACATCCACTGACCCCTCTGCCTCTATCTCATCCTCTCTTTCTTCCTCTCTCCATCACCCACTTGGGCGGGGGGTGGGAGACAAAAAAAGAGTGAGAGAAAGAGAAAGAGGGAGTGAGAGAGAGACCCTGTTTCGTTTGTCATGCCAGTCAGCTGGACCTTCCAGAGGTAGCAGGCAGGCTTCTGTCTGCCGCGGCCCCAGGCAAGGCTCTGCGTGTGGGGGACAGGACCTGCCAGACTCTTGCAGCCTCTGGGGGCTGGAGCATGACCTCTGGTCAGGACAGTGACACTGTCAGACCCCCTGATGTTCTTATACACACACGCACACACAGATGTGTACACACATGAACAGATCCACTTGTGTGTGTGTGTGTGTGAGCTGTGGACAGATAAGCAGGGAGAGAAACAGGAGGAGAGGAGAGTTGGCAGAGAGAGAGAGAGAGAGAGAGAGAGAGAGAGAGAGAGAGAGAGAGAGAGAGAGAGAGAGAGAGAGAGAGAGAGAGAGAGAGAGAGAGAGAGAGAGAGAGAGAGAGAGAGAGAGAGAGAGAGAGAGAGAGAGAGAGAGAGAGAGAGAGAGAGAGAGAGAGAGAGAGAGAGAGAGAGAGAGAGAGAGAGAGAGAGAGAGAGAGAGAGAGAGAGAGAGAGAGAGAGAGAGAGAGAGAGAGAGAGAGAGAGAGAGAGAGAGAGAGAAAGCTAGAGAGAGAGCTAGAGAGAGAGCTAGAGAGAGACCAGAGCTCAAACACACAAACACTGGAGTGCTTTTCAGTCGCAACACACACACATACTGTACACACATCCACACACATACACAACAGGTCTAATTATGGTTTTAGGTCCGTGGAATATTGATCAGCCATGTCCACAAGCAGTGTATCCTCTTAAGACCCAGGTCTGATCTGACCATGCTGTGGTGAGCTGATGACTAATGAAGTCAAAGAGAGAGAGAGAGGGAGAGAGAGAGACAGAGAGAGAGAGAGGGAGAGAGAGACAGAGAGAGAGAGACAGAGAGACAGCAGGAGAGAACGATGGAGAGAGACAGAGAGAGAGAGAGAGAGAGAGAGAGAGAGGGAGAGAGGAGAGCAGGAGAGAACGAGCGAGAGCGAGAGAGCCAGAGAGCGAGAGCGAGACACAGAGGAGGGAGCTCCCTGACAGGTGTACCTGATGCAGCTGTAGTGTTTGAAGGTGCTGGCAGCCTTCTGACACTCCAGACACAGGTGGATGGCTCCAGGGTAGTCCTCCTCCTGGAAACACAGCCAGAGTACACTGCTTCAGAGCCCAGGAGCAGCCGTCCTGAAGCAGGCCCCAGGAGCAGCCGTCCTGAAGCAGGCCCCAGGAGCAGCCGTCCTGAAGCAGGCCCCAGGAGCAGCCGTCCTGAAGCAGGCCCCAGGAGCAGCCGTCCTGAAGCAGGCCCCAGGAGCAGCCGTCCTGAAGCAGGCCCCAGGAGCAGCCGTCCTGAAGCAGGCCCCAGGAGCAGCCGTCCTGAAGCAGGCCCCAGGAGCAGCCGTCCTGAAGCAGGCCCCAGGAGCAGCCGTCCTGAAGCAGGCCCCAGGAGCAGCCGTCCTGAAGTAGGCCCCAGGAGCAGCCGTCCTGATCTTTACAGTATGGCTGTGTGTGTGAGAGTGTGTATGTGACAGAGTGTGTGAGAGTGTGTGAGAGAGTGTGTGTGTCTTACCTCCAGCATCTCGCTGAGTCTTACGTCTGTCCTTTGCTGTCAAGGAGAGGAGGAGAGAGGTTACGTTACACACGGTTAACAGTCTCCTTCAAGAGCGTGTGTGTGTGCATGGTGTATGGTGTGTGTGTGGTGGTGTATGATGAGTGTGTGTGTGTGTGTGTGGTATATGGTGTGTGTGTGGTGGTGTATGATGAGTGTGTGTGTGTGTGTGTGTGGTATATGGCGTATGTGTGCATGGTGTATGGTGTGTGTGTTACCAGAGTCTTGATGGTCCTCAGGGATTTGAGCAGACCGGTCAGTAGCTGTCGTCTCCTCTGATTGGCCAGCAGTCCCAGACTGGCCTCAGTGAAGCCCTCCTTGGCAGAGCTCAGCTGCCTGGAAACAGGAAGTGACATCACCACCTTGTCAGCACTCCGTAGACATGGTGGAAGAAGATGGTCTTCCAGTTGGAGGATGTGGGGTGTGTGTGTGGAGGGGTATGTGTGTGTAGAGAGGTGTGTGTGTGTGGGGGCGGGGGTGTGTGTGTGTGTGTGTGTGTGGTGGTCATACCGCCTGGCGTTGGTGCAGATCACTGCTGCCAGCTGCAGGTTCGTCTGCAGAGATGTCACCCTCTCCAGCTCCTAACAGACAACGTGTCACACACACAGCACTCGATTGTACCACAATATACATCCAAACACACGCAAACAGTCACGTACAAGATGACCATCTTACAAGTACATCACAAAATAGCCTGCATTACAAAACAGGGAGAGGAAATGAAGAGTGAAGATATACTTCCTGTCATTCAATTTCTCGTCCTCCCTCCCTCCCTCCCTCTCCCCCCCCTCCCTCCCTCCCTCCCTCTCCCCCCCCTCCCTCTCCCCCCCCCCTCCCTCCCTCCCTCCCTCTCCCCCCCCTGCCTCCCTCCCTCTCCCCCCCCTCCCTCCCTCCCTCCCTCTCCCCCCCCCCCTCCCTCCCTCCCTCTCCCCCTCCCTCCCTCCCTCCCTCCCTCTCCCCCCCCTCCCTCCCTCCCTCCCTCCCCAGCTGTCGGAGCCTCAGGAAGGTAAAGCTCGTCCTCTGACCTCGACCGGCAGCGTCCGGAGAAAAGAACCAGTGTTCGCAGAGCAACCGGCACAACAATTGAGGCGTTCTTGAAAAGACAACTGTTTGGCCAGGAGATACGAGGTGGAAAATCGAGAGGCAGATAAGGGAGGGGGGCAGGGGGGAGGGGAGAAGGGTAAGGGGGGTGGGCGTCGCCGACGGCGAGGGCTCACAAATGATCTCTTTCTGCTGTGGCCGTGAGAGGATCGCGCCTCCTGATCTTGGTTGTCGTAGAACACGCCAAACACAAACACCGTCTCTGTCGCGGCCTGGTTTGATGTGGCGGTGTCTGGATCATCGGATTTATCCGAGGAAAGAGGGCGCTTCTGTAAGACATCTGGACATGATCTCACTAGATAACCAGGCTTGCTGACAGCAAAGGATATTCTCTGAGAATGTGCTCGAGCTTTGACCTCAGTTGGGTTAAACTTCTCTCCATCTCTCAGACCTCTGTGTGTCTGGGCTGTTAAGGAGCTGTTACGGAGGTGTTTCGGAGCTGTTAGGAGGTGTTCCGGAGCTGTTACGGAGGTGTTTTGGAGCTGTTACGGAGGTGTTCCGGAGCTGTTACGGAGGTGTTTCGGAGCTGTTACGGAGGTGTTTTGGAGCTGTTCCATGGGTGTTTCGGAGCTGTTACGGAGGTGTTTCGGAGCTGTTCCATGGGTGTTTCGGAGCTGTTACGGAGGTGTTTCGGAGCTGTGTGTGCAGAGGAAGCTCAGCTTTCATTACAGTTTCTCAGCTCACCAGGGATCCCCTAGCTCAATAGGAATGTCTTAAGAGCTAGTGTCCTTCCTAGCATCCTTCCTCCCTTGCATCCTTCCTTGTGTCCTTGCCTGGGAGGATGAGTTTGGGTCACTGGGAAGTCACAGAGCAGCTAGGACACAGATGCTGCCAGAGCAGAGCCAACACTGACTCACACTCACACACGAGTGAAGTGAGACAGACGACAGGAGAGACAGCTAAGAGCGAGGGGAGAGCGTATGTTTTATGATAAATATTTGTTTCCACCAGTGCTGCTCACACACAGAAATAAAAGCGTTCAAAGTGGGTCCAGCACACACTCGCACATCTAGAGAGATGTTGTGTGTCTGGAGACTGTTCTGTCTGGGGGAGGCTGGGGGGAGGCTGGGGGGAGGCTGAGGGGAGGCTGAGGGGAGGCTGAGGGGAGGCTGGGGGAGGCTGGGGGGAGGCTGGGGGAGGCTGGGAGGAGGCTGGGAGGAGGCTGGGGGCAGGCTGGGGGCAGGCTGGGGGGAGGCTGGGAGGAGGCTGGGAGGAGGCTGGGGGCAGGCTGGGGGAGGCTGGGGGGAGGGTCACACTCAAACACATGGAAGTCCATTCACATAGCTTATAGCTTACATCTCTCTCTCTCTCACACACGGCTTCAGCTCAGGGGAAAGATTTGCAGCTTAATTGATAAGGAATAGAACACCCATCGACCAGTTTGACAAAGGGTGAGGGCCAACTAATGGGAATATAAAAGCTGGATGGATGAACTGCACAATAACGAAAAACCTGCCAAAGTTCATTTAGCTCCATGTGCATTCACCATAGCACGTGCATGGGAGGGGATCCGTCTGTCTGCTCTCACCAGGTGTCTCTCTCCCCCTCCCTTTATTCAACTCCCCCCCTCTCCCCACCCTCCCCGCCTCAAAGCAGACTGGTGTGTGCTGCTGGTGATGGAAATGTTCCTACGCAACCCCAAAACAACCATAACCACAGGGAAATCAAACCAAGGAGAATGCTTACCTTGACATAAGACGGCTGTTTTTCCAAAATGAGATCAGCAACTTTTTTGGACACCTGCAAAGAGAGACATGGTCATTACTGATATCTCCCATGGCAACCTACAGTAGGTGAAACAGGTCATTCCTGATA
Source organism: Hypomesus nipponensis (assembly GCF_054491055.1). Classification (NCBI taxonomy): domain Eukaryota; kingdom Metazoa; phylum Chordata; class Actinopteri; order Osmeriformes; family Osmeridae; genus Hypomesus; species Hypomesus nipponensis. The sequence continues at coordinate 15,046,963 of NC_140364.1, read as the reverse complement.
TCTCCCATGGCAACCTACAGTAGGTGAAACAGGTCATTCCTGATATCTCCCATGGCAACCTACAGTAGGTGAAACAGGTCATTCCTGATATCTCCCATGGCAACCTACAGTAGGTGAAACAGGTCATTCCTGATATCTCCCATGGCAACCTACAGTAGGTGAAACAGGTAATTCCTGATATCTCCCATGGCAACCTACAGTAGGTGAAACAGGTCATTCCTGATATCTCCCATGGCAACCTACAGTAGGTGAAACAGGTCATTCCTGATATCTCCCATGGCAACCTACAGTAGGTGAAACAGGTCATTCCTGATTTCTCCCATGGCAACCTACAGTAGGTGAAACAGGTCATTCCTGATATCTCCCATGGCAACCTACAGTAGGTGAAACAGGTCATTCCTGAAATCTCCCACTGCATGACAATGTTTTGTTCAAGGGGGGGTTCCCATGTGCACCCACACACACACAGAACACACACACACAGAACACACACACACACAGAACTGACTTGTTTCCTCACACACACAGAAACACCTGTCAGATGTACTGAGGGTCCAGAGAGAGAAGACCTACTTCCACCTCCAGGTACTACTCTCACCATGGCAACCACACAGCTCTGCGGGTCACTGGGAGAATGAACAACCAATTACAGTGTTCTGTGGCCCAGAGCACGCCTTGTGGCCCAGAGCAGTGTTCTGTGGCCCAGAGCACGCCTTGTGGCCCAGAGCACGCCTTGTGGCCCAGAGCACGCCTTGTGGCCCAGAGCAGTGTTCTGTGGCCCAGAGCACGCCTTGTGGCCCAGAGCACGCCTTGTGGCCCAGAGCACGCCTTGTGGCCCAGAGCAGTGTTCTGTGGCCCAGAGCACGCCTTGTGGCCCAGAGCAGTGTTCTGTGGCCCAGAGCACACCTTGTGGCCCAGAGCACGCCTTGTGGCCCAGAGCACGCCTTGTGGCCCAGAGCAGTGTTCTTGTGGCCCAGAGCAGTGTTCTTGTGGCCCAGAGCAGTGTTCTTGTGGCCCAGAGCAGTGTTCTGTGGACCCAGAGCCTTTAGAGAAGGCTGTTATGGTGTGGCAGAGGATTACTCACACACCTGCACAATCCTACACAAACACTGATACACGCCCACAAGCACACACAGTTAGGCCAAAGCCAATGCAGTTCCAGATGAGAGAGAGAGAGAGAGAGAGAGAGAGAGAGAGAGAGAGACACACACACAGAGAGACACGGAGAGAGACAGAGAGAGAGATGGGCGGCTGTAGGACAGTTATGTGTGAGAGAGAGAGTGTGTGGAGAGACTGATAGAGTTGTGGGATGCTTAGGACAACACTGGTGTGTGTGTGCATTTGGCTGCATGTGTGTGATTGATGGAGTAAATGTGTGTGTGTGTGTGTGAGAAGTTGTGTGTGTGTTTGTGTGTGTGGATAATGGACATCTCTCCACATGATGATCCTGTTTCATAACACTGATCAATACTGCCACCTATTGGTGGTTGGTGAAACTGCCAGCCTCCTGCCAATCGCCAAGCACCTTAATTGTCTCAGACACCAACAAGATGATGATAACTGGTTGATTCTGTCATCCTGGCTGGGAGCAAATAAACACTGTCTATCTCGAGAATAACGAGTAGCAGTCATTGGGTGCAAGGGAGGTTTACAGGAATCCAGCCAATCGAGTGAGATCCAGAGACAATCAACCAATCGCCTCGTACTTCATGGCCACGCAGGAAGACAACGGGCAGAATGGGAAGAGCGGCGGGGTTAGCGGGCGGCGGAGTTAGCGGGCGGCGGGGTTAGCGGGCGGCGGGGTTAGCGGGCGGCGGGGTTAGCGGGCGGCGGGGTTAGCGGGCGGCGGGGTTAGCGGGCGGCGGGGTTAGCGGGCGGCGGGGTTAGCGAGCGGCGGGGTTAGCGAGCGGCGGGGTTAGCTAACAGCACTTCGTCACTTGCCCTGCCTGAGTCATCCTGTTGG
>NC_140364.1:15030000-15040000 GCF_054491055.1 Hypomesus nipponensis | reverse complement strand
TACCCTCCTGTAAGGTTACACTCCAACCCTGCTCCTGGAGAGATACCCTGCTGTAGGGTTACACTCCAAGCCTGCTCCTGGAGAGAGCCTGTCAACCAGCTCATGATCAGAATCAGGTGTGCTGGATTAGGGTTGGAGTGTAACCCTGCTCGAAGGCATCTCTCCAGGAACCGGCTGGACAGCGCCGAGGTGCATCTTGGGAAACACACACCTCGTTCCACCATCTTGGGTCGTGCGTCTCCTTTCCCTGAGCGAGGTGATAGGAGACACTGTCTGAATATCATCAGATAAATGCTAAATCAACAGAGACCTGACTACTCTGGACTAAGAAACAGTAAACAGAAGGAGGGCATCCTGGGAAGGGATACCGACCGGCCTTAATGCCAAGATTAGCATTTAGATATCTATCTGTGCAGATGAAGGCTTTAACTACACTAAAAACGACTGGTTTTCTGATAGCATGGAGACCATATCTTCCTCTGAGGAGGGCTGGGCATGGTACCTGGGGTGAGACTGCCCCCTACAGGAGGAGAACAGCACTGCAGAAAGATAATAATATGAATCATAATAAAAGAGAAAGAGGTGGAAACCAAAATACTTGGTTTAACGGTATCAAGGGAGGTTTCTTTGAGAATTAATCTTGTCTCCTCCGTCTTCAATAAAGCAGAGGAGAGGACACGCCCACGCCAGGAGAGGACACGCCCACACCAGGAGAGGAACACCAGCCCAGACCCAGCAAGACAACACGCCAACGGGAACAAATGCCAAACACACACTTTCCCATGTTCTGAATCTAACACACACACACACACACACACACACACACACCTGACCCTACCAAGCTCAGACTACAGGCCAAGACTCACATCCCTCCCTTGAACATGTGTAGTTGTTTATGTCTATGTTTATGATCCATATTACAGGTGAAGGAGGTAAAAGACTACAGGGCTCAAACCTGGATAGTTACTCTTCCACTTGAATCTCTCCTGCCACAGCCTTGGCTTAAACACTGAGGAAACGAGGGGGTTAGTGCCTGGCTCCACCAGATCTGCATTAGAAACAGGAATTTCTAGAGAGACAACAAGTCTTTGTACCTTCAAGGAAAACTAGTTTTTATCAAATAACACAGCAGGAGAAAAAAAAGCCTGGCGTTAACTTGTAGGTGACACAAGCTGGGAGGTGTCCTTTTAAGTTATTGTTCGGCATTGTTTGTGACTGCCTAGCTTTTTTCTTTACGTAGAGAAAAAAAGTATAAAGGGCAGTGCAGTCTCACATTTACCCACAGCAAACACTCCTTGTTTTAAGGGCCTTGGGACAACAACGGTGTACTTCAGGAAGCAAGGCGAGGTTTGGAGCATCAAGAGCTTTCTGTCTCCGCCCCTCCAGGAGAGCTGCTCCCTCAGCCAGAACCTTCAGACGCATCTGGGCTCAGAACAGAGATGTCTGCTCAGAGCAGCGTGTCGCGATGCGGAACGACAGCCAGGTAAACGCCAGAGGGACCCTTCACTTCCAGGGCGGCCAAGCCTTTTCAAACAGGCTCCCCAGACGGACGGAGAGATGAATGTTCAGACGGCAGTAACAAAATCAGAACCGATGGGATGAAACGTCCTGTCAAATGAACCCGCCTCGGCCTCACCCAGTACTGCGGACAAACAGAGGTGGTTCAATTCAAAGTTCCTCAGAGACGCTCTGGAGCGAGGTCCACAGTGTGGAGGGGAGGGAGCTGGGTGAGGACGCAGGGTTCCTGGAGGGTGACTTTACCACGGAGGCTATAGGCTGCCTCACGCTTCAAGCCCTCTGACAAATTGAAGCCACACAAGCTGCTGATGGAATAATACTCTGTGGTTAACGCTGACGGATGACGTGTTCTTAACCTTTCTTCGGGTTTCTGCAGCCTGAGCGCTGCTGGTAATACATGATGGTGACGGCCGTCCGTGACAGAGACGCTTAGCTGATTGAGAAACCTCTGCCTATCACATGGCTCCGGGTCAGTGTGACATTGTGTACAGTGCTGCGTTTCGCTCGGCGGTTAGAGCACTTGATTACAGATTAAGAGGGCGCTGGTTCAAATATCCCTGGTACTGTACAATGCTTTGTATTAAAGCGTCTGTTAAAAGAATATATTATTATTTAATACCACTCGACAGGGAGAGCGGCCTAATGTAACCCATACTACCCACTCACCAAACTGAGGCCGTAGAATGAAAATGCTACAGTCAATCATAGACGACAATCAGGCCTTAAAGCCTTTTCAAGGGCACCTCTTTTCACCACATTATGAGATAATAATACTTGAGATACTAGATTCTCATGAGATACTATCAACTGATCTCAGTAGAAACAATTCTCACCAACAACCATAAAACTACAATATCCACGTCTCTGTATTACTTACATTAGTTTGCTTAGATTGAGCCGGAACTCTTAGCTCATCAGCAATGATACAGGACAACTTACACAGCATACACAGCATACACAGCTACAGTTATTCCTGCTGTTTCAGAGAGGAGCCAGGGTGCTTACCTTGCTGGGGATCCTTAAGTTTTCCACAGGGCTCAAATCAGCCATGCTTTCCTGTGGACTCTTCAGACCCTGTTAACACAGAACACACAGCTGTACAGTACGTATAGCCCATATTGTCGCAGCAAGAACACACTGAGCCGGGGTGTTAACCTTTACGGGGATGAATAACCAAAACAAACCCAGGATTGGGTAAATATATAAGTGGCTGTGCTGCACTGCAAGGCAGAAGTCAATCTGTCGTGTAGCTTTACCGCTACTAGAGAACCCATTGACACGTAGCATAATAGAGACCTCTAAAACAAAGACATTGGTGCGGGGCTTTGAGAGATGTGCTGGTTTCTGAAGTGATGTGTTTAGGTATTTACAAGGTTATTTGAAACTATCAATAATTTGTAGAGTCAAACGAACTTCCTTATCTATACATTTAGCCATGGTTGGGTCCTTAGCTGTGTATAGCTATCAGTGACGCCTAAGGTGAAAATACTATCCTAGAGTGTAGACCAATGGAAACTGAAAAAGTTAGTGCACTCCTAAATCACATTTACGTATTTGTATGTTTTAGCAAAGTATTTGAAACATAGTGGGTATACTTGAGTTTCCATGGGGAGAGGGGGGGGGGGGTAGTAAACAGGTGTATTGTTGGTAGTTTATCTAGGCTACAAGGGTACTGCTAATGCTTGATAAACTACAGGTGTGGTCGTGAATGAAAGCTATACTGAGAAAATAACTGTGCATCAAACATCTGGTACATATTTGGTCAGTGTTTTTTGTAAACTAAATGTGTTGTCTGTTCTCTGTCTGTCATAATATCTGATATGCGCTGTCAACTCAACTGGCAGGTGCTGGTAGCTAGCGTTAGCATGATAACGTTAGCTACGGCTAGCTAGCTGCAGTCAGAACGCTAAATAAGACGTGGACATGCAAGAACAAAAACACTGGGATTTCTTACCTGACGGGCCATTAGTGACTTGATCTTCTGCATTGTGGGGAGGCGATTGCTGAGATGGACAAATCATAAAATTGAGATAATTTAGGATTAAATCTCTCTAGTTTATCACTTGCACCACTGAAGGGCCATGTTAGCTAGTACGAATCACGTGATTACTGGTAGTTCACAAGATCGCAAGGTGATGTGGGTAATGTAGGCCCCATGAGTGCGGTAGTTCACAGTTGGACAGCAGTTAAGGACAGATGATATGAAATTGAATTGCAAATGTCATGAATTATGATTCATTTGAGGTCAAATACTTATTCAAACGGATCCAGTGAGTACTTTAATCGGTGAAGGTACATGCGTCCTGGCTGATTATAGGTGTGATGACGCAAGATTGGACAGATAAATTGGAAAAATGAATAAATATACAAATATTTCTATATATTCTGTTGGTAAAAGATTATTAAAATTCTAAAAAAAAATTAAGTGACATTTTGCCTTTTATTCATTATGGCCGAAACGCCAATAGTTATGCTTGGCACAGGGGCTAATCTAGGTTCCCACTTTTGGGGGGGGCTAAGCCCCTAGATAAAACCTGTTATTTTTCCTGTGACCAAGCAAAACTAGGGGGGTCTGGGGGTATGTTCCCCCAGGATACATTTTTGAAAATATCCTTTTAAATAGTGTCCTCTAGTGGGTTTTAGGAAGATAAATTAACAAATTTAGATGTTTTTTTTTTTTTGGGGGGGGGGGCTCCAGCCTATTTTTATGTAATCATTTTGAGTAATTTTGAAAGCAACCAAAGTTGCTTGCTGATTTAAAAATCTCCCTTCATTGGATGTGTGGCAGTTTCATTTCAAACACTAATGGCAGTTTCATTTCGAACACTAGATGGCAGCTCAGGCATGATAGCGATATTAACATTTAGTCATTTAGCAGATGCTCTTATCCAGAGTGACTTACACACTTACACTAAGTACAGGGACATCCCCCCCCCCCAGGCAAGTAGGGTGAAGTGCCTTGCCAAAGGACACAACGTCATTTGGCACAGCCGGGAATCAAATCTAGCAACCTTCGGATTACTAACCCGATTCCCTCACCACTCAGCCACCTGACTCCCCTTGATATTAGGGGCGGAAAACCTTTAGTAGCTTTTACACTCGGGAGAGACGACCAGCAATGTAAGGTGAGGAACTGCCTCGACTCTGCTTTCCAACCCATTCTAGCACTTACCAGAGTGATGTGTTACAGAGAACTGATGTTCGTTATCATTAACATATGGAATGTTTTCCCTCTCCTGAACAGCCAGGAGCCTGTAGCAGCCTCCAGATCCTGGTTAGTGACAGCACCTCCTGCTCTATTTCCCTGTCAAATGAAGGAGAGTTGTTGCTCCGCCCCTGTCATCCAGACTTCAGTGTTGTTTGTACTCTATGGGTCCTCCCTTAAAACATACAGTGAGACACAGCAGATGGCTGGCCCACCAGAGAACTAACTCCATGGCGTCTCCTCAAAAAGATACTTCATGCAGTCACTTAGACAGCACACAGGCTGTAATTAGACACCATTCAGTAAGACGGACCTGGTCAGTTGAGGCACAATGTGACCAAACGTTCCTACAATCTAAGACGTGGACGTTTGGTTGGGATCTATTGCACCCGTTAGCTCCCTTGTTCACCACTCACATCCAGACTGACAAACAGAGGGGTTTACTTTGCATCCATGCCTGTCTTTGGACATACAGAACACAACACCGCTCTTTGGTGAACACAAAACACTCATGTGTTGTTCTACCAGAGCCAGCAGTGTTTCTGACAGAGTAAAGGTGGTCCAGTTCTTATTGCTGTGACATCAGACAGAACAGCGTTCACCAGTGGCAGAGACATACTTTAGAGCAGTGGAAAAGACATCACAGGCCCAACTCATTAGATCAGGGGTCCCCAAACTACATGGCCCACCCACATATTTCGACCGGCCCTCTAAACAATGCCAGAGACATACTTTGAAAATTTAATTTTAGCTAGGCCTGTATGTTCATGTCATATCTGTATTTGATCATGAAGGTTGGCTTTCATACAAAAAAAAATTCCCTTAGTTATTACCTATTCAAATTTCCCTTAGTTATTAACTATAATTATTAACGTAAACTAATTATTTGTTAGATCCATCCACCAACAGAATGGTAAATTCAACATAACGTTCCATCGTGATCGAGAAGGTGCACGCGAGCCAGCAAGATAATTCTCCACAATAATACTGGTAGTCACTCTGACCCATGTCATTTTCTGTTACAGACCGACCCAGCCCCACATTAAAGAAAGGAAAAATGATCAGGCCCTCGCAGAAAAAAGTTTGGGGACCCCTGCATTAGATAATTCCTCACCAGAGCACTGGTTCTGTATACATGAGGAGCGAGCAGAACCGATCACTATGGAAGTAGCCTATGTGACTGTTCTATGTAATCATGTTTACGCACTGTAACCTACAAATGTGGAGTTTTATGTCATCAAAGGAGAAAAGTTGTATTTATATATTTATAACAAAAGAATTGTTATACATTTTTATTGTAATACAAAAAGTACACATCTGTGAAAGCAAATATGTCACTTTAGTATCAAGACGATTACAAAACGACAACATTTTTAACGTTTTTTTAAACATTTCCAAGAAAAAAAATATGTACCAAAAGTACAGCCATATTAACTGGAAAGCACTGTCAAACAGCACAGTTGAAAAGTAGGCCTACTCTATACATATTCTGAATGTATCAACACCTTAATAAATCAATATGCAAAATGCATTTAATGTAAATCCTTTTTTACATTTTTCAGGGAGAGCTTAAAAAGCCCATGGAATAACATCTCTAAAGAAATTAAGAAAGTGAACACAAGGACAACTTATACTTTAAATTAAATAAATATTTGACATTGTGAGTAAGACATGGAGAAGTTCCTTTAACTGTAGAAAACATAATCCCTCAGACTACACACTAAGAAAACCTATCATTCACCTACCTCACCTCAAGTCTTTTTTTTCTAAATGTTCTTAGCCAAACTGTCAAATTACACGTTTCTTAGATCCAACATCAAATATCCAAAAAGCATTCAGCCTTACATAACTCATCATAGTCACAGCACAACCCAAAACCTGTGCATTCGTTTGAAACATGTTCCCCTCCAGCCACTAATAGCAAAACGCATTTTATTATCTCAACGTGACGCCCAGTAGTATTTACACATGACATCCACAACACCCCCTGACAGGAACAAATCACCATTATTCAGTTGCTTCACAATAAGTGTGTTTGACTTGAGATCAGGAAAACCCGACCAGGATAACCAAACCATGGGTTTTGGGGCGATGGACTGATGACCAGTGTTCATACTGAGCTTTTGATTGGACCAGGTGGGAGACATACTGCAGTCTAGGCTTCTGATTGGTCCAGGTAAGAGACAAACCTCGGTCTGGGCTTGTGATTGGACCAGGTGAAGGACAGACGTCAATCTGGGACTGTGGTTCACTCAAGCAAGCTCTGTGTGGGCGTGCTGACTGGGATGTGTCTGATGACGTCGTAGATGGTGGTGTGCAGATCTGGAACAGATTCGAGACGAGCGAGAGACCTGCTCGATGCCTGAGGGAGGAAAGAGGATCCTGGTTTGTTCTACACATGCTGTGTTTGTCTCCAGAAAACAATGAGTTTCGCCTCAATCCATAAATCTAAGCTTCTTAAAGAGACTCACCAGTGTGGATTCCATGTTCCCAGGCAGAGAGACAAACTCGTAAATGCCAAAATCTTCAGTTGCATCTTCGTGACCTGAAGATATAAAAAAAAAAGTTGTTTCATATTCACAGATCATGGCTTGGGAAAGAAACATGCATCTAAATTGTTTCATGAGTAATGTCAGAAAACCTTTTCAAACTCGACTGTGTCCCAACAGGAGTGTTTACATAAACATATCCTATGAGAGTCAGCCTATATAAACTTGACATGCAATGAGTAAAACTAACACTCTTGGTGTTAAATTAACCCTTTGAAATTTGCTGGTTTCAGTCACTGCTTTTATTAAACCTATCTACATTTTGGGGATAATATAATTATGTCCTTTCTCAACAGAAACTAGTCACACAGAAACCACACGTAACCCACACTGGGTTGATTTAGCCCAGACACAGAAGGCCCCAAGAGGTATTTAAAGAGATTAGCAAGCCGGCTAATGGACTGTGTGACCATGAAGCAAACAAACTATGATTACTGTAATTGTTGTGAACTGGTGGCTGAGGGCTTCTGGGGTTATGATTGGCCTAGGATGGGTACACAGTACAGGGTTGCCTGGCAACAGGAAAGAATGCTAGCTAGGTAGCTAAGGTGTAAACTGCCCAGGCCAGGTGGAGAAGTCGGCTTACCTGAACTGTGTGGACGTTTCTGTTCTGTTAAGGGCCTATGAGAGAGGCAAACAAACCGGGTTCATTAAACCTACATGTGCCTGCAGAGAGTTTGTGGTTGAGATGTAATGAGTGTTTGTTGTTTTACCTCTTGTAGATGTTCATGAGAACTGTGAAAAGAGAAAGAGAGAAAGTGGATGTATTGAAAAAGGTTGATCCAAACGCATTTGAATATATCAATTTTTCCTCATAAAAACAGCCTGTGATGTTTTTCATTTACATAAAATTTGACTAACAATTTACATTTACGGTGAGCTGGTAGTTTTCTGGTAACTGCACCACGCATGGGAGTGTTGAATGAAAAGCACAGCAGTCTCTTTCATCAGCCCCTGAAAGCTGTGAGACACCCGGCTGAACCCTGGCCTGTAGGCCTCACGGGTCTGCACTCAAACCACCTGCGCTTTGACACTGACACAAAGGAGTAACACAGTACTTCCAGTGTACCATACCTCCTTGTGTATGGTTGAGGGACGATATAAGATTTTTGTTGTGGATGCTCTCACCTGTCTTGGGGTGGCAGGTTCTCCGGAGGAAGACCATCAGCATGCAGGCGATGATGATGGAGAGTGAGCAGACCAGCACTGCCACCGCCAGTGGGGACGTGGTGCTGCTCTCCTGGGAGTGCTTCATGTTCTCTGGGAACCACAGAAGAAGAGCAGTGTTGTAAATTTAGAGATTTTGTCGAGCGACTGAAAATGTAATCTAGCGCCTTGGGATAAATCAATCATTGGGCCAAAGCCTCAAGGAAACCAAAGAAATTAATCAGATTTTTGTTGGGCTGTTTTGTTCTAATTTGTCATGTGCACGGTAGTTTATGTATTGTGTAAAAAATGTCAGCAGTACTGAGATATCTAACACACCGAAACTCAACACGTTGTAAAACCTAGTCAACAACCGAGGACAGCTGTTATCCGCTGTTTGTTCATCAAAATGGAGACAGTGGACTTTACCACGAGACTGCCTCCTAGCAACACTCTTATTGACACGGCTTTATCTCAGCTGATATGTTCAACTGCTTCTCTGGGAAATCTAAGGCTAGTGCATGAGTCTAAGCTCAGTGATCATGAATCAGTTTTCATCCTGACTCTACACCCCTTGAGTATGTGTGTGTGTGTGTATGGGTGTGTGTGTAGGTCTTTGAGTATGTGTGTGTGTGTGTGTGTATATGTCTGTGTGTGTATGTGAGTGTGTGAGCCCACCTATCTCCATCCTGGTCACCAGCAGGGTGAAGGGGATCTCGGCGTGCCTCTGGGTGATGTTGTTGAAGGCCCGTAAGAGGAAGTCCTCCACCTGCTGGGGGCGGTAGTAGCTGACCGTCAGCCGGGGCCCCGCCTGGGTGCTGTTGCTGCCCAGGAACAGCCACTCACAGCTGCTGGGGGGGTTGGAGGCGGCACGGCAGTCGAAGGTGATCTCCCCTGGGTTGACGGTAAACACCCCCCTGTTGCGCAGGCCCTCGGAGCCCTGTGAGGGCAGGCCCTGGGGGCAGAGCACCGACAGATTGTAGGGGCCGTCTGGGGAGAGATGGGAGGGGGAGCAGAGGTGTGTGTGTGTGTGGGGGGGGGGGGCACAGGGAATGGGGGGGGCAGGGGATGGGGGGGGGGCAGGAGGCGGGGAGGGGGAGAGTTTAGTAAGGAGGACATATTGAAGCCTCTTAAAGGTGAATTTAATTTTTTCTCTTTTTTTCCCACATAGCTTTTCCCAGGTTTCCTAGATATCTGCCTTCCAGCATCTGACCCTCTGGTGGGCAGTAAGAGGTCCCTAGCTGTAGTGAGGGGAGGGGGGGTGAAGGGAGGATATGACACAAGCCTACAAAGAGATGGGAAGTACAAATACTAGTCTACGAATCTCCATGGAGCAAGGAAGAAGGCAACAAGGTTTTTTTCCGAAAGGATAAAAAAAAAGAAAAGCGATAATTAGACATAACATGACTAGTTCTCTGAAATAACAGGTGCACGTTCTGCAAGATTATATCACGTATATACTCAAACAAGATGCAAAACAGCTCGATGTAAACCAGGACCGTGAGGTCAGCGTCTGTTGTGAGTGTGAGACGGGAGCGAGAAAATGACAGCAGCAGAATAGAAATATAAACACACCGCAGAC
>NC_140364.1:15012500-15025000 GCF_054491055.1 Hypomesus nipponensis | reverse complement strand
CCCACCTTCACTGTCTTCTCACATGTGGGCCTTTAAGATAACTGGACACACACACACACACCAGTACTGACATACACAGACACACACACTGTCAGAGCGGATGCTTCTCAGAAGAACTCTTGACCTGTCTTACGCTGGACAGACTCTCTCTGTCATCTGTGACTGCAGCTCTTTATCTCTCTCTGACACACACACATACACACACATACACACGCTCAGTCTGTGGTTTGTCTCTGAGGTAAAGAGGAAGAGGCAGTTGCTCCCTCTTGTTGTAAGAAGACGTTAGGATCCTGGTGACACCTCACTGTGCTCTGCTGGGCGTTCCAGCACCGCTGAGACAGAGGTGCTGTGTGTGAGAGAGAGGGAAGAGAGAGAGCGAGGAGAGAGGGAGGAGAGAGGGAGGAGAGAGAGGGAGGAAGGAAGTGCTCGCTTGTTTCTAGGCAAGAGAGGAGAAGTGGGCGGGGAAACCCAATACAGCCTCAGAGGGATTTAATTGGACGACAAACCTTCATTCATTCGGCAGGCTCGCAGGGCAAGCTGGGCATGTAGGAGCGCGTGTCAGCCGCTGAATTCATCATGCACGTGTGTGTCAGTGTGTGTGTGTGAGAGAGAGTGTGTGTGTGTGTGTGAGAGAGAGAGAGACAGAGAGAGAGAAAGAGAGAGAGAGAGAGAGAGAGAGAGAGAGAGAGAGAGAGAGAGAGAGAGAGAGAGAGTTAGGGTCAGGAGCAGAGGACTCTGGGAACACAGCCGTGAGCACAAAAGGCTCCTTCCTGACGTCGTCATAAGTCACTAACAGAGCTGACTGTCCCTGTCTAAGTGGCACCTTCCTGTGATGAGCAGCGTTCCTGAATGCGTGGGCTCCACAGAGAGGAGCTTCACATCTGCTCACCAGGAATGTCCCAGCATTCCTCCAGCGTCACACACACACGCACACGCAGCGGCCAGGAGTGTGTGCTGGTTTGTTTGCGAGTGTTTGCTTGTGTGTGTTTACGTGTCTGTGTGTGTGTGTCCTTGTGGTGCTCTGTGTGTGTCTGAATGTGTGCGTGTGTGTGTGTGACCCTTATCAACACAGGGGCTTTAGTGTGCAGCTGCAGCCCTGCTGTCGGCCCCTCCCCTTCAACACATTCCTCTCTCTCTCTCTGCTATCTCGCCCACGCTCTCGCCATGTGACCCGAGACCAACGACAGGAAGTGAAGGATGTCAGATCCTGCTTTCTCCTCGTCCAGACCACAACCCCCCCCCCCCCCCCCCCCCGCCCTTCAAAGATCACATCCACTGGATGTGGGCTTTAATGAGAGCTCTGATGAAACACAGTAAAGAGGGCTGGTCTGGTTTTCTCTCAGCTGACTGTAAACATGAGCGAGGAACACTCCCAAATCTCCTTATATACCATTTACTTCCAACTTTCAGACTCACATTGTGTGTGTGTGAGAGAGAGAGAGAGAGAGAGAGAGAGAGAGAGAGAGAGAGAGAGAGAGAGAGAGAGAGAGAGAGAGAGAGACAGAGAGATAGAGAGAGAGAGAGAGAGAGAGAGAGAGAGAGAGAGAGAGAGAGAGAGAGAGAGAGAGAGAGAGAGAGAGAGTCCTGGAGCTCTCTCTCTCCCCCCTGGTCTTGTCACCCAGCTACACCTCACCTCCGCTGGGCACAGAGGCCCAGAACAGCCCCAGTCAGCACAGAACACAGCGGTGTTCAGACGCTAAAACAACCTGAACTGCACAGAACTGGAAAGGCCTTCAAACCTCACAGACATCAACGAGGAAAAGAGTGTATTCAAACCCTACCACTCTGAGGGCTGTGTGTGTGTATGGGTTTTTGCATGTGTGTGTTCAACTACAATTCCCAGCAGGAGACAAGGACAGGCGTCCCAGACTGATTGCAGGTGCGACGCCATAATGGGTCCCAGGTGAAACAACAGCTTGGTCCCTGGTGGACCTTCAGTGTGAACACTGAGCTGCAGTCTTTCTGAGCCCAATCAAAGTCCGTTCCTCTGGAAAGATAAACCCTGTTTCCACATGTTTAATCGCTTACGTAAAGCAACATGCCAAAGTTGTTTCCAGCGCCTTTTACAGTAAGTCTGTTTGTTGACACAGAACATAACTCTTCAGCACAGCTTTCCACAGACTCTGCCTCCGATGTCACTCTAAAAGGGGGTTAAGTATGACCAGTCTGGCAACCGGGGGTAAAACTGAGTGCACAAGGAGTCATGTCAACAATGGGTTGCCGTGCAACAAGCCTTGATGACTTGCATGTGTCGCCTGTTTAGAAGTTCTGCCGAGGCTAGCCACCGTGTCGGTTAGCCAGCTAAGATAACACTCTGTTGCTCCCTCTCCACGCTCTATACTGAACACTCTCTACTCAACCCTGGACAAACCCTGGAACAACCCGTCTGTGCCGTCGTAGTTGATTCTGTCTTTTGGTGGTCAACGTGATACCTTGTCACTTCAGCACATGAATGAGTGTGACGTGTGGGGAGAGGCAGGGGGGAGGCAGAGTGGAGGCAGAGAAGAGGAAGGGGGGAGGAAGAAAGGAGCAAGGCAGGAGAGAGGGGGAGAGGAAGTCGTGAGGTCGAGATAAAAGACAGTCTGAGAAGAAGGAAGGGAGAGGAGAGACAGCTGGTGCTGAGAGGACATTGCCTCTCTCAGTTTAATCATTAATACTCCTAATGACCATCAGCCTGACAACCTGACCATACTGGCACTAACCAGCCTGTCAACTGTCTGGGTGGTTGGCTAGTTGACAGGCTGGCTGGTTGATTGGTTGGCTTGTTTGGCTGGTTGGTTGACTAGCTTGGCTGGTTGATTGGTTGACTAGCTGGCTGGTTGACAAGCAAACTAGTTGACTAGCTAGTTAGTTGACCATCTTGGCTGGTTGACTAGCTCGCTGACTAGTTGACTAGCTGGTTGGCTTGCTGACTGGTTGACTACCTGGCTAGCTAGCTGACTGGTTGATTGACTGGTTGGCTGGTTGATTGGCAGGCTAACGACTGATTAATAAGTATCTTTACTTAGTGCTTTGGTCGGTTTACCCACACAGTGTAGATGATTCACCAAGCAGGTGCCAAGACAGGTGATAGTGTAAACCTCTTAGAGTTTCTGTAACAGCTGCTGGGGTCAGGAGAGGTAAAAACACTTGCTTGACCTCCCAAATATGGACATGTCCTGGATCTAGATGTAGGATATTGAGGCATCCGTTTGAAAGGCTTCGAAGACTTCCGTTAATTGCTATCAAGTGGTGTGTCTTCGAGCTACCGGTTAAGTTAGAGAAACCTCCAAACACTCGGTAATCTTCATATCACATTCTACAGACGCAAACATCTCTTTCAGGGAAAGCAGGTGGTAAGACTGTGAGTGTCTGTGTGTGTGTGTGTGTGTGTCCGGCCATCTGCAGAGGTAGCAGGTGTTCCTGTGTCTCTGAAAGAGCAGGTTTTATGTCCCTCCTCGAGCTAGTCACTCCGTTTCCATGGAAATCCCCCAACAGAAGAAGCTTGTGTCGGGGGCCAGGGGGGGGGGGGGGGGGTGGGGGGGGGGGCTGGGAGTCGGGGAGGTGGCTTTACCAGCCTGCAGACAGGAGGAGCGGGGGGGTGGACAGCAGAGGAGAACAGCCCTGTGTTGTCTGAAGACGCTGGGACGAGGTTCCTAATGAGGACATCCAGGAAGACGTCTGGACAGGAACACACACATACAGACACACACACATACAGACACACACACATACAGACACACACACATACAGACACACACACATACAGACACACACACACGTACAGACGGACTCACACTGACACACATATCTGACACTCATCACGTTTACTTGTGGGACTGAAATATTGATCCCCTCAATTTCTCTTTCTATCTCTCACTCACTCACACACACATAAGCAAGGATTCAGTCCATATGTTTTCGGTTCAAGGTGATACAGTAGACATGGAGGCACACCTATCTGTGCACACCTCTGTGTGTGTGAGAGGGGGAAAGCTGATACGAGGCAGATGTAGAGTGTAGCTCTTGCAGGTGTGTGCAGGTGAGTGCTCTTGTGTGTGTGTTTGTAAGGAAATCTGGGAGTCTCCCCTACACCCAGAGACTTACAACCCAAACCCATGAACATCCAACCGTAATGTTTTCATTTAGCACCTTTATCTAAAGCACCTTAAATAGGGGGATTCAAACCTGCAACCTTTTGATCTGCAGTCAAATGCTCTAACCACTGAGCTAAACAGCAACATATCTGTTTTACTGAGAGAGGCCTGACAGGTGGTAATGAGACAGTGTGGAGCGGGACACGCTACAGACAGACAGAATGACTAAAAGTGAAAAGCTAGTGTGGGTACTTTAAAGAAGGCTGACTTTTTTTTTTTACACCCAACAACACTGGTGAGGCATTTGTCTTCATTCTGGGAATACACATTTTTCGGACGACACTATAGGTGACTCGAAATAAGTAAAACTTAAACAACTCCCAGCAAATAGAAATTGACTGTTAACCTTAATCTCTCTGCCCAGTGAATGGTTCAATTGCTGACATAAATGTATCCTTTCCGATAGCCCTTTATCCTTTCAGTCGAGCCCTTCTTATCAAGAAATCCCACAAACAACCAGAGGAGCTTGCCAATTCTGCCGACGTCTGTGATCTACAGTCGTAACGACAACTTTATAATATAGATAATAAACAGTCAAACTGAAACTTTCTGAAAACATAAAAAGGACTTTCAACTAATTGTGAGTTTGTTTCTTCCCACCTCGTAGCCTGTGATTGTAGCAGGTGGGCCTTCCAACCATGGTCCTCTGTGACATTATTGATTAAAAATGAAAATGAAATTATTGTGGTATAAAGTACATTCGAGAGCAAAGGTGTTGGAATTTGTGTCGTGTTTGAACGTGTGATTCTCTTGCTACGTGATTATGTGGTTAATTGTAGGTTGCTTTGGATAAAAGCATCTGCAAAACATTTTTTTTATTTTTTATTATTAACATCCTCCCCACAATAAATGACTCCTACTTAAGACTCTTACTTTTAGCCAGACCAGGGCTAGACTCTATGCTCCTAGACCAGGGCTAGACTCTATGCTCCTAGACCAGGACTAGACTATGTACCTAGGCCAGGGAAAAAAGGAAGTTACGGTCATCTTTATTATCCGCCGAGAGGCAAATTGGTGCACAGCCAGCAGTACCTATGTTCTATGCAGACAATGTGTACACAGGTCAGGACTAAGTCTCTAACCTGTATCTCGAGCAGGGCACCGGGGCTCTATGACCTGGTCCAGGGCAAGCATCTTCAAATGAGTCATTTTCTGATGTTTAAGCAGCAGATAATATAAAGTGTTAGTAGCTGTTACTGTAACTCACTTCAGGGAACTACCACAACTTAAATATCGGTCACAGCAATTCCTGTCTATGGAACTTTCCGATTGACAGATCATTGTGTGATTCTATAGTTCAGTTATTCAAGACTTTCCCTACAGATCAGGAGGTTGGAGGTTCAAATCTCTCCCCTGGGCAGTTAGTCACTTTGAATAAGAGTGTCATTTTAATCCATCATAACTCAGAGTTGAGCCTTGTGTTAGAGAGTGCTTTCTGTCTTCATATTTGCGTGTACATGCGGCACAGGATTGCTATGACTGGTTTGTCTTCTGGTCTGATAAGTAGCATGCTAATGTGTTCAACTTGGGTACTGGGCCTGAGTGCTCATTTGAAGAGAACAATGATAATGTAAATACCCACGTTTACAGTTATTGGTTAAGAGGCCATTGTCTGTATTGTCTAGATTGTGATGCTAATGTGAGCTCTGGGATTGGCTGGTGAGGGGGGAGGGGGGTACCTTGTTGCCAGGGATGTACTAAAATATATACTTGGCACACATTACATCAGATAACCCACAGCTCTTTGGAAATCAGAAGTCTGCAAGTTAAATCACACTTATGTTTTTATGAATTAAGTTTAATGTAAAGGTTGTAATTATGTATGTTTCTTTGCTCAGTTTTTTCAGCCTTTTCAATTATTGACCGATTACAATTGTAAATATGTTTTGTCTTAGAATTATATTAGTAGTTATTCACTAAATAAAGTGTTTTTATACATCAATTGTTACTCTGTATTATTAGTTAATAACCATTATACATGTTGTCATTTTATAATCAAATTCTCAAGTTGAGAAGTAGATTATAAACTATTACTAACGGCCTACGTCATGTACCCATGAGTCGACCTGATAAAACAGTAATTCAGTTCACTTTTATAATCTCTTCTTTTACAACGTATTTTTAATTTACAGTTGAAATTGCACGTGAGGAGGAGGCCTGTCTCAACGACCACCAGAGTAGGACGCTCGAGGATGAATCCCCTTGACGCAAATCAAGCCTTGAACCTGAACTAGTGGGCCGGGGGAGACGAGGCTGTCACACGGAATTCCCGCTGCTTCATTGTTCAGGGAATCGTTTTTCAATGGCCCTGATAGATAGACTGGTCCATCCAATACACTTCTCTGCCGCTCAGTTTTCCCCCTGCGGTTCTTCTCATTTTGACACTCAGACAAACCCGAGAGAACTATGAATGGCAGAGAACCAAGGAGGCAGAGAGAAAGCAAAAGAAGGCGGTTTGCCTTTGTAGTCGGGAGGAATGCGGAAATGTTCCTGCTCCGTGTCAAAGCTCTCTGAAGGGGGTCAAGGCAGCGGAGGCACAATTCACCAGCGTGGGAAAGCTGGGAAGAGACGGCGCGCATAGACAGACGTTGCATAGTCCGGGATATGTTGGAAAAGACGGGAGAACGAAGAAGCGCGTGGCTTCAAGAGAAAATCGCACTTTCTTTTTGTCCGATGACCTCCGACAAAATAGTTGCACAGGCATAGAGTGGGTTTTTTGTGTGTGGGAGGAATACGCCCCCTTCTCTGTTTTAGTGTAAGTTTCAGTTGCAGTTGTGGTACCGCCAAGGGATGGGGGTTAGTCCATGCACCATCCGACTACCTGTGTGGCCCCGCGTGAGGACAGTGAAGGATATATGTGACGTCCTTTGCTATTTTTGAAGTTGTTTGAACATCTGATCTAAACGAGCGATGTGCTTCCAACTTTTACCGAACAATGCCGAAGTTGCACATTTGCCAGTCAGTATAAATGAAAGGTAAATATATGTAGTTCATTTATTTTTTGTTGACCATCCTAAACAAACGGGTATTATCAAGTGAAAAAAATATAATGTTCGATTTAAAAAAAGAAACATATTTGCAAAACGAGAAAAGGCTTTGCATTGCTTTCTATCTTAAAAAAAAAATCAAAAATATTAACCGCTAAAATCTCAAAATAATTTGTGAAAAAATGCATCTGCGTTAAAAAAAAATACAGCCAATAAGTAATTATCATGTTGATTATGCAGTATTTCACATATTAAGATTGTTAGGACCATAAGATATTAGATTGAACTGGTTTAAATGGACTGTTGCTGTAAAAAGTTTAGACAATACAAGACCACGTGCTCGCAACAGTGTGTGGCTTCTATCAGACGGGCTTCTAAAGTATATATGGTAAAACCTCTTTTTATCAGGTCTATTCAGACAATATACACTTTTGCATTCGTTTCATAAGTTTTACATCTATTTGTTTACATGTTTTGTAACTTTGTGCAACAGTGCATGCATGAGTAGACGAATGTGTTGGTCATAATTGGATAGATTTATTGATCGGTATACTGATTTATACTTTACAGAACTTGTGTAAAAATGGACAGAATATAGGCCTTTTGAATTAAATGTTAAAAGTCGGTTTGAGGTAGGAGGATGAGGTTGGAGAGGTTATGCGCAATCGAAGTGGGAGTGGATAAAGGCGAACACAGTTTTGTTGATAGTCGGAATAAAACAAGATGAGACATCTGATGTTGCCTACCGGGCTACCGGTGGTACCGGACCTGCCACTGATGTTAATCGATCTTCATGTTTGTCTTTGTTTTATAGGCATTGCACGTGCCGTTTCTTTCATGTGAAGATGTTGTAAGAACGGCTGGGTCGTCATTTTCGTCGGGAATCCCCGCAAATTTAAATCAGAAAAATAATCTGCAAAAATGGACAAAGAAAGTATACCGCAACGCTACGAGCCAGTGGCTGAGATTGGCGAAGGGGCTTACGGAAAAGTGTACAAGGCGCGAGACTTGAAGAACGGGGGACGGTTCGTAGCCCTGAAAAGAGTTCGGGTGCAGACAGAGGAGGAAGGAATGCCCCTGTCCACCATCCGCGAGGTGGCGGTACTGAGGCAGCTCGAGGCGTTTGAGCACCCCAATGTTGTCAGGTAAGGGGGAGGGAGGGAGGGAGGGAGGAGGGGGCAGTTAAACGGCGGGGTTCTCATGGTTATCTTTCTAAGCATCCCTTGGATAATTTGGTTTTTGTTTTTTCGGAAGTGTTCTAAGTGTGTACTTCCCTTTTGTGTCTGCCTGTTTGCCAAGGTGGAGTTGCCTAATTTGACTATCTGGGCGAAGGGTAAAGAATATACATTTAAGACAAATTCCCATTTTACACTAGTTTGCCCTTGAAGTTTTTAAACGATGACAGCAAAAGTCTGTATCATGGTGCACTAAAGTGGTTGTCGACTTTATTGGGTCAAAGCTGGTCCCTGTCAACGGAAGAATAGCTGATCGCTTTTAGAGGTTCATTTAGACTGAAACACGTGACTGCCCCATAGCTAAAGGCATAACCGAGCCTGCAGGTTTAGTTTGACAGATTAAGTGCTTTTGAAGTAAAACGCTCATTCAAAATGGAAAAACAAGGCCAAAACTGCCTCAACTTGGTTCAATTGAGAGAATTAATATTCATTGGATATTCAAATTCAAATGAACGACCTCCATTTTGCCCCCAAATGGCATCTGGAACCAGGTGTTCCGGAGAGACCATGATGTTCCTGCATGTTTAGAGACCTCTGGCCACTGGGAGGCTGTGTTGGAGGCTGTCTGTGGAGCTCCTCCCCCTGGACTCTGGTCTTGGGGTTCAGCGCAGCTTCCCTGTGTTCAGTGTCTGCTGAGATCCTCCTGTTCCTACCTGAACAGAAGAAAAAGGTGTATAGAGCTTAGCGGTTAGAGCATTAGACTGCAGAAGCGTCTTTGAGGGGCTTTGGCTCCGAGGCATCATGCGTGTTAGAAACCCCCACGAGGCGGACTGTCCTGTGGACGGACTAGAGACCAGCGCTGGTTGGGGTACCGCCACCCCCCCCCCCTCTCACATGCCTGTTGCCTTGGTGAGAGATGCTCCCCAGATGAAGGCCACAGAAAAGCCTCGCTCAGGTTGCCATGGAAGAAGGGCTTCCCCCTTTCCTGCTAGCCCTGCCCGCTACAACCAGGCTTCACCCTGTCCTGCTAGCCCTGCCTGCTACAACCAGGCTTCCCTCTGTCCTGCTAGCCCTGTCTGCTACAACCAGGCTTCCCTCTGTCCTGCTAGCCCTGCCTGCTACAACCAGGCTTCCCTCTGTCCTGCTAGCCCTGCCCGCTACAACCAGGCTTTGCCTGTAAAAGGATATTATCATATTAACATTGGCTCATTCTAGTTTAAGGGTTACTTTTATAAATTGGAGGACTTACAATTCATCTTGTAATATAACTGAACTAATCTGTAATAAGCGTACTAAACTGCAGCGAGGAGTAACCTCAAATAGAAACCACATTGAAACGGTATGTACATGATGTATGATCCAGCGGCCATCTTGTGGCGTCTTCCCACCCAGGCTGTTTGATGTCTGCACCGTGTCCCGGAGCGACCGCGAGACCAAGCTGACCCTGGTGTTTGAGCATGTGGACCAGGACCTCACCACCTACCTGGAGAAGGCTCCAGACCCAGGTGTACCCCCTGAGACCATCAAGGTGAGGCCAGCCTTGCATGGGGGGAGGAGGGGGGGGTGGCACTGGTCGTATTTTGGTAACAACCTTGAGGGGCTGTGTGAGGCTGTGTGTGAGGCTGTGTGTGAGGCTGTGTATGAGGCTGTGTGTGAGGCTGTGTGTGAGGCTGTGTGTGAGGCTGTGTATGAGGCTGTGTGTGAGGCTGTGTGTGAGGCTGTGTATGAGGCTGTGTGTGAGGCTGTGTATGAGGCTGTGTGTGAGGCTGTGTGTGAGGCTGTGTGTGAGGCTGTGTGTGAGGCTGTGTGTGAGGCTGTGTGTGAGGCTGTGTATGAGGCTGTGTGTGAGGCTGTGTATGAGGCTGTGTGTGAGGCTGTATGTGAGGCTGTGTATGAGGCTGTGTGTGAGGCTGTGTATGAGGCTGTGTGTGAGGCTGTGTGGACGTGTGAGGCTGTGTGAGGCTGTGTGAGGCTGTGTGTCGACGTGCAGCTGGCTAGGGGAGGACCAGGGAGTGTTCCTGGTCCAGACAGGATGGAACTCTCAGACATCAGAGGAGGGCTCCACATGAGGCAGGTCCTAATTAGAGGCCTGGGCCTCATGCACTTCTCTATTTTCATTTTGCCTTCTCAGTTTGATGCGGATAGGAGTGTGTGTGTATAAGACAGAGAGAGAGAGAGAGAGAAAGAATGTGTGAAAGAGAGTGTGTGTGAAAGAGAAAGATTGAGTGTGTGTGAGAAAGAGAGTGAGTGTGTGAAACAGAGAGAGAGAGAGTGTTTGTGTTTGTGTGTGTGTCCAAGTTAGGACACCTCTTCTTATTGTCATTCTCGGAGAAACACCCACACAACGGCAATTACAGACAAACAGAAAATAAAACACACTTCCCTGTGTGGGGCCTAAGACTGCATCAGCCTAACCTGTCCCCCAAGAAGCCCTTCAGGGCCCTTCTGGTCTGGTATTACTGCCCCGCTATCACTGTCTCAAATCTACACAGTTGAAGGCCTCGTTTCCATTTACACACTCATCCAAAAGGTTGGAAACAGAAATATCGCCAACTCTCTTCCTCTTTTCAACAATCTCCCTCTTTCATCCGACTCTTTTCCCACACACCTCGTTTACCGATCCCTTCCTCGTGTTTCTCCTCCTTAGGGTGTGGGAACGAGCAGTGTCATGTTTGGAGGTGTCTTCTGAGTTTCCAGGGTTGGGAAACAGAGACGTTAGGGTGGTGCTGGGAGAAGGCCAGGGATGCGAGCGCAGGTGGGTGGAGAGTAGACTGGACCCCAGGCTCTTCCAGGGTGGAAACCAGCACGTTTACAAACTAGAGGGTTTAGTTTAGTGTCCTGGACCTTTCCTGGCTCGTGTAGGACCTGGCTTTGTGACGTCATCTACCAGGCCAACAAACCCAGAGTTCCCAACAGCCCAGGCCTGTCCAGCCTGCCCCGCCCCCTCCTCCTCCACCCCCCCCTCCTCCTCCACCCCCCCCGGCTCTGCTTGGCAGCCTCCGTCAGACCCACCACATGGTCATTGATAAAATAGAGTGAGGGCTGTGAGGGAGCAAAGGAGTGAAATGAGCTGGAAGAACATCAAGCAGCCCGGTCCCCCTAGTTGGCCCCCCTAGCTGGCTCCCTCTGCCCCCTAGCCCATGGCCCCCCAGCCTGCTTCCCTACCGATGTCTTCCCCCCCCAGAGCCTCCAGACTCCCCCAGCCTCCAGCCTCAGGAGAAGGGGGAGGTTAATGAGGGAATTAGAGGAACGCAGATCAGCAGATGTCTCCCATTGTGTTGCGCTACAATAAACAGTATGGCCGCCTCTGCAGCATTAACATGAGAAAGGGGTTGCTCTCTGGAAGCGATGTTTTGACTGCTTCTCTTCTTTTTTCTCGACCGGGGGGGGGGGGGGGGGGCACCTTTTCTCCTCTCGCACCCCCTCTTCTTCGTGTGTTTGTAGTCTTTGTCGGCGTCGTGCGGTGGCTTCCAGGCCGTCTTCTGGTCCTCTTGGGGTGACCCCACTGGAAGACCCCGCCCTGGACAGCTGGGGCTGGGGGCAGGGGCTGGAGCTGGGGGCTTGGGGCTGGGGCTGGGGCTGGGGGCAGGGGCTGGAGCTGGATGCAGGGGCTGGGGCTGGGGGCTGTGTCTTGGGCTGGAGGCTGGGACTGGAGCTGAGGGCAAGGGATGGGGGCAAGGGCTGGAGGCTGTGTCTTGGGCTGGAGGCTGTGTCTTGGGCTGGAGGCTGTGTCTTGGGCTGGAGGCTGGGGCTGGAGGCTGTGTCTTGGGCTGGAGGCTGTGTCTTGGGCTGGAGGCTGGAGCTAGGGGCAAGGGCTGGAGGCTGGGGCTGGAGGCTGTGTCTTGGGCTGGAGGCAGGGGCTGGAGGTTCCGTCTTGGGCTGGAGGCTGGGGCAGCGGCTGGGGCTGGAGGCTGTGTCTTGGGCCATAGTTATCTGATCTAAGATGAGGGGGTGCTCTGGATAAGCAGGTGGAGGTGTTATCTGGCTGGTGGACGTGGGGGCGGGTGGGGGGTGATTGTCACGGTGTTTGTTGTTGTCACGTAGGACATAATGGAGGTTTTGAAGGAAGCCCAGAGTGAAAAGCTATTTCAGGCCGACACAGAGAGGAACTGCATGAGAGCTATTGTGTCAGCCACCCTCCTAAAATAACGAACTAGCCCCGTCCCTGCTCCAGGTCACGGCTGAGCGGAGCTTCAGAAATG
>NC_140364.1:14960000-15007500 GCF_054491055.1 Hypomesus nipponensis | reverse complement strand
CCAGAACTGTTCCAACAAGAGCCGTTGTGCCTTTTGTGTCTTCCCGTAACGATGATGACATTTCCTGTCTCTAAACTCTCACTTCCTGCGAGCGTTAGGTAGCAGGCCTCCTCTCCAACACCAGTGGTTGCAGTGGGAGCGGTGTTGGCCCTCTCATTGGTCCTCACTACTTCCTGTCCTACGACAATGGAGTGAGAACACTGGCAACTGCTAACGACGAGAGTGGCACACACACGCACATCGACTGATGACACTGGAGTATCAAAGTCAGTAGTTATCCTGTATTTAGTCTTGCCCTTCACCCCTCCCTCCCCCCCCCTCCGACAGGAAACTCCTGCGCTGTGCCACAACAAGCCATCGATATCTCAGATAACAGATGGAAAACAGACTTCTGGCATGCGTGTATTTTATAACCGTGGGCTCTGATGTGGTCAGATTCTAGCCGATGTTCAGTATCATTTGTGTCCTGTTCTTTCGTTGTGTTCATACTGAGAGGAGAGAAGGGAAAGAGGGGAATTCTCTTTCTCCTGACATGCTTGTTGTGGTCAGAGGAGGGTTTCCCCCTGCCAAAAGGACCCAGCTCAGATGTAAGAACTGTACAGTAACAGTTTAAATGCATCATTGTATGGATCTTTTCGATTTACACAGAGCTTTGCTGAATCCATTCCCCTGTCAGACACACATGGGGAGAGAGAGAGAGAGAGAGGGGGGGGGGGGGGGCAATGAGAAAAAAGGGCTGCACACTGGACAGCACGTGCAGTGCATTCTGGGAATGTTTAGATATCTCCTCAAACTGGTCTGGGGAAAATGGAAAAGTTCCTCTGTGCTCTTGTAGGAGCACACTAACACACTCATACACAGTGAGTCTAAAACATGCGCACACAGTCTGTACAAACATGCACATTTACAAATATAACTTTGTACATGAGAAGACAATCATACAAACAAGCAGTACAACACAATTTAAAGGGACATTGTGATTGGGTATTTCCTGTATCAGCCAGTTAGTTAACCAGTCAGCCAGTCAGCCAGTCAGCCAGCCAGCCAGTCAGCCAGCCAGTCAACCAGTCAGTCAGCCAGTCAGTCAGCCAGTCAGCCAGTCAGTCAGTCAGCCAGTCAGCCAGTCAGCCAGTCAGCCAGTCAGCCAGTCAGTCAGTCAGTCAGTCAGTCAGCCAGCCAGCCAGCAATCTAGCCAGCCCCAGGTCGGTCCTGCAGTTTCAGGCTCTGTCTATGTTCATTGTTGACGAGGTCTTGGCAACAGTCCAGGTGGGGAAAGGGGGACTGATTGGGGTTTGGGGAGGGGGGGCGGGGTAGTGGCATCTGGATATTAAAGCCTTGCCTGTACCAACAAAGAGAGAGGGGTGTGGGGGGTGGCAGTATGGAGTACGGGTGTAAGGGGTGGGGGGTGTTAAAAGAAGAAGAAAAAAAATGACAGCATATATCAGGAATTTTCCGACTAATGATGTTGGGATGTGGAAGCGAGAGAGGGAGAGAGAGAAAGGGAGGGGGAGAGAGAGAGAGAGAGGGAGGGGGAGAGAGAGAGAGAGAGGGAGGGAAGGAGAGGGAGAGAGAGACTGACTGAGCAGTCTTTGTTTCTCCCTCCTGGCCCCCACTTCGCTCCGCTCCGCTCCTCCACGCTGTGCATACTTTGGCAACAGTTGTGGGGCTGTCGTTTTCCTCCTCCCTCTGGCTCTGACGGTATACAGTTCAGACGCTGCAGTTTGCCTCATGTACAGTGCAGCTGCCGTGCTGCCCTGCTGGGCCGGCCTGCACTCTGGCCTGGCCTGAGGCCTGAGGCCTGAGGCCTGGCCTGCTTAGGTCCCTGAGAACAGCCTGCTTTTGGAAGGGGAGGTGGGGGAGGGAGGGAGTAAATGAAGTTAGTCTCTAGGTTTGGAAATACTGGTGTGTTTACAGCCTGGCTCACTGGTGGGCCAAGCATCCCTCCCTCCCTCCCCCCTCCCCCCTCCCCCCTCCCTCCCTCCCTCCCTCCCTCCCTCCCTCCCTCCCTCCCTCCCTCCCTCCCTCCCTCCCTCCCTCCCTCCCTCCCTCCCTCCCTCTCTGTCCCCTCCGCCCCACACTGTGAATCTCGCTGTCTCTCTCTCTCTTTCTCTCTCTCTCTTTCTCCCCTCTAGCTCTCCCTCCCTCCCCCCTCCCTCCCTCCCTCCCTCCCTCCCTCCCTCCCTCCCTCCCTCCCTCCCTCCCTCCCTCCCTCCCTCCCTCCCTCCCTCCCTCCCTCCCTCCCTCCCTCCCTCCCTCCCTCTCTCTCTCTTAGGAGTTGCAACAGTGCAGCAGGGAGATGGTGCATTGAGTCTTTCCTGACACGCACACAGCTTCCCTCAGATCAGGAGAGTGTGCAGATGTTAGCCTGACCCGCATACGATAGCTGCTAGCTGTGTCCCTGAGGAAACTTTTTTAGCTGTGTTCAGCTGCTAGCATCAGACCGTTAACCCCTTCACTTCCACATACGCCTGCAGCAGGGATTGTAAGTTACTCTGCAGATCTGGATGCAAGGTCTCGTGTGGTTCCCCTCACCACACATACACATAAAGCCCTTTGGTCTGACTCCATCGCTCCTCTATATAGGCTGTGCGTTAGGTGGACGGTGTGTGCAGTAACAATGTACGCGCTGAATGCTGTGACTCAGCTGTAATGAAGCTGATGAGGTCATCACAGTAGCCCCTCCCCCCAGGCCCCTTTAAAGGTGGAGGCCCCACTGAGGAGAATCCTGCTGGAGGTCTGTGTCTGGAAGGGGGTCTTTCATCCTCCGCTTCCTCAGAGAGAGGGAATGTAAACACTGGTCCCCAGCCAAGCCCACCAGCCCAGACACACACACACACTCTCTCTCTCTCTCTCTCTCTCTCTCTCTCTCTCTCTCTCTCTCTCTCTCTCTCTCTCTCTCTCTCTCTGTCTCTCACACACACACGCTATTGCATTGTTCCTGGATTGTTTTAATTCCAAAAAGAGGGGACTTCCAAAATGTGCTTGAACATGGTTGTTTGTGTGTGTGTGTGACTGACCATGTGACTGTCTGTGTTAGCATGCATTTCTGCATGCAAGGTCTTGTGTGGACCACCCTAGCATGCCCCCCTCTCTCTCACACAAACTCAGCCCTTTTGTCGTACTGTACAGTAGACTGCTACTTTGGTGGCCTGAGCCAGGGACAGAGGGTGGGAGTGAGGGTGGGGAGGAAGAGAGCGAGGGAGGAGGGAGGGAGAGAGAGGGAGGGAGGGAGAGAGAGGGAGGGAGAGAGGGAGAGAGAGTGAGGAGAGAGAGAGAGGAGAGGGAGAGAGAGCGAGGAGAGAGAGAGGAGAGAGAGAGACAGGGAGGGGGCCCAGGCGGATGTTGTGGGTCAGTGAGGACTGAAGGTCTGCAGGGGCTGTAGCCATTTCCTCCACAGGCCTGGGGGGGGGGGGGGGTCTCAGCAGGCCTGGAGGGGAGATGCTCTCAGCAGAAAGGAATGCCCAGAATGTTGTCCTTTAATATGCAGTCAGCCCTGTCTTCTTTATCTCCTCTACCAGGGAGGGAGGGAGAGAGAGGGAGGGAGGGAGAGAGAGGGGGAGGGAGGGAGAGAGAGGGGGAGGGAGGGGGAGAGAGAGAGAGAGGATGGGGTAGAAAGAAGGATGGAAGTCTTGTCAAACCTCAGGTACCTACTGTGCATCGTGGGCATGACTGCCTGCTGGGTACTGACGTACATCTTAGTCACCTGAGGTCCTCCCTCCAACTGTATCTAAGACTGTGTGTGTGTGTGTGTTTGGGGGGGGGGGGGGGGTGCGTGTGTGTGTGGTTGTGTGTGTTGCTTGTGTGTATGGGGGAGGGAGCGGATATGCTCCGAGCTGTACTTCAGTGTGCTGTGCTGTGGTTATTCCTAGAAGACTGCAGGCTATATTTGAGACGAAACCCATGTGTCTGTTCTGAGGGCGCAGGCTTTACGTGCGTCACACTCCTAACCCACAGGACAGAGTGTGAACGACATTGGACGAGCTCCACGTTCTTCATAGCTGCAGATGTATCAGGAAGCACTTTACAAACGGGGAGACACATGAGCGCTCACGTCGCCTCCTCAAGGTCTTCTGCTATGACGCTGGGTGTTGCTACGACGCTGGGTGTTGCTACGACGCTGGGTGTTGCTACGACTGCTGGGTGTTGCTACGACGCTGGGTGTTGCTACGACTGCTGGGTGTTGCTACGACTGCTGGGTGTTGCTACGACGCTGGGTGTTGCTACGACGCTGGGTGTTGCTACGACTGCTGGGTGTTGCTACGACGCTGGGTGTTGCTACGACGCTGGGTGTTGCTATGACGCTGGGTGTTGCTACGACTGCTGGGTGTTGCTACGACGCTGGGTGTTGCTACGACGCTGGGTGTTGCTACGACGCTGGGTGATGCTACGACGCTGGGTGTTGCTACGACGCTGGGTGTTGCTACGACG
Source organism: Hypomesus nipponensis (assembly GCF_054491055.1). Classification (NCBI taxonomy): domain Eukaryota; kingdom Metazoa; phylum Chordata; class Actinopteri; order Osmeriformes; family Osmeridae; genus Hypomesus; species Hypomesus nipponensis. Next base: position 15,003,072 of record NC_140364.1, on the reverse strand, counting down.
CTGGGTGTTGCTACGACGCTGGGTGTTGCTACGACGCTGGGTGTTGCTACGACGCAGGGTGTTGCTATGACGCTGGGTGTTGCTACGACTGCTGGGTGTTGCTACGACGCTGGGTGTTGCTACGACTGCTGGGTGTTGCTACGACGCTGGGTGTTGCTATGACGATGCAAAGACACGATCAGGTGGAATATGTTGCCAGAAAGAGCGTGGTAAAGGCGAGAAGTTGCGCAATGACAAGATGACGAAACAATCCAGTGGCATTTGCACCCCCAGCCTCATTCAGACTTCTCTCTCAAGTCAGACACACTCTGGAACACAAGTTTCACTGCTGCAAAATCTTCAATGGACTGACTTTTTTCTGTCTTTTTGTTTTTTACACATGTATTTATAGAATGAGTCTGTGCATTTGATCTCTGGTCACGTTACCCGAGATTACCGCTTCATGTCGGCCTCAACTTCCTCTCCGTTTCCACTGAAGCAGGAAGAACCAGACAAACTGTGACATTTGCACCCCCATACTGCCGCACATTCTAAAAAAGCCAACTGACCTGAAGTTTGGAGAAAAAAACGCGACAAGGGTTTTTTTGTTAAAGCCCAACCCTGCTGCCATTAAGCTCATTAGCTTTAGCATGCTGTGATGGTCAGTTAACGTTAGCATGGAGAACCGCAACGATAGCTATTAGCTTTAGCATGGAGAAATGCTGTTGAAGCCAGTTAGCGTTAGCATGGAGGAAGGCTGTGATAGTAATTAAGTTAGCATTAGGATACCCTGATTGCTGTTACTTGCTCATTGCATTCTGAAAAGGAGAAGTGGTGTGGACTTTATACAATTACCATTGTTTTGTATTTTCCCAGCATGCTTATGAGGTAAAATATTTAATCGCTTGGAAGGTGAGAACATGATATAGGATTGTTTAAAACATTTTTTTCCATAAACTGTCTCACTTTACCTGACTTTACCCTATTTAACTGTTTCTCAAATCAAAATAATGTGTGTGAATATGCATACGTGTCCGGTTGTGAGTCAGCTTATGAAGGACTGTGGGAAGTCAGATGAGTTTGCCCCACCACCACTTTGACAGCCAGGCTTCTATAAATCTAAGAAGCTCGCTCCTCCAGAGTTTACACACAGATTAAGCCTCGCACATTGCGTTTGTGCTTACAAACATCGCTGTCCGTCCATAGCGTCCATGAGCAGGGATCACATCGGCTTCTGGCCAAGAGCTGTTGGAAAAATCTGAGGCAGGAAAGCACCTGGAACCAGTCCACGCTCTCGCTAGGGGTCACTGGGTTTCCCTACTGTAACTGTTAACAATGTCTGGCTTTGTAGCTGCTCCCGTCTGTGCTACAGGCTAGGCTACGTTTTGCGTGCTCTCTGTGGGGAAACGGGTAGGCTTTTGGAAACTGCATAGCGTTACGACACAAAATGGCCGCCCGGATGTCTTTTGAGGGTCGGTTTGAGGAAGTTCAGCCCTCCTCTCGCACTTCAGCCACACAAACACGAAACGATCTTCTGTATTTGTTTTCTTAAGGCTGGGTTGGGGCTGTGATATCTGTCAGATTAACGTGCCATGACAACACATGCTCTAGTGTACAAACACACACACACACACAGGGCCCTTGTGGTGCTGTGGAAAGAGCATCCAACACAGACCTCCCCTGCCAGATATGATTTCATTTCTTATGTAACACCTAGAAGCAGACATAGAAACATGTATTCCCTTTGTGTGTGTGTGTGTGTGTGTGTGTGCGCGCAGGTGGTGACGTTGTGGTACAGAGCTCCAGAAGTCCTGCTCCAGTCCAGCTATGCGACCCCTGTCGACCTGTGGAGTGTAGGGTGCATCTTCGCTGAGATGTTCAGGAGAAGGTGAGGGTTCACGCACACACACACACACACACACAGAGAGACACACTCAGACACACACACACACACACACACAGACAGACACACTCAGACATGTACACACACACACAGACAGAGAAGATGAGGGTTCACACACACACACACACACAGACACACAGACAGAGAAGATGAGGGTTCACACACACACACACACACACAGAAGGTGAGACAACTCACAGTCCAAGTTTAGAGAAGTTGGTTTTGCCAACCCAGACTAAACACAAACACCCACAAACACAGAGACACAACACAAAAACAAACAGAGCCGCGTTCTGACACAAACATTACTTAGGTGGTCTTCATTGTAGGATCATGCACTAGGCTAGTTTTTAATATTCTGCTACTTTGAACAAACAAAAAAACATGCAAATTCTGACGTGTTTTCGACCTACTTCAGACCTACTAAGGTTACGTAAAAAATGATTTCATTCAAATTGTGTTTCCACTTAAGACACCTGGCTATCTTTTATCAACCGAAGAACAGCCATTCTGTTGTGGGTTGGGTTATCAAACTATTCAAAAGCTAATCTCTGATTACACAAACTGCTGGCATAGCAGCCAACTCAGGATTCAGTTTCTTGATTGGGGTGTTTGTCAGTTGGTGGTTTAACGCTCAGTGCCACACAAATAACTGATATCCTGAACTCTCCTTCTCTTTGGAAAACACTGTTAAAGAAGCCATGCTCACTACTGTTATTTGGGTGCGGTTTTGTAGTTGTGTGTTGTAGGTAGCGGATTCAAGAACACCCAAAGTGATATATATGGTATATATTGTGTGTTTTTACGGACTGTGTTGTATAAGGGCTGGAGACTAGGTTAGCTTGCTAGGTTAGCTTAGCGTTGCTAAACACATGGCGGTGTGTAAGATAAGGCTTCTAAGGCTTCTGGGCCCAGAGCCAGGGGGGGGGGGGGGGTGAGAAGGGGGGGGTGAGAAGGGGGGGGGGTGAGGGGGGGGGCAGCTTCATGTTTCCTTCCCCAACCGTCCCGACAGACACACAACCCTCTGTGCAACTGTGGAGACACCAGGGGGAGGGGGGGGGGGTGATAGAAATGTGTAGTGTGTGTTTTAATGTCTGTGTACTTGGGAGAGGGGATAGCAGCTGTGTGTGTGTGAGAGAGAGAGAGAGAGAGAGAGAGAGAGAGAGAGAGAGAGAGAGAGAGAGAGAGAGAGAGAGAGAGAGAGAGAGAGAGAGAGAGAGAGAGAGAGAGAGAGAGAGAGAGAGAGAGAGAGAGAACCCATGTTTCTAAATATGAAGGGGTAGGATCACTGAGTGTGTGTGTGTTTGATAGAAAGATAGAATGTATGTTCATGCATTCTGTGTGTGTGTGGTGGTGGGGGGGGGGGGGGTGGTATGTTTTTCCTCTGTAGCCTGATGACAATGATTGCTGATTGGTCCCTATTGTGCCAGAGAGGATGCTGGGACCTCATGGTGATGATGTAATCAGCCGGCTGCAGAGCTAGAATGAAGGCAGATTCTGTATCCTGTCGTTCCACCAAGACCTTGAGGGATACTGGAACACACAGAGTGCTAATAATAACTGTTTCCCCATTCAGGGAGCACTCGCTGTATGGGAAATGGAGAAACTCGGGGAAAGTCTTTTGTTGACCAGAACAAAACTGTACCTTGCTGAATATCTTCCTTTTGATTGGTCTCACACTCTTTCGTTCTCTCTCTCTCTTTCATTTCTCTTTCATTCCCAAAAAATAGTTGCTTTTTGCAGCTATATCGTGTGTGTGTGTGTGCGTGTGCGTGTGTGTGTGTGTGTGTGTGTGTGTGCGTGTGTGTGTGTGTGTGTGTGTGTGTGTAGGTAACATCTACCCTGGGTGTCCTCATATGAACTCTGGGTGTGTTCTACTCTAACTTCACTCAAAAGTACTGTTCACTAGACACACACACACACACAAACCCAAGCTAACTGCAGTCTCAGAACAGTTAAAGTTTGGACACAGTCATGACTTAAGAATGACTGAACATTTGACCAGTTCATTAACCCTAGAAGTGTGTGTGCTGCTATGGTGACTGTTTCCCTGCCAGCAGTTAGCATCCTGCCAGCAGTTAGCATCCTGCCAGCAGTTAGCATCCTGCCAGCAGTTAGCATCCTGCCAGCGGCTGAGGAAGGCTAGGTAGGGACATCTCATCCTGACACAATAAACTGTGAAAGTGTGTGTTGGTTCAGACCCTGGACCTTGTCCAACTGTGACTGGAGGCGAAAAGCTTGGCAGACTGTTTGATGCTGCTGAACACAGCCACTTGGTGCTTTCCTCTCCCTGTCACCTTCTCCCTCTCTTCCACTCTCCCTCTTTCTCCCTCAATCACCTCTCTCCGATTTCCCTCTCTCTCTTCCTCTCTCCCTTTCTCTTTTTCTCCCCTGCACCTCTTTCTTTCACCCTCTCTCTCTTTCTCCCTCCCTCTCTTTCTCCTTCTCTCTCCTTCGCTCTCTACTCTCTCATGCAGGTGATTAAGATGGCTTTTTAAAAGGCCACCTGTTAGAGATTAAAGGGCACCTGGGAGAGAGACAGAAAGAGAAAGGTAGAAAGTGAAGAGAGAGTTTATGTTGTCAGACTCCTGGGAGTGAGGAGAGAAAGAACTGCGAAAGATGAAAGGGAGAACAGAGAGGTGGGGTTACATATCCAAAATGTCATTACTTTCTTTATTGCAACTTAAGGCAATAACCACTTAAGGTCTTAATGCACACGATGTTCTCTCACGTCAGACCTGAACCTTTTAAAGTAGTCGAACTTGACGGCTTCATATCCTTTCAGGAGACAGCAGACAGTGAACTTGCCGAGCTGGTGTGTCCAGTCAACACTGTTTTCACACAGTAACAGACCGTTCTTCAAGTGACTGTCAGCGTTTAGTCTGGGCCGTGACAGCTTGGTGTCATGGCTGACGCTAGTCTGGAGAGTTTCTGGAGGGTCTCCAGGCCCCGAAGCCTTCAGCCTGTCCCTCAGCACGGCCAGAGGAGGAGGAGAGAGAAAAGAGAAGGAGAAGAAAGCATTCAAATCCAGCTTTTCTGAGTGCTAGGACTGTTGTTAGCCTCCCGCTTCTGGCTGTCAAGACAGGAACACACCAAGAACATCTGTGGAGAGAGGGAGGGAGGGAGGGAGGGAGGGAGGGAGGGAGGGAGGGAGGGAGGGAGGGAGGGAGGGAGGGAGGGAGGGAGGGAGGGAGGGAGGGAGGGAGGGAGGGAGGGAGGGAGGGAGGGAGGGAGGGAGAGGGAGAGAGAGAGAGAGAGAGAGAGAGAGAGAGAGAGAGGGAGAGAGGGAGGGAGGGAGGGAGGGTTGAGAGCTATTGACATTCCTCCTTTGTAAAGGTCGGATGTGTTCTGTAGGAGAGGCTGTCACAGTGAGCAGCCTCATTGATAAACCCTCAAAGACATAACTACACACACACACACACATATACTAATACACACATAGACATAAAACTACACACACGCAAACCTACACACATAGAACCACACACACGCAAACTGCACAAACACATGTGCACGTCTCTCGCTCTCTCATGTCTAATCTCCTTTTCACCCACACACAGACAGGCACACACTTGTGTGTGTGTGTGTGCGCACACATTCCAGAGGTTGTGTCAGAGGAATGTGGGACAGAAGGGTGGCAGCGTGACTCAGTGTGTCAGCACACACACCCTCACCCACCTCTTACCGTGTGTGTGTGTGGGGGGGGGGGGGGCTCAGCGCAGCCAGTGTCAGCTTTGCTGGACTGTAGTTTCCATATCCAGCGAACTTCCCTGGTTTAGAAAGCACCTCTGGGAAGAAGGGGCAGCAATACTTGTTTTGGCATGAAGAACTTTAAAGGTGATATTTTTCCTCACAGGGAACTGGTTGGTTTGGAGCACAATGTAACTTTGCAGTGTGTAAACCCTCCAGTTTAAAGACACAGCACAGGGCACACACAGAGAGCTCTGTACAGGTCTGCCCAGATAGCAAGCTAGGACCATAATGCCATGCCTTGGTACCTGTAGCAAGTTTATATACGCAAGATAAGTGTCTTAGGTTAGTTCGTTTTAAAATTGCTTATCCATATACTACAAGTTTGTGGTGCGCGTGTGGATGTGTGGGTGTCTGAGAAGGTAAGGAGAACTTAGTCTCACAGCCTGAGGGAGAGAATCTTAGTCATCTTTTGAATGTACACGGCTCACCAATCCTGTATTATGTTGACATCTGCTGGTGATTTGAAGGGATCCTAACAGGCGGATGGAAACACAGATCATTTGAAATGATTCCAGTTAGTTTTTTTGGTTGCTTTGTTTGAACTTGTCGTGGAACACATTAGACTCTTATGATTAGAGAATGCAACGCGAGATTACAGTTCCGCTGAACACTTTGTCACGTTAAGATGGGCTTTCGTGTCTGATCATAGTTCTTTTCAAAGAAAGCATGGTTCTTAAACTCTCTCTCTTTAATCTGTCTGTCTCTCTGTTTCTCCCTCTCTCTGTTAGAATAATCCAACTGTTCTTTCACACGGTACTGCACCCCCTTCTCCCTCCCTCCTTCCTCCCCTACCTCCTTCCTCCCCTCCCTCCCCTCCCCCTCTCCCTGTCCAGAGAGCTAAACCAGACGAGTCCACCTGGGGATGTGAGTCTGTTACAGCCCTCGTGGCTGCTCATGAGCTTTAGAACAGAGCTCTGCTGCTGGTGTGCCCATGCCCAGCCCACACCAAGCCATGCCCGCCCACACCCTGCCCATGCCCCGCCCACACCCTGCCCATGCCCCGCCCACACCCTGCCCATGGCCCGCCCACACCCTGCCCATGGCCCGCCCACACCCTGCCCATGCCCCGCCCACACCCTGCCCATGCCCCGCCCACACCCTGCCCATGCCCCGCCCACACCAAGCCATGCCCTGCCCACAGCCCAAACACCCACCCACCCACAGACCCGCCCATGCCCACAGGAACCACCAACGGTCTCTGCTCCGCTCCCTCTCTCTCTCTCTCTCTCTCTCTCTCTCTCTCTCTCTCTCTCTCTCTCTCTCTCTCTCTCTCTCTCTCTCTCTCTCTCTCTCCTTTCCTTCCCTTCCCTTCCTTCCTTCATCTCTCACCTCTCTCTCTTCATCCCTCCTCCCTCGCTCCTCTACTGCAGCGTGGGGGAGATACCCTGGCATAGACATGTTCCAGTTTTCCATGTTATTCATTCAGCAGATTACTTTATCCAAAGCAACAACAACAAATGTGCGTATAGGAAGTCAAGCAGAAGATCAAGGATCAGAAGATGGAACAGTTTGTCACTGAGAAGTATCAGTGTAGCTCCAGGAGGCTGAACCCGTCCATGCCTGGCTGTCAAAATACTGTGTCCATGTCACCAGTCACCAGTATTATGTCATTCAGCAAAGACTATTTTGACGTCACTCACCCGAGCACGTGATTGGCTGTTATTGTGACTGTGAGTCGCTGTGTGAGAACTTGAGCCTGTCTCCTCTCTGTCCTCCAGACCTCTATTTCGAGGAAACTCAGATGTGGACCAGCTGGGGAAGATCTTTGAGTGAGTAAAGTCACATGATGCATCTACCATGCCAGACAGCCTTGATACTTACTGATAATGATGGTCATAACTGATGACTTTGTGTAAGACTGCAACCATAGTGCTGATAATAATGTAAACATTTCCTCCTCTCCCTTTTCTCCCCCTCTCTTCCTCCCCCTTCTCCTCCTCTCCTCCTCCTCGCCTTCCCCCCCATACTCCCCCTCCTCCTCCTCTCCCCCCTCCTCCTCATCCTCTTCCCCCCTCCTCCTCCCCCCTCTCCTCCTCTTCCTCCTTCTCTCCTCCTCCTCCCCCCTCCTCCTCCTCCTCCCCCGCTCCTCCTCTTCTTCCCCCCCCTCCTCCTCTCCTCCTCCTCCGCCCCTCCTCCTCTTCCTCCTCCTCTCCTCCTCCTCCGCCCCTCCTCCTCATCCTCCTCCCCCCTCCTCCTCCCCCCTCTCCTCCTCTTCCTCCTCCTCCCCCTCCTCCTCCTCCTCCCCCGCTCCTCCTCTTCTTCCCCCCCTCCTCCTCTCCTCCTCCTCCGCCCCTCCTCCTCTTCCTCCCCTCTCCTCTTCCTCCTCCCCCCTCCTCCTCCTCCTCTCCTCCAGTCTGGTGGGGGTCCCTTCTAAGGAGGACTGGCCCCAGGAGGTGGCTCTGCCCCAGAGCGCCTTCTCTCCTCGATCCTCTCAGCCAATAGAAAGCCTGGTCCCAGACATCGACGACCAGGGGAAGTCTCTGCTCATGGTCAGCATCACTCTCCCTCCAACCCTTGCTCCCTCCACACATCCATCCATCCATACCTCCACACATCTATCTATCCATCCATCCACAAGTCCATCCATCTGTCCATCCAACCATCATCCTACCAGGTCTTTTTAACACACACATCCGTCTCTCTCTCTCTTCTCCTCACAGCAATTCCTGGCGTTCAACCCGGCCCGGAGGATCTCTGCCTTCTCCGCGCTGACCCACGCCTACTTCCAGGGTGTGGACAGTGAGAGTCAGAGTGTGTATGCTGCTCAGCCCCTCCTGAACAAGACCCCCCTGGGGAAGAGGACCACCTGACCGGGGGGGGGGGGGGGGGGAGGGGGGGGGGTAGAGGTAGAGAGAGAAAAATGGGGTTGGAAAGAAAGGGGGAATGGGGATGGTGGGAATTAGAGGGGGCGAGAAGGAGGTGGAGACAGAGGAGGAAGAGGAGAGAGAGACGGCTACAGAGGAAGAGCAAAAAAAGAGACAAAGATGCAAAACTGTCTTTCATCCCATGAACTGTGAAATGCTGCTTGTAGGATGATGTACTTTTTCAACACTGCCTAGAAGAAAAGCCCTCCGGGGTTAGAAGGTCGAGGTCTGGTTTCTCCACGAGCTGCTGTCCTGTGTGAGCACAGTTTCGGCCCGAGACAAGGCCCATTCGATGGGTCACGGCGGGCTGGGCCCTAGACGGGCTGGGCCCTGGACGGGCAGGATGGATGCCACATCTTTTACTCATCTGACACACACTTATATATACCTGTGTGAAACCATCACACATCTAAGGGCACAAATATATACACATGCAGGCATTAACACACATACATTTAGTCATTTAGCAGACGCTCTTATCCAGAGCGACATACACTGTCATGCACACACATAAATGTCATACACACACATACACTGTCATACAGGCATACAAGTTGACACACACTTGTTGTGCCAAGTGAAGGGAGATTTGCTCAAAAACCTGCTTCTCAAAATCTGTCCTGAAGAACTCCTGTTCCTGACGAACCCTTGTGTTTGGGTATCACTGCCCCCTTCAGGCAGCCCCGACTTACTGCAGGCCTGGAGCGGGATTCTAATGGTCTTACTCGGTCGACATTGAACAGTATTGAAGCTCTCAAAGTGGATGCTGCTTTGTCGCTTTGCTCCGATGGAACAACTTGGATACCAAGCATGTATTTATCACGTTGATCACTGCCTTAATATTACACAGACTGGAGGAGAGAATAAGTGTCACGTCGGCACTGTTAGTCAACAGTCACATGTTGAGGTGTGTAATTCCGTATTTCCTAACTTAATTTTAAAGTTACAGGTTATTTTCTTTTGGATATTTGATGTTATTTTGAGATGTGGGGGACTCAAAAACACGATAGTTCGAAGTCTCTGGAAAGCAAAATGGAAAGATTTGACGATGTGAGGAATGTGGACTGGATAGATGATTGGTATTTTTATCATGTGGAGTAGACTAGATACTGGCTGTGGCGTTTGATTTAGTACAGGCATCGTTAACACAACCTGTTAACGTATCTTGTGGTCACAGTTTAGAGTTATAGTCGGTTCAGGAGATGGTAGTTGGAACGAGAGAGGGGAGGGATGTGAACTAGATTTGATCGATCAAATCTATGAATTCCAACTGCCACTTTTTGTATGTGTCACTTCAGATTACATTAGTGGTTTGCTTTTCAAATGTGCAAAAATTCTGTTTAAATAATAATTATTTGCCTTAGTCACTATGTTAAAGTCAAGGATTAATTGAATTTTTGTTGGTTATCTTCAACCTGTAGTGCTTTTAGACAGACTTCCAATGTTTGGATGAAAGAATGGCAAGGAAACAAACTTAGTTTCTTCTCACAATACACCTCATAGATACATCAAACAGGTAGGCCTATGCAAATCTACAGTTAGTGCTGCTACCGCGCACACACACACACACACACACACAAACACAAATATACTCAGGATCTTGGTTTAGATATGTCATTCAGACATATCTAGTGACAGTTTGCACTCTGATGGTTTACAGTAACTGCATCATGACAGTTTTAGGTTTTCTCACTTATTATATATTTATCAGTTCAAAGTGACTTACAGTTCTTCACTGTGGGAGAATAACTTATTCTCATGGTTAAACATTAAAGTTTATGTCAGTGTAAGAGAGCTGGGGAAGTATGGATGACTTTTATAAACACAAACGAAAAACTCTGTACTGCACTCTCTTGCTCTGGAAATGGTTGTAAGTGCATATTGTTGGAGGTCAAAGACTCTCATCATGAACAAATGATTAATGTCTTAATGTTCATTCTACTGGGTTGGTAAAATGATTAAGGTGAAGAAAACACAAGATTAAGCTAATTCTTTTCTATATCCTGCTGGTCTAGTTTTTAGTCACATATTAGGTTTGTTTTTATTGTTATTCACATGGATAAACACAATCATTGGTCACTTATTTTGCTGCACCATTTAAATAAATAAAAAACATATTTGTGTAATTTAGTTTTTTTGCATGTATTTCGAAGATGAATTGACAAAACTGATCAGATTGGATATTGGATTGGGTTTGAGTCAAGTCGAGGAATGTACACTGATTCAGTTCTGAGACTATTGTGATATTTAAATGTTGTCGATAGCTTGATTGAGGATTACAATGCTGAAAAGTTCCCTTTGGGTTAAATGTCTAAATATGTTTTGTTTTCTATCAAATCCATAAAGAATGTATCTCTATTTGACTTTATCCCCCGACAAAAGTTTGAATGAAGACAAAGTATTTCTTTTTTTACTCATTTAAGATTTAGTCTTCACGTTATTTGTTTGAATTTATGTGTCATGTACTTTTTACAGATATATTTTCTTGTTTATATTGTTATGTCCAAGGTTTTGATATATTGGTACTTTCAATTATGTATGTTGAGTGGAACATTTTCCAAAACCCCTGAAATGCTTAATTCTTCATGCCCTGTTTCAACATTTAGTCAGCTGTGCGGACAAAGGTAACTTGTTTGCTGATTGTCATAAAAAATGATTTGATCACCTCCACAAGAAAAGAAAAAAATTAAGAATATAATACAACTAGAAAGTAACGTTGAAATCTTTCACTCTGTCATCTATTTGGATGACAGAAACCTGTTTTTTTCTATCAATGTTCATGATCATTTTGTATCATATTGTATCAACTTGCTAATCACGCGACAAAGCGAATTAACTGTTTGTTATTGTCATGCTATATATTTTACATTCTACTCTTGATTGGGGTCCACAAAACACACCATATTGTATTTCAAAGCTGGTCTAACATGAAGATGTTTGTGAGTAGAAAGGTGATGTAACAACATGTTGATTGTGTGTCTATTTTACCTTTGCTTTCAGAGTTAGGGATATATTCTGTTCACTCGCAATTGAAGCAAGCAAGATGAAAATAAATAAGCTTAGGCTACTTATTTTGTTTCACTTTAAGTAAGGTTGTTTTGTTTCCTTACGTGTTGTAACTCCACAGGTTGATTCAAAGTATATTCTTAGATTTTTGTTTAACTGTATTCAACACAACACAACAGGCTAAATCTGAACACCTGCTGGTTACTTGGACAATTACCAATACAATCCGTAGTTTGGGCCTAGTTTGACCAATTTTACTGTATGAGAGAACCATCATAAAAAATGATTTGCGCTATGTTGAAATGATGGTCTATGCCTAACTTTAATGGGCACAGGGGTTCCCATAAGCAAATTGGGTTTGTTAAATTGTATATATTCAATTGGTTTTGCTGCTAATTAAAGTCTCTGGCTAAAACCTAGATATGATCCATTAAGTATGGCTATACAAGTTGCTACCAAGAATAGAGCTGCTCAAATTTCTGCTATTATGTTGTATTCACGACTGCTTGACATTTTTATTTTTGTAAAATAAAGGTTTCTGTGTCAAAATAATTGGATGTATTCTCAGTTATTCTCCCATCATCCCACTATGATTTAAACAGGAGTCGTGTCCCCAGGTTTACCCCCGCCTGGAAAAGCACCCCCACTGCTGATCTATTGATTTGCGTGCTTTTCCAGGCGGGGGTGCACTTGGGAAGTCAACACCGGTAAGGCCAACGTGCAAGCTTGCTCCCTGGCAGTGTGGTGTGATAGAATACTGCACAGGCAGAATCTAGCTGACACGATACTGGGGGCAGTTAGACAAGAAGCGGCGTATCTAAAAATACCGCTGCCGAGCCGCGTGTGGGACGAAGAAGAGCATCTGGCAGCAACACAGTAGTCATCTGGAAGACAACCTAGAAATATAACCGAAGGCACCATGCAAGTTTTTGGAGAGTTTCAATACTTTTTTTTACGTATTGTGCCTTTGGTCGTGTAAAGTCGGCGTTTCACCGCCAAAGGCCCAGTAAAACTGCTGAAAGTTTGAACAGTTAGTGAAAGAGCTGGAGGATGGAGAAAGTTGTTCTGCTATTCGTCGGAGTTCAAGCCGCCCGACGGGGATTGTGTTAGCGGTTATTCAGAAGAAGTTTGGAAAACAGCTTTCAAGTTTTGTTTCCTTACTTCGTGAAGAAGATTGAGAGTTTGATGTTTTTGAGTCCTTTGACATGCAGAAAACTGGATAATTCCACAACCATATCCCAACCTTTCTTCCAAATAGCCTATCCAGTCTTTATCATTTTATTAAATTGTACAGTTTGTACATTTCTCATCAATCATAATTGAGTCAGTACAAAATGATTATTTTGATTTACATATGAACATTCAAATATACAGTTAATTCATTCAACATATTCTCATTTTAAAATGAGTGTTTTAACTTCAAGGAAGTTCAAGGTTCCACTGGAGAAGGTTGGTACAAGGCTGTACAATCATATCAAACACATGGAGCTGAATTTAAGGACGAATATTACATTCAGTTATGTCCTAATTAAACGGTAATAAATTAAGTATCAATGACGATAAAATAAAGCCCTTGAATGAACAGTTGGACTGATAGGGACGTCAAGCGAGGGAGACTCGTCCAGGTTTGATGACATCACACGAGGGAAACTCGTCCAGGTTTGATGACGTCACGCGAGGGAGACTCGTCCAGGTTTGATGACATCACGCGAGGGAGACTCGTTGTCCAGGTTTGATGACGTCACGCGAGGGAGACTCGTTGTCCAGGTTTGATGACGTCACGCGAGGGAGACTCGTTGTCCAGGTTTGATGACTGGGCGCCCCGGAGCCGTTCCATCTCCCGACCCACCGAACGCCTCGTAGCTGAAGTAGAAACACCACACATCAGACATTGGGGAGGGAAAAGTGTCACTTGAATACATCAATAGGCTTCTCTATTTGATCTTTGAGGAAGGACAAAGATAAAAGAACAATGTCAGACATTTTCTTCGCCAGACTGTCGACACGCCGAGCTGTCAGATTAAAGGAAAATTCCACTTTCAAGTCAAAAGTCAAACATGTAGAAGTCAAACATGAGGCGTTAAAAGGCAGGCACTTCATGACCAAACTAAACAGAATGTACAAAAAATGTCCTACTAGCTGCTAATAAATTCAGCTTTTACATCTCAATACTCTCTTCCATGTAACATGTATGAATAGCCAATGACCAGTTTGGTTGGGTCGGTTTCCATATTTCACATTAGAACGTTACTTCTAACAATTTCTTCAAGCTTTTGATGTGGAAACCTCTTCAGTGAATCCTATGGATACAATGGTGTACTCTAGTGTCTAGTATGGACACATGCTAACTCTAGTACATGATACAGTACACATGCTAACATGGACAAATGCCAACTCCAGTCCAGGATACGGTACACATGCTAACATGGACACATGCTAACTCCAGTACATGATACGGTACACATGCTAACATGGACACATGCTAACTCCAGTACATGATACAGTACACATGCTAACATGGACACATGCTAACTCCAGTCCAGGATACAGTAGTCTACACATGCTAACATGGACACATGCTAACTCCAGTCCAGGATACGGTACACATGCTAACATGGACACATGCTAACTCCAGTACATGATACAGTACACATGCTAACATGGACACATGCTAACTCCAGTCCAGGATACAGTAGTCTACACATGCTAACATGGACACATGCTAACTCCAGTCCAGGATACAGTAGTCTACACATGCTAACATGGACACATGCTAACTCCAGTACATGATACGGTACACATGCTACATGGACACATGCTAACTCCAGTCCAGGATAGTGTTCTCCAGTGTCTGGTTCAGCGGTGGTACTCACAGGTCAGAGTAGCGCTTCCAGTCAGCCCTGCTGAGGGAGGGTCTGGTGGAGGCCAGGGCAGAGAGGAGGTTGGCCTGACCCAGAACCAGGGGGGGGTGACAGGAGCCAGCCTGACCCAGGATTGAGCTCTCCTCCTGGACCTACAGACAGGGGCACACCCCTGTTACGACCAAAGGACCAGAGCACCCTGGAGTCTGTGTGCATGTGAGTGTGTGTGTGTGTGTGTATAAGTGTGTGTGTGTTTCTGTCTCAGACTCACTGCAGTTGTCCGGTAGTTGTTCTTGATGCAGCTGACCTCCAGCAGGAGGCGCTGCTGCTGCTCTGGGCTGCACTCCTCGTACCCACTCTGCAAGGAGGGCATGCAGGCTGGGGGGGGCCCCGCCGCCACGCCTGCACCCAGACCCCCAGGGAGCTCATGGGTCATGGAGCTGGGGTCAGACACAGCCTGGGAGGGGGTAGGAGAGGGGGGAGAAGAAGGGAAAGGCGTGTTCGGATGTTTGTATTTGCGTGTGTGTGTGCGTGTGCGTATGCATACTTGTGTGTGTGTGTGTGTGTGTGTGTTCTCACCAGACCAGGAGGTGATGGGTTCCCCAGCTCAGACTCGAAGGAGCTGCCAAAGTACAGCCTCCAGATGTTCCTGCTGGTGTCCTGGAGCAGCTCTCTGGCCTCCTGGGGCTCCAGGGGGGCCTCCAGGCCGGCCGGGCCCCCGCACGGCTCCCCCTCCCAGGCAGACTGGTCCGAGCCGCTGCTGTGGTTCAGGAAGATCATGGAGGACAGGCTGCCATCGCTGTCCGAGCCTGAGCCAAGCTCCTGGAGACACACACACACACACACACACACACACACACACACACACACACACACACACACACACACACACACACACACACACACACACACACACACACACACTGCGGTTAGTCAAGTCTGAATCTTTGCAATGTGGCTCCACATCTGTTCCTGGACTCTGACCACCAAACCTCAGAACTACCCCACTCAAATCCTCGGTGATGGATAAAAGCATCGCTATCAATGTAAATCATAAAATAAAAGCCCCTGTTGAGTGTAGAGGCCCCTGGTGTGAGCAGACCCACGTGCGCGGAGGGGGCGGGGCCGGCCGGGTGGGCGGGGCCGGCCGGGTGGGCGGGGCCGGCCGGGTGGGCGGGGCCGGCCGGGTGGGCGGGGCTGTGCAGAGCGTCCAGCAGGCCGTTGTAGAGCAGGGCCTTGAGGTCGGCTCCAGAGAACAGCTCTGTGGCCGAGGCCAGGAGATCCAGGTCCACGTCCGCCGCCAGAGGAACGCAGGAGGAGAGAGCCTGCAGGATCTGAACACGCGCAGTCTGGAGGGAGGGAGGGAGGGAGGGAGGGAGGGAGGGAGGGAGGGAGGGAGGGAGGGAGGGAGGGAGGGAGGGAGGGAGGGAGGGAGGGGAGGAAGGGAGGGAGGGAGCAGGGGAGGAAGGGAGCAGGGGAGGGAGGGAGGGAGGGAGGGAGGGAGGGAGGGAGGGAGGGAGGGAGGGAGGGAGGGAGGGAGGGAGGGAGGGAGGGAGGGAGGGAGGGAGGGAGGGAGGGAGGGAGGGAGGGAGGGAGGGAGGGAGGGAAGAGGGAGGGAGGGAGGGAGGGAGGGAGGGAGGGAGGGAGGGAGGGAGGGAGGGAGGGAGGGAGGGAGGGAGGGAGGGAGCAGGGGAGGGAGGGAGCAGGGGAGGAGGGAGGGGAGGAAGGGGAGGAGGGAGGGGAGCAGGGGAGGAGGGAGGGGAGCAGGGGAGGAGGGACGGGAGCAGGGGAGGAGGGAGGGAGGGAGGGAGGGAGGGAGGGAGGGAGGGAGGGAGGGAGGGAGGGAGGGAGGGAGGGAGGGAGGGAGGGAGGGAGGGAGGGAGGGAGGGAGGGAGGGAGGGAGGGAGGGAGGGAGGGAGGGAGGGGAGAGAGTTACAAGCTGTGTTACAGAGGGCTTCACATACGCCTATAGAAGTGCATCTAGACCAGCCTAACCCCTCCAAGAGGGGGGAGAGGGGGTACCTGATCGGGAGGGGGGCAGTACAGGGACTGGTCCAGCCTGCCCGGCCGGAGCAGAGCTGGGTCAATCAGGTCTGGACGACTGCTGGCCGCCAGAACATACACACCTGGATGGATACACACACACGCAGCAACACACAGAAAAGAAAAACATGATCAAAATAAGAACCCTGAACACATCCACCCCCCAACCCATCCCTCCTCACCCTTCCCCCCTCTCCTCCCCTTCTCCTCACCCTCCAGCCCCTCCACCCCGTCCAGCTGGGTAAGCAGCTGGTTGACCACGCGGTCTGTCACCCCCGTGCTGTCGTGACCCCTCCGGGGCGCCAGCGAATCAAACTCGTCGAAGAACAGCAAGCAGGGTCTGGCAGCCTGGGCCCTGGGGAGACAACCACCAATCAGATCCACACCTCACCGTGACATGACGCAGTGGAGCGCATGGCTATTGGACGGTGGCGCTCACCTCTGGAAGACGTCTCGGACGGCCTGCTCGCTGGCGCCGATGTACTTACTCAGCAGCTCAGGGCCCTGCAACACACACACACACAGTCAGAGTCACACACACACACACACAGTCAGAGTCACACACACAGTCAGAGTCACACACACACACAGTCAGAGTCACACACACACAGTCAGAGTCACACACACACAGTCAGAGTCACACACACACATAGTCAGAGTCACACACAGTCAGAGTCACACGCACACACACACACACACACACACAGTCAGAGTCACACACACAGTCAGAGTCACACACACACACACACAGTAACACACACACGGTCAGTCACACACACACACAGTCAGAGTCACACACACACACACGGTCAGAGTCACACACACACACACAGTCAGAGTCACACACAGTCACACACACACACAGTCAGAGTCACACACACACACACACACACGGTCAGAGTCACACACACACACACACACACACAGTAACATACACACAGTCTCACACACAGTAACATACACACAGTCTCACACACAGTAACATACACACAGTCTCACACACAGTAACATACACACAGTCTCACACACACACACGCAGTAACATACACACAGTCTCACACACAGTAACATACACACAGTCTCACACACAGTAACATACACACAGTCTCACACACACCTTGATGCAGATGAAGTTCATGCCGCTGTCCCTGGCCAGCGCCCCGGCCAGCAGGGTCTTGCCGGTACCGGGAGCTCCATACAGAAGCACTCCGGAGCGCAGGCGGACCGGCAGCCTGGAGAACAGGAGGGGGAACTGAGGGGGGAGAACCCAACACTGTTAGAACCCCGACACTGTTAGAACCCCGACACTGTTAGAACCCCGACACTGTTAGAACCCCGACACTGTTAGAACCCCGACACTGTTAGAACCCCGACACTGTTAGAACCCCGACACTGTTAGAACCCCGACACTGTTAGAACCCCGACACAGTTAGAACCCCTCTGATGCCCCCTGACCTCTACCAGAGCGTCTCTCAGGATCCCTGGATGAGCCAGGCAGGGGATGAACACACTACCTTGGCAGGCAGGAGAACAGTGTCCATCAGGAGCTGTCGCACGTCCTGAAGCCCGCCCACCTTCTCCAGCCCCGCCCCGCTGGGTGGCTGTAGCCCCGCCCCCCACAGAGAGGGGGGAGTGAAGTCCCTCAGAGCCACTAGGAAGTCTCTCCATGATAAACTGATCCCTGATAGGCCGGAAAAGTAATGAATATGCGTGAATACCAACGCTGGTTTTCTGGAACAGAATGAACGGACATGTGAGTGTGTGTTTGTGTGTGTGCTACCCTGGGAGGAACAGCGCCCCTGGTGGACAGCATTAGCGTGGACCGCCCTCTCCAGCAGCAGGGTCAGGTCTCGGGCCAGGTAACCCTCCGTCTCCTTGGCAACGGCTGCCAGGGGGAGGGAGGTGAGGGTGTCTGACTGGGGAGACTTCCTCTGGATCAGACAGCCAAGAATCTCTGCTCTTTGGGCCTGCAGGGGCAACACACACAGGAAACACACAGGGTGTGTGTGTGTGTGGACTGACTTGGTCAGCTGTGTGTGTGTGTGTGTGTGTGGACTGACCTGGTCAGGTGTGTGTGTGTGTGTGTGTGTGTACTGACCTGGTCAGCTGTGTGTGTGTGTGTGTGTCTGTGGACTGACCTGGTCAGGTGTGTGTGTGTGTGTGTGGACTGACCTGGTCAGGTGTGTGTGTGTGTGTGTGGACTGACCTGGTTAGGTGTGTGTGTGTGTGTGTGTGTGTACTGACCTGGTCAGGTGTGTGTGTGTGTGTACTGACCTGGTCAGGTGTGTGTGTGTGTGTGTACTGACCTGGTCAGGTGTGTGTGTGTGTGTGTGGACTGACCTGGTTAGGTGTGTGTGTGTGTGTGTACTGACCTGGTCAGGTGTGTGTGTGTGTGTGTACTGACCTGGTCAGGTGTGTTTGTGTGTGTACTGACCTGGTCAGGAGCAGGGATGTGTGTGTGACCCTGGAGGAGGGGTGACCCCTGCACTTCTCTGAGAGCAGGGTGAAGACTGTGTTGACTCTGACTGGTGACCATCACACACACCAGGCTGGACCTGACCACCATGTCATCCACCAGGTCCCTGACACCTGGCACACACACACCAACTTAGGACAAATATCTAACATATTTAACACAATCATCTCTACATCAATCTCTAATATATAACACAGAGAGACAGAGGAGGAGGAAGGTTACTCTGGGCGATGTGCTGGTGTATAAGGGCCTCTGGACCGTGGTCCTGTTCTGGTGAGGTCGCCGCCCCCGTCACATGATCCAGGTCGTCCAGCAGGACCACTGACGGCTGTTTCCACACCGCCTGCTCAAAAACCTCCTCCAACACCTGCCGCACGCTGTCTGCCCGCTTTCCTGAGGAACACACTGGGTCTGATACAGCTTTCTGCTGGGAGGGTGTCTCTGAGAGTGTGTGTGTGCATGAGTGAGTGATTGAGAGAGAGAGACAGAGAGAGACAGAGAGAGAGAGAGAGAGAGACAGAGAGAGACAGAGACAGAGAGAGAGACAGAGAGAGAGAGAAAGACAGAGACAGAGAGAGAGAGAGAGAGAGAGAGACAGAGAGAGAGATAGATAGACAGAGACAGAGAGAGAATGAGAGAGAGAGAGATAGACAGAGACAGAGAGAGAGACCCACCTTTCAGTTTCATACACTCCACCACCTCTACATGTGCGTCCAGATCCTCAGCAGCTTTCCTGCAGACAGCCCTGGCCAGAGAGGACTTCCCACTTCCCTGTGAGGACACACATGCTAACACTGATGCTAGCCCTCACATAGCACACACATGCTGACACTGATGCTAGCCCTCACATAGCACACACATGCTAACACTGATGCTAGCCCTCACATAGCACACACATGCTGACACTGATGCTAGCCCTCACATAGCACACACATGCTAACACTGATGCTAGCCCTCACATAGCACACACATGCTAACACTGATGCTAGCCCTCACATAGCACACACATGCTAACACTGATGCTAGCCCTCACATAACACACACATGCTAACACTGATGCTAGCCCTCACATAGCACACACATGCTAACACTGATGCTAGCCCTCACATAGCACACACATGCTAACACTGATGCTAGCCCTCACATAGCACACACATGCTAACACTGATGCTAGCCCTCACATAGCACACACATGCTAACACTGATGCTAGCCCTCACATAGCACACACATGCTAACACTGATGCTAGCCCTCACATAGCACACACATGCTAACACTGATGCTAGCCCTCACATAGCACTCACAGGCTAACAGCCTAGCTACCCTGTCCATAACCAGTTGACATCATCAGGTCGGAGGTCACTATACCTTGGCCCCGGTGATGAGCAGAGCTCCGCCCCTGAGGCCACGCCCCCCAGAGACCAGTTCCCGTGACAGCGGGCTACCCAGAAGGCTGTGCGAGACAAACTCGAATGCTGCTCGGCTCTGCTCCTCCACCCCGCTGAGAGAGAGAGAGAGAGAGGCGGAGAGAGGGGGAGAGAGAGTGAGGAACCATCACAAAGTGAACGATCTAACCCTCACAGTCCCTTCTCAACGTTCTTCAATACAGGACAGACTGCAAGTCTCCAAACCTGCTCCTGGAGCGATATCACTCCAACTCACTCATGTAGCACATCTCGTTTTAGTAATCAGCTGGTTGACAAGGTAACTAGTGTTGAATCAGGTCAAATAAGTGTGGTTGGAGCTAAAACTTAAAGGCAGGAGGCTCTCCAGAACAGAAACATTTCCTGCTTGTCTTCCCCCTCTCTCTCCCACTGCTTTCCTGTCTCTCTCCAACTGTCCTATCAATAAATAAAGCCAAAAAAAGCCCCCCAAATATCTCCAAATCATAATAATAATCCAGGAGAGAGGCCTACCCCAAAACATCCAGGGAGGGAAGATCTGGACCGGGCGCCTCGGCAACTGCCTTTACCGTTGGCATGGTTACCGGCTCCCTGATCACCTGTGGAGAAGAAGGCACGAATGATCTGTTGGTATACGAATGTTCTGGAACCATGGATGGTGTTTACATCCTGTCTGACACGTGGACTTCCTGTGTTGGTTAGTATTTGTGTTGTGACGACGCCAGAGCTAGGGAGAAGAGAAGCCTTCAGATGTTGACAGACTCTGTCAATTAATACAAATTTGAAATGTAATGTGGATGAGACAGACGTGTTAGTGTATGTGTGTAGATGTGTGTAGTGTACGTAGTGTGTAGTGTGTGTGTATGGAGGAGAGCTCACAGTGTCAGTACCTGTATGTGTTCTCTCCGGATCAGGGACGAGGCCAGGAGAAACAGCTGGTCCGGAGGCTCTCTCTCCGCCTCGGGCTTCACCACAGCCAGGACAAACTCCTGCTTCCCTGACAACAGCACAAGGTGTTTGGCACACGTGGAAACGTTAACAGACATGGGTCCCATAGTTGAGTTGTGGATCCTCTGTACTAAGCAGGCTGGGTGTGCTTGTTTCAGCCTGTGGTCGTTGGATGGCTGGGTGGGTTAGGGTTTGGCGTTCTACCCCAAACTTAGGCTCAAAGGTATAACATGAGCCTGCAGACAGAAGTTGTAGGTCCAAATCCCCCCTCAACCAATGGAATGACGAATAATATATATTTTCTTCTTCTTACCTTCTGTTCCATGCAGCAGGACCAGACTGGAGCGTGCGGTGAGGCAGGCCAGGGGCTGATGGCTCCGGGTGTGAAGCCACCCCAGGAAGGCCATCTGGACCTC
The DNA here is from genome assembly GCF_054491055.1 of Hypomesus nipponensis. Taxonomy (NCBI): domain Eukaryota; kingdom Metazoa; phylum Chordata; class Actinopteri; order Osmeriformes; family Osmeridae; genus Hypomesus; species Hypomesus nipponensis. The sequence goes on along the minus strand of NC_140364.1, from coordinate 14,981,421 downwards.
CTCCACACTCTCAGCTCCCGGCTGGGGAGACGCCCACAATCAGAGTTACTGTACCTTTAATGTCTACTGTACCTTTAATGTCTTACAAGTTCAAGTCTTTTATTGTCAGATGCACAGAACAACACAAGGTCAGACTAGGCATTGAAATTCTTAAGACAAGCACTGGGCATAACATAACATATAAGTACACAGACCATCAATTACATCTATGCTAAGCTTAAAAAAAGTAAACCTCCTAAATATACAGATACATATAAATAATACAATATACTAAACCTTAAATACACATAATAACCTATTGCCAACCCTATAAACCTATTCTAAACTAAGTGAAGTACAGTAATGTACAATAGTGCAATATTACTGATAGTGCAACCAGTAGCTGAAAGTGCGTAAAATGACTAGTATGAAGTGAATCAATGTGAATTACTGTACCTTTAATGTCTTACTGTACCTTTAAGGTGCTACTGTATCTTTAAGGTTTTACTGTACGGTTGAAGTGCTACTGCAAATGTTTGTATTTACTGTATTTTTGGGGGCATTAGAACATATCTCTTGATATTTCTACTACTATTGTAGTAGAAAAAAAAGCACATTCCTCCTATACTTGGTTACAAACCGTGATGGGTGGGGGGAGGGGGGGGGGGTACCAGGGGAGCTCACCAGGGATTTGAGAGGCTGCAGGCTGATGCTGAAGGCCACCTGAGGGCAGGTCTGAACGGGCCTGATCCTCAGGGTGGAGTGCAGCTGGATGTTCATCCTGGAGGCCAGCGCCTCTGGGACCTGGGGAACGCAGCGGTCACATGATCCACAGCGGTCACATGGTCCACAGCGGTCACATGGTCCACAGCGGTCACATGATCCACAGCGGTCACATGATCCACAGCGGTCACATGATCCACAGCGGTCACATGGTCCACAGTGGTCACATGGTCCACAGTGGTCACATGGTCCACAGCGGTCACATGGTCCACAGCGGTCACATGGTCCACAGTGGTCACATGGTTCACAGGAAACATTAACGTTTATCGCAATAGTATCTAGCATTGAAGAGTGTTTTGCTGTTAAACCCATCCTTCAATTTGTTGTCAACTTAATATGTTGGGCTTTGACTGTAATAACCATTAATATGCCCATATGTTAGACAACCCAGCCAGTTCTCACCCCAGAACTGTTCTACCATGTTCTAGCCCCAGAAATGTTCTACCATGTTCTCACCCCAGAACTGTTGTAGCATGTTCTCAACCATAACTGTTCTAGCATGTTCTCCCCCCTGAACTGTTTCTACCATGTTCTCACCCCATAACTGTTTCTAGCGTGTTCTCACCCCATAACTGTTCTAGCGTGTTCTCACCCAGGCGAGGCCACAGTGAAGCTCTCCTCCTCTGGGGGTGGTCTGCTTGCTCCTGAGGGTCTCCACATGGTGACACACCACCTTCACCACGCTCACCTGCTCCCTCTCCGCCTTCTCCTTCTCTCCATCCACTGCTCCGCCCGAGGTCTGGTCTCCACCTCCACCACCTCCTTCACCTCCTCCACCTCCGCTCTTCCTCTTCTCCATGGCCTGCTTGGCGCTCTCCCTCACCTCCTTGGGGGAGGCCACCCTGGACAGGAGGCCGTACGTCACGGCCGGCTGCCCTCCCCCCTCCACCCCCCTCCCGTCTCTCCCCCAGGGCAGCAGATGAACAGCATCGTGGCTAACGCTAGCTTGGCAGGGGGGCCCAGGTGGCGACCTGCACACCCTGTAGACAGAGTCCCCCAGGAGGGCAGGGATGGCGGGTATGGGGGGGACCTCCCTTGTGGGGGGGCAGGCCCCCGTGAGCATGTACCTCAGCAGGCTCCTCAGGTCGGCTATGCCCCCCCACTGCTGAGCCTGGGGAGCCAGGCAGGGTGGCTCTGCGGCTGGGTCGGACTCTGGAGCGCTGCACCCCAGACTGGAGCTGGGGGATGGGGGGAGGTCGTAGGTCGGCTGCCTGTGGAGGGACTGGTTCTGGTTGGCTGGGGAAGAACTGGACCCGTTCTGATTGGGTGAGTCAGAACTGAACTGGCTCTCTCTGGCTGAGGCAGAGGTGAAGGGGTGACTGGGGAGGTGTGCACTTCCTGTGCGGAGCTTGGGAGAGACGACCAGTTCAGTGAACTGCTCCAGGCGACCGTACGGGACAGTAGGAGAGAGAGATCCTGCACAGGAAACAAGATGGCAGTTACCCAAGTGAAAAATATTGTACTTAAAGCATACTTAAGTACAAACACACATACTGTATGTATATATCAAAGTTATATGTAAGTATGTGAATATACAAAACAGTACATTTAAATACGCTTCCAACTGTGAAGAAAAAGAACTATAATTTTTAAATTTTATTTAAGTATACTCTTTTTCCTCTTGGGGTAGCTTGCCCTTTCACTAACCACAAAACATTCTTTAAATGTACTCGAGATGGATGAAACATGTTTAAATAATTCGGGATAAGTTGAGGAAACTTGAGGGAAAGTACCGACCTATCCTGATGTAGACGAGCGTGCGCTGGTCCACCCATACAGGGAATACTGAGCCCGGACTCACCACCCTGATCTGGTCCAGCAGTTGCTGCTCCAGCGCCGCGCTGTGGAGCTCCTGACGACCACAACACAGAGTTCATTACCTGGCGGCAAACACGTGCCAGGTTGGCGGGTGGAGCTAGTCTGACAGAGAAGTTACATTTTAAAGTGAAATGAACTGGGACGTGAGGACAGCAGCGTGTCTGGATGAGCAGGGTAACAGTGAGAGGACCAGGTTAACTTTATTGGTTTATTAACTCCCATCCCACACCAGGTTAACCTCGCAAGATAGCTGGATTCGCGAGATCACAACAACGCAAAATCTGTAAAGTCAGCTACTCACCAGGATCTCCCAGTCATCAGCCGACAGCGGTTCCACAAACACCTGTTGTACAGACAACACCTGCTGACACGGCCGCAGAAATCCCTTAACACAACAACAGTAGAACACTTGTTTAGATCAAAAGCGTTTGTATAGAGATCCGATTTCGAACCATCTATTAAGACCATAAACACAACGACCAAAATACAGTAGTAGGATGCATCTTACATGCTCTCCGTCTCTGAGTCCAAGCCTTTCCCCCAGCTGTCTGTTCAGTTCTACTTTATGGTCGTCCAGGGTTGAGGAACTTCTGCCGCGCGTCCAGCTGAGAAACACAGGCACGCCATGGTCCCAAGAGAGCTCCACTGCCTGGTTCTACGAAAAACGTTTAGAACATGTTCGTTGAGCAGACCATTTTATCCAAAGCGACGTAACTTTGAACCTCGGACCTCTTGAACTGCAGTCAATTGTGTTAGCCTAGTAGAACTATACCCATCCCCCTAAATTAAGCTGTTGAAAATGTTTACAGTCTGAAAGGTCCCTACTTTAAGATAACTTTTACCAATTTAACATACTGTTCTAATGAAACAGTCAGCTAGTCGGACTGAGATCATAAGCTAGCAAGCTAGTTAGTTAACTATATGGTTACCTCATGCAGAGAAAGCTGCGCAGACAAGTTGTTGGGTAGGTGAAGAAAGCAGTTTTTGGAGTTGTTAAAAAACACCGTGACAGGTTGAATGCCATAACTACCCAGCATAGCTGCTAATGTGTGCAATTTTGAACAAATGCACTAATATCAGCTATCAGGGGCATGAAGGTAGCTAGATAATACTTGCACCCCCTTCAAATCGCTCATTGCTGTGACAGAAAGACATTACTAGCTGATTTGCAGAAAGCTTTGCACCGTGCGATAGGAACACCCAGAGAACAACGGACAATCTATTACTTTTGCCTAAGTACACCCGCCTTGTTTGTTGATCTTAAGGCAACCTTCAAAGTAAGAGTCGGAACATACAGTGTACAATTTTCCTTCCGACTTGGTGCTTTTATTTTGAAGCTCATCGCAGGAAGTACTGATGTTAACGTAAAAATGGCGACGTCTGTCAACAATTCGAGCTGGAGTACTCCTGAGGTTTACAAACACCACGAGCAGCAAAAGATTTGCATATCTCGGCCGAAGTACAGGGAAGGAAGGAGACCCAAAGCAGTAAAGGTAAGAATGATTCAATAATCGGATTTATCGTTGCAAAAATTACGGATATATTGCCCAGTATGAGCGTTGCAGCTAACGCTACACCATTACCTCCCTAGGTGTACACGATCAACTTGGAGTCCCGTTTCCTTATGGTACAAGGAGTCCCAGCCATTGGAGTTATGACGGAACTGGTACAGCTGTGTGCTCTATACGGGGTTGTGGAGGAGTACAGACCGCTGGATGAGTATCCTGCAGAGGAATTCACGGAGGTCTACCTCATCAAGTTCCAGAAGCTCACGAGTGCTAGGTCAGGACTAGCTCCGCTAATGGTGTACATTTGTATCTTATCATACATAGGACTGAGTATTCTTTTGTGAGTTGTGCGTCAGTGCATTTAAGCATAGCTCTGGTGAAGCAAAGATTCTGTAAACTCAACCTCGTCCAGTCAGGGCTACTAATTCCTGGTTTTGTCTCAGGGCCGCCAAGCGAAACATGGACGAGAAGAGCTTCTTTGGGGGGATACTACACGTGTGCTACGCCCCCGAGTATGAGACCGTTGAGGACACCAGACAGAAGCTTCAAGACAGGAGGAGATACGTGGCCAGAACAGCACAGATGAAAGGTAGAGTGTATTCTCTCGAGTTTTCTTGTTCGGTTATTCCTTTGTCTTCCTAAGGCGGTTAGACAGTTCCAGGTCAGGTGTTAATCTGTGGTTATCTGTGAATTACGCTGCTTGTGAGATGAGCTATACAAATACAATTTGATGTTATAGCCTACAGTGCATAATGCAGTTCGGTTAGCTCTGTACACTAGCACGTTACACCCATACATTTCAATGACAGTTCGAAGTGCACCTGCCATCGGATGTACTGAATTGCCTGTGGCTCTCTCTCCTCAGCGAAAGAAAGGGAACAGAAAGAGGAGAGTGAGAAGACCCCACCCTCACACACGCCTGCTACCTCACACACGCCTGCTACCTCACACACGCCTGCTACCTCACACACGCCTGCTACCTCACAGACAATCTCCAGACATGAGCAGAGGTCTTTTAGTGGTCCTCAGCAGGGAGAGAGATCCAACACCAGCCAGTACTGTGGGTTCCCTCTGCTCCCCTTGCCCCCTAGAGAGAAGTCTTGTCCCAGGAACACCCCACCCTGGCTGGCCGCAGGGCCGAAGGGAAGCCAGCCCTGGACTGTACCAACCCAGGGAAACCAGCCCTGGACTGGACCAACTGAGGACAGGATGGGGACACTGCACAACGCTATTGATTCTGAACAGCAGGTACAACCCCCTTCCAGCTCCTCTTCCAGCTCCTCTGGTGACAGGAGCAGAGAGGCCGTTCGCAGGCCGACTAACGATCCACGTCCAGCTATCAGGTTTGTTCCCAGGACTACACAGCTGGAAAACAGGAAACGCAAAGCGGAGGATCTTGGACAGGGTGCGCTGTTGGGGATTGTGGGAAAGGAAGACATTATCATCGGGCCAAAACTACCGGAACCACCCAAGATGGACATGGAGGACAAATCTTTGAACAAGACGGTCGACTTGATTAGGAGTACAATGAAAAAGGTAGCAGTGTGTTGTATGATATTGTATTGTATTTAGCAGATGCTTTGCTATCCAAAGCAATGTACAGTATATGGAGGGGGGATTCAAACCTGTGATCTCTTGATCTGCAGTCATATGCTAAAGCACTGTGCTGCAACCACACCTACACTTAGATTGTAGTTGTAGACTCTTCACAATTGTATCACATGATCTTTATATGACAATGTTGGTCGACTAAATATTTTGATTTTTCTTAGGTCACATCTGTTCCTGAGGTCAAACCGACAGAAAAGGAGACCAAATTGAAGCCACGGAGGAGAATTTAACCTCTAGACGATGACCAAGAGAAGTTCAAGGGAAAACATACAATGTGTTAAAGTTTAACATGTTTTATTTATACACTTTACTCATAATGAGCAGCGAATTTCATGCATTAAAAAAATATGTCGATAATAACAGTGTGCATAGTGAATGATGAAAGTCCTGTGCACATCACTCCAGTGGTTCCTGAAAAGCATGTTGCTCGAAAGCCATGATGCTCTGAAACAAAGACCAACAAACAACAAAGTATTGTAAACAGCAGATGTTATAAACAGATACATGGCACCCTATTAGATAAGCCATCCTGTTCCTCCTGGTCTCCACAGTGCTGACAGACACACCTTGGCATCTGGCAGGCAGGTTCCAAAGGCTTCTAGAAGCAGATTCTCCTCCCTCACGGCCTTCTCAAAGTCTGAGTATGACAGCCTGCTGTCGTGGTCGTGGTCCTGAGAATGTAAAGGGGAGTAAGATGGCTGAGCGGTTATCGGTCTAGTAATCTAAAGGTTGCCAGATCGATTCCTGGCCGTGGCAAAAGACATTGTGTCCTTGGGCAAGGCACTTCACCCTACTTGCCTCAAGGGAAATGTCCCTGGACTTACTGTACTTACTGTAAGTCACTCTGGATAAGAGCGTCTGCTAAATAACTAAATGTAAATGTATGTAAACGGTGCTTTGTCTGACATGTGTTTGTTTTTAAGCATTTTTTATGGATTTATTGGACAAAGACAGTTAGACAGGAAATGTATGGGAGAGAGAGAGAGAGAGAGGAAGCCATGCGGAAATGGCCCAGCCACAATCAAACTTCTTTGAACAGTTGGAACAAAACTGTGATGTACATGTTTCCCTCACCATCTTCTTGAGAGTGATCTCCACCAGGTCTTTAATGCCCTCATCCGGGTCCTCCTCCGTCGGCTGTCGGATCAGGCTGTTCTTTAGCATGTGGAACATCTCCTCTCTGGAGATGTATCCGTCTCCGTTCAGGTCGTACACTTCGAAGCAGTCTTACGTGGCGAGTGGAAGAGAAACGTTACATGGAGGTAGGACACAGCATAGAATGCAAAAACAACCGAATGTGATCGTATCAGAATTACACTTGATTTTTTCATCCAGTGTCCCACGTAGGAAGACGGAGAGCCCCTCTACCCATTCTCTCACTCCCACGTAGCTATCATTGTCTTTATCGAAGGCACGGAAGACTAGAAGGGAATTGTCAGTGCTGTTAGATCACCGCCGCATTCTCTCTCCTCTTATCTCGAGTTCAACTCCAGACATACCTCTATCCATGATCATATCATCCGTCATTCCAAAGGTGTTGTGAAGGATGTTTCGGAACTTTCCTCTGTCTAGGCCATTCCCCACCCTCTTGTCACTCTGATCGCCCAGGAGCCCGTTGAAGAGTCGAATCAGACATTCTGCCTCCGTTTTGTTGACTGCAGCGAATCAAACTTGTTCATATGATGTGCATTTTGCGGATGTAGTTACTTTGCATTGGTATTTAGGTGACTGTTGTCACTTGTAGCTACTTGTCCTATAAAATATCACCCGGTATACACAATGTCTGGGAGTATCTTGACCTTTCCTCATGCCGTTCATGTACAATCTCTGGTTTCCGGTTCAAGTGCATTTCAATAAAAGTGCTGCTTATGGCAGTATTAAACATTACAGTGACCTTAAGAAAACGTTCGCATAACACGCAAGTAACAAATAGACGAATAGCTATATTGTGCTATCGTCATGGCAACGCTGGCATAGTTGTAGCCTAACAACTAGCTAGATATGCTAAGTCAACTGAAGGAAGAAAAAAACGATACTTACAGTGTTTCACTTGTTTAGACAATGTTTCAGCTAGATTTTTTATCAGCTTCCTATTCATGGCAGACATTTCAGACATTTTAAATCTAAAGATAAGTGGCTAAACAGCCAGCTAGCATTGGTTAAATAGAAACTTGCCACCACTAAACTAAGATGTTGAAACAGCGTTACCATAGTAACTGCATACCACATGCTAGACAGACTGTTGTCAAATGTAAAAAAAAAAAGAGATGCATTTGATATTGAAATTTATTGACCAGAAATTCATGCTAATACAGTTGTCTTGAGTACCTCTGTTCTCGAATACTTTACAGTACCCTACTACATAGGAGATAGAGTTGCGAATTGATTGCATTATAAAATTGTTTAGAAAAAAAGTTCTGGAAACATGTTAGTCTTGTTTTGCATCCTCCTTGCGAGCCGCGGGAACCTGAGAGTACCATTTCCTGCAATTTGTGGAGTTTGGGTCACAAGTGTATCCATATTCACAACAGTGCAGACCATCTCCACAGCACTGGCCCTATGAGTGAGAGAGTTTACATTAGAAATATATTGTCTATATAGACTTAATTCATCCCATCCGTGTGGTGCTTATTGAATTCTACGCTATGTAGCCTACGTTAAATTTGACATGGTAATTTACTTACTCGACCTGCATCATCATTAGCCTACTCAAATGAAACTATGGCTAATGCCCGGCCGGTCCTAATGGTAGCCTGTATTTACCAGGGGGTACTGGCAACAGCCCCACCCGCCAGACGGCAAACGGCAGCACGATGTTCCAGAAGGGCAGTAGAATCTAGAATCACATCGAATGACTCCCGCTTGAGGGCCGTTGGTGTTGCTGGCTGGTATGAGAGCTGTGAGCGGGACCTGTCAGCAGAAAAAAAACCCACACTCGCTCACATGATGTGGTTTGGTGGGGAAAAGAGAACAAAAAACAGTTTTCTTTTTTTCTTCATCTTCCTGTCATGGACCCGACTTTATTTCAAGTAGTAGGCTACAAGATGAGAGAGCTCTCTCCCTCCCTCTCTCTCACACACACACACACACTCTTAGGGGGCCTACCTCCTCTGCAAGGGCCGGGCCTTTGGGCAGGGAAAGCCTCTGGGTGGCTGGAGCTGAGGTCGAGGGCAGGGTCGGTGGGTCAGGGTACCTCAGTCCCTGCCTGATACACTTGGTATAGGTGGGATCACAGTCGTAGCCATATTGACAGCAGTGGTACCCATCCAGGCAACATCTCCCCTGAGGATCCAAAACACAAGTTAACCATCTGACAAGTTGTGTCTGTGAATAATAATGTCGTCATTTAGCAGTTGCTTTTACCCAAAGCAACACAGGGGTAGACTTGAACCCGTAACCTCTTGATTTTCAATCAAACGCCCTAACCACCAAGCACATTCTGCATTTCCCATAGGCTAGTTGTTTCCCCACACACATTCATAAACTCAATTTAGGGATTTTTATGTACCCAGGTGAAAGAGATACATGTAACAACGCTGTAAAAACCAAACGTGGGACTGCCCTGTGGACACAAGCTGCACGCTACTAAAACAGGGACAAATCGGTCAACACGAAGTCATCCGGCCACCCACTCACCGGGGAGTAGGGGCAGCAGAACCACAGCCCAGTGGGGTGTCTGCAACAGGTCGTCCCGCTGGGACAGTAATGTAGGCTGTCGCAGTGGACCACGCTCACGTCCTGCACGCCCTGGCTCTGGGCAGGGGCACTGCCCGGGTCCCTGGCGTCCACCAGGGGGAGCACGGGCAGGGAAAGGGGCTCCGCGGCCACCAGGGGGAGTGCGGGCAGGGAAGGGGGCTCTGCGGGCAGGGAAGGGGGCTCCGCGGCCACCTTCTCCAGCAGGGGAAGGTTGTCCCATGGAAGCCCGTTGCGCACGCACTGCTTGGTTGCCATGTTACAGTGGTAACCATGGGGACAGCAGTGGACTAGGTCAGCGCAGCAGACAGCCTGGTGATACACAGAGGATAGTCAGACACAAACACACAATGATGTCATAAACAAACACACAGTGATGTCAGACACAAACACACAGTGATGTCATAAACAAACACAAAGTGATGTCAGACACAAACACACAGTGATGTCATAAACAAACACACAGTGATGTCAGACACAAACACACAGTGATGTCATAAACAAACACACAGTGATGTCAGACACAAACACACAGTGATGTCAGACACAAACACACAGTGATGTCAGACACAAACACACAGTGATGTCATAAACAAACACACAGTGATGTCAGACACAAACACACAGTGATGTCATAAACAAACACAAAGTGATGTCAGACACAAACACACAGTGATGTCATAAACAAACACACAGTGATGTCAGACACAAACACACAGTGATGTCAGACACAAACACACAGTGATGTCAGACACAAACACACAGTCATGTCAGACACAAACACACAGTGATGTCAGACACAAACACACAGTGATGTCAGACACAAACACTCAGTGAAACACTCAAGAGTTGTCAAACATAAATAAATAACATTCATCTCCAAAGTGTACGAAGGGGAGGAAATGCTCGGCTCTAACCACTGAGCCATACCCACCACACCCTGTTAAAGCGTCTGACAGATGAATTACAGGATAAACTGAAACTCCTTCTCCCCTGCCGTAAACAAGGGCACCTACGTTAGGGACAGGGCAGCAGACGTAGCCTTTCTGAGTCCAACAGCAGGTCTGGAGGTTGGAGCAGACCTTCCCATCTGGACACCTGAGACAGGAGGCTGACTCCACCAGCAGGAAGACCACAGCAACACTCCAGAACATCTGTAGAGGAGAGAAAAACAAAAGGTTCAGATTTTACTGCTTCCAAGAGGTGGCACGGATCTGTTATTTTGTACAATAGGAAGTAACGTTTTTGTAAACCATCAGACGTGTCTTAATTTAGCGTCAGGGTAAGTATGCAAAGCAGTAGGCCTAGTGAAAATGGTTTCAGTTTGAAATCTAAATCAAAACTCAAACCTAAAATCCAAGCCTACAAACCCCCCCCAAAAAACTGTTTTTGTTCACTTTAATTTAAGTCATTTCAGAGGCGATTGGTTTTGTAGGTTTTCCCACTTACCTTGTGATTGCCTCTACCGCCGTCTAGAGTAGTGAACTGAATCAGAAGCTTCCTGTCATGTGTCTTAAACACTACAGTATCGTTTGGCTGCCAAACAGCAGTATTAATACACCAGGCCAGTACCTCCCACTGCTATCAAGAGGGAACTAAGTCACAACCTTTCTCTAGGTCAGGAAGGTACAGAAACGTCCCTCTTCTTCTTCATTTATGATAAAACTCTGGTAATCTGATCATCATTATGAGAATCTAAGAGTTATAAAGTTATCACGTGACATCTTAACACCAATCATTTAAGGATTTATATCAACAACAACAGGCTTTATAGACTTTTGGCCAGTGGTATATGACAATTTTTTTGTGTCATTCCACAGAGCAACAAACTGTTTTATAGGGGCCTTTAAGACCAGGGTCAACAACAGAAAATTGAATAAAAAAAATAAAAAAAATATTAAAAGGCTGTGTCAAGAACAATGGCTAATAATCCATTTTACAGGCACTTCAATTTTTCCGCAATTTCTAGGAGCCTTTATAGGAAGCTGGGGGCATTAATAAGGAACTTCGCCTAAAGAGAACCAACTGCTTTATACCTCTCCTTCAAGTTCCATAACAGCTCAGTGACCCTGCCTGTGTGAAGATCCAGGGAAGTACACAGGCCTTGAGATTATAGATCTGGGTTTCTTCAAGTTTGTACAAATTAATATGATACAATATATCTCTACTGCCATGAGGCTAATTCAAAAGACCGGCAAGGGAGTTTAACATTTAGCCATATAGCACAGTGGTTCTCAATCCTGGTCCTTGGGACCCCCTGCCCTGTATGTTTTAAAATGGGTCGTTATTTGTATCAGGTGTGTTTGAGGAGGGAAATGTCTAAAACATGCAGGGCAGGGGGTCCCGAGGACCAGGATTGAGAACCACTGATAGCAGATGCTCATATCCAGAGCGACTTACAGCAAGTACAGGGACATTCCCCAAGGCAAGTAGGGTGAAGTGCCTTGCCCAAGGACACAACTTCATTTTATACTGGATTATGTACTATGTCTAAATTAAATTCCCTTTTTATTAAAATGACTTTTTTTTATTTATATATATATAAAAAAAATAAAACTACAGAGGCCAAGCTAAAACACAAACACTTTATTAATGAAATGTCATTCATGTGTACATTGTCACTCCCTGTTGTATAGGATTCATATATTCTGAAGGAACTGGACTGTTCTTTGTGTTGACGTAACCGTGCACGCTTTCCATATCACCATCCCAACTTCAATATGAGGCGGGTGAGAAAGCACTGGTCAGGTTCACATGCGCAAGACAGACATGAGCAGACAAAGTCATGAGAGATGACCTCACCGTCCAGTCACACTAAGGAACACAAAGACCTTCAGATGTAAAAGAGGTGAAGGCTTGTTAAGAGGGCCAGCGAGGTGTCTGAAACAGGCCCGTTCCCAATGAACGTTTCCTCATCCACAGTATGTCAGAGTTCACCTCAGCCAGCTCAAATCTTCCTCTTTTCTAGATCAGAGACAGCTGTAAGGGTTAACATGCACCAATCTGACCTGCCTTGTAAAGCTAGGTGAATATTACTTCTACCTGTCCAAATAGTTTCAGATCTAAATAACTATGTCACTGACCTGTATTTGGATTGATAAAAGAAAAAGAGAAAAAAATAAAAGATTCAATTTCCCTAATTGCTCCCCTTCCAACCCCTGTTTCCCCCTCTCCTCCCTTCCCCGCTCCCCATCACCATCTCCCCAGTCAGAGGCCAGGTCAGTTCCCCCATCAGAGGGAGCCAGGGTGGGGGGGTCACGGTACCCCCTGGTGGGATTTGGGTTTCGGTAGTAGAAGGGTCTGTGAGCTGCAGGGCTGAGGAGAGGAGCGGCGCGGTGCGGCTAGTCAGACTCGGAGTCTGACGCTGCTGCCTTCTTCTTTTTCTTCTTCCCTTGTTTCTTGTGTTTCTTTTTCCTCTTCTTCTTTGATTTGTCCTAAAGAAGTTACAAGTTTATTTGCCATTTGTAACGAGCACTGTTATTTAGCCCTGCTCCTCTTGGCAATCCCTGGTAGAATATCTAAACCTATAATAAAACATTGAAATATTTAATAAATGCTGCACGTGCTAACTTACATAAGCTACTATACTTTATATATATTATTTATGATTATTTTTATAATTCTGAATAATTCACCCAACAACGAAGAATGACCTAAACTGAGAATAACAAACTCAGCGCAACCTGACAGTGTGAGTCAGCTATAATGTTCCTGGCCAAGTAAAGAGGGCAGTGGTTAAGAGGGTAGCGCTGGAGACTTGCTATAGGTAAAACAGGAAGTGTTCAGGTAAAACAGGCAGTGTTTAGGCTTACTGTTGCTCGTTGGTCTTTCTCCTCACTACTTCTCTTTCTCTTCTTGGAATCGACCTGTAGAGAAATCAGTGGATGTTCACTCCCATTTTGTCATGACTTCCCATTCTTTCACAATGGATTTCAAAACCTCCATTAAATTATCACATGGCACTGCATCTTAAGAGGAACCATAACAAGAAGTTTGGTCGTAAACACTTGTTATAAATGAAATCAATAAAAAGGCAAACCAGCGGTTCAGAGGTTTTGGGGAAGTTCCCGTGACACTGTGTGGACAAAGAATGACAAAGCGAGCCTGGCGTAGAGAACGAGCAGCTGAACTCACCCCTTCCTCTCGCTCTGTCTCCGGAGATGAGCCGGCTGAAGACGGGTCTTTAAGGCTGGGCTCTGACTTCAGCTTACTCCCTGGGCTCTGCTCATCCTGAGGGTACACGGGGAAATTTGAACCTGCAACCACTGAGCGCTTCCCTTTCTGAAAACACTACAGAAATGTTACCGCTGTTTTTGGACACTGATCACCGAAATACCGTGAGAACTATTACTACTCCTGCTCCTGCAATTGGGAAGGTGGATGTGGTGGAGACCCAGCTAACAATGGGGCTGAAGGAACCTTCTGGTTCCTTGGAAAGTAGTTCTGGGTGAAAACAAGCCCAGGGGAACTTGCGGTGGAAGCACGACTATCAACGACAAAGGGAAGTGAGAGAGAGTGAAGACAGGAACACCTACCTGCTCTGGATCTCCCTCCTCAAGTGGTAACGGAGCCGTCTTGGGGAGAAACGATAATATCACGAACTGAGATTTCGTAATCAAAACAGGAATGAGTTATTATAAAGAGGGATGGGAGAGGAGCACATCAGTATAAAGAGAGGCAGCAAGCTCTCCAAATCACGCTGTGTATTTAGTCCTAAATGATAAATTAAAAAAAATACTTAAACAATGAACAATGCATGTACACAGACAACAACATCATACGCTGCAGGCGCGACGCTGCAGACGTCAGAGTCCCGTTCTTCTCACCTTGGTCTCTGCGTCTGACTCGGCCGTGGAACCCTCCGATGTCCTCCTCTCCTTCCTCTCCCCACGCCTTCTCTTCCGTCTCTTTTTAGAGCTCCGCTTCCCATTCTGGGGGGAGGGAACGACAACAATCAGCCAACTGTCTCTCGCTTGCTCAGGGGGCAAAAAAAACTTTCTGGAAAATCAAGACCCCCGTCTTGGAGGAAGAGGAGAGGGGTACCTCGTCTTCAGCATCTGATGAAGAGCTGCTGGAGGAATCAGAACTTGATGAAGAGGAGGAGGATGAAGAATGCTTGACCAAACACAATAAAAGCAGAGCTCATTAGATTTGAGGTCAGGACCAGACAGCAGTGCATTATTGAATGTGCTTCAGTTATTACTGTATATTTTTTGGGTGTAAAAACTCAACTAGACAGGAGACTAAGACGTTATTATCCTTAAGAACACTGGAGGGCTTTCCTCACCCTATTGGCTTTCTTCTTCATCTCCTTCTCCTTCTCCTTCAGCTCTTTCTCCTTCTCCTTCAGCTCTTTCTTCTTTTCCTTCTCTTTCTACAAGCCAAACAGGAAGAACTCTGTGTGAGTGGTTCAAACGGGGGGGGGGGGGGGGTTTCTCAAGCGAACAGCAACTGGAGCGCTGAGGTCCAGTCTACCTCTTTCTTCTCCTTCTCCTTCTTCTCTCTCTCCTTCTTCTCTTTCTTCTCCAGCCCCCCCAGGATTTTCTCCCTGTTCTTCTCCAGCTCTTTCTTCCATTTCTGCAAAAGATCAACAAAAGAAATACAGTTCAGTTTCTGAGCAGTTGTATTGCTGCTGTTCCATGAACATTGCAGGGTGAGTGTAGACTGCTGTGGGGTTAATCAGGGATCACCAACCCTGTTCCTGGAGAGCTACCTGCCTTGTAGGCACGGGCGTAGCCAGAATAATCTTTTTGGGTAGGCCTTGAAAAATATGGATAGGCATCTTTTAAGTTTTTTTTATTATTTTTTTTAACTTATTTACTTTGCCATGTGCACCCGGTGCATAATTCTTTTGAGATATTTTTGTTTTTGGGTTGGCCTTTGAACAAGTAACAAGTGTCGAATCACGTCAGTTATAAGTGTGGTTGGAGACCAAACCTCCAGGAGTGGAGACCCCTGGGTGGGCTGTTTAGAACCTACCCCGTGCATCTGGTCCTCAAACTCGGCCAGCGCTTTGGATCCTTTCTTCTTTTTCTCCAGCTGCTCCTTCACCTCCTCCCTGCACACACACGTTACACTTCCTCATTATGGACAGCAGCAAAACAATGTGGTTCAGCGCTGTGAAATTTGTATGTTTAATTTAACGGGCATATAAAGGGCATGCAAGGACAATTGTTTTCGTTTTTTTATGATGTAATGGTGAAGTTGCTGTGAAATCTCGTTGTAATGATCAGTGACCTATGCACTTTAGTAAAGCTCTCTCTTGGAAGTCGCTTTGTATAAAAGCGTCTGCTCAATGAATAAATGTAAATGTTTTGTGACAATGATTAAACAGCGCAACAAAAAAAAAATGGACTTGTCATGCAAAAATTGCTTCCTCGTAATAGCCCGATTTATTTTCGAGCACAGTTACTTCGCCATCATCATCTTACCATGTCGGCCGTGGTCGGCTCAGGTAATCCTGAATAGTTGGCCCTGCGTTAGAAGCCGGGCCCCTAGAGCGGGATGCCGCGATAGGGTTGACATAAGCCTGAAAGAAAATGCACGGTTGGCAGATATTATCTTCGACGTAAAACGTAACTGTGAGGAAAGTACATTTAATTGCCCAAATACTTCGCAATAAGGAATAAAAAGACGTATACATGTGTCTGAATGTTCAATTATATTCTCGCGTTAAGTTACTATTGTTTTGTTTATGTTTAGATTACGTTCAGCTTTTCATCAGTACTCTGCGTTGTTTATTAGCTCTAGCACCATCTGAGAAGAGGTGGCTTGCTACGCTAGCTCCTAGCTCTAGCTGCGCTATGTAGCCTAGCACTGTTTTACTAAACACGCTGCCTGCCCATCTGGTGAAATTAGTAGGTAAACAGTGAATTTCGTAAAATATATGATTGTACTGTGTGCATTTATCAAAACACTATAGTTCGAAGTAATTTCTTCAAAATACAATCTCTAAAAATAATTCCGCTACCATTGCTAACTAGCTAGCTAGCGATAAAGCACATGAGGCCTACTCGTAGCCGTTCCAACAAGCTAGCATGCTAACAAGACAGAATTTGTCTCCGCGCTGAATTGTATGATATCGAAATAAATAAAATATGTGTGTGGCATGTTTGGAACTGTCACCTACCACTCTATTGTCTCTTTTTCCCATTTCTGCGGCTTTTGCCCTCTGCGGTAACTGTCAGTGCTCGGCACAGCGCTTTGTATACATGACTGGTTTCTTACTGAGCTGCGACAGATCTTCGACCTGGTGCTGGATGAGACACTGGGAGAAATAATGACGCTGCCACCTAGCGGCCGATGTTGAGACGCTTTTCCAGGTGGGGGTGCATCTGGGGGCACAACACGGGGACTGCAGGGTGTGAATTGAGACTTGGAACCCCCCAAAGGAGGTAAAAACTACAGGTCGCGGGGTCGATTTATGCTCTGGATAAGAAGTTGACCCCCCCGCCCCCCCTGTTTGTCATTATGTAATTCGCACACGCACTGTGTTGCCTGTGTTGTGTTGTTCTAGAACTTTCTGCCACTGTTGCCGTGAGTACCTCTCCGGCTCTGTTCTTCATGATGGAACATAATTCTGTCAAATGAAAGTGCAGCGAGATGAGACAATAGCCCCGTGCAGGCTTTAACAAACGGGCAGAATTTAGTCAAAACCCTTGTGATACAAAAAAAGAATCATCTCAGGCGACGTTGTCTGTATGTTCTCTCCCTTCCCGGTTTCTGTGTGGGATGAAAGCGCTGGTCGATTTCACAGCATCAACAACAAGCAACACTCGGAGAGTTAGCTTTCTGAGTAATACAAACTGACTTGAAGCAAATGCCTCACAACATGACTGACAGGTAGAGAGAGGGAGAGAAGAGAGAGATACGCTCTCTGGATTAGATGAAAGACATCAAGATACACCATGCGTCTGACAGTGAAGGAGAGGAATAATAAGAAACAGAGGGAGGGAGAGAGACAGAGAGAGGGAGGGAGGGAGATAGAGAGAGAGAGAGAGAGAGAGAGGGAGGGAGGGAGGGAGAGAGGGGGAGGGAGAGAAAGAGAGAGAGAGGGAGGGAGGGAGAGAGAGAGAGAGAGAGAGAGAGAGAGGGGGAGGGAGGGAGAGAGAGAGAGAGAGAGAGAGAGAGAGAGAGAGAGAGAGAGAGAGAGGGAGGGAGGGAGAGAGAGAGAGAGAGACAGAGAGGGAGAGAGAGAGGGAGGGAGAGAGAGAGAGAGAGACAGAAAGAGGGAGAGAGGGAGGGAGGGAGAGAGACAGAGAGAGAGAGGGAGAGAGGGAGGCAGAGAGACAGAGAGAGGGAGAGAGAGAGAGAGAGAGACAGAGAGAGGGAGGGATAGAGGGAGGGAGGGAGAGAGAGAGAGAGGGGGAGGAATGACTGGAGCTGCCAGACGAGGGACTATTTTAGCTCTTCTTTTCATGACAGGAAGATAAAATCGTCTGACTTCCTGTGTGCCTGCATGACCCTTTGAACCTGTGACATCACAGCCGTCTAGACGTGAAGAGAGAGACGAGAAGCACTGCCTCGCAAGACAGCCAGGATGAAACACCTCAGCTTTGCACTGTGACACTCACTACACAGCTGTGACACTGTCGTTACACTGTTATGTTGTTTTTACACTTAAGTTATTGCACTATTGTTACACTGTTATCATTCTGTTAATACAACATTGTTATTACATTGTGATTACTGTTATGTTGTGATTATGTAACCGGTGTGAACTGGTGAAACTCACTCCTCAAGTATGTAATGGGCTACCCACGTCTACGAATAGCTAGTTTTTCTTTGGCGTAGCTGGTAGTGGTTGCGCTTGGCAAGTCAGAGGTCGTGCGTTTGAGCCCAGCGAGTGGCGAACAACGCCTTGTAGTGACGGAGCGTGGTCACGTCCGTTACATACCGTCACAATTACACTTATGTTATTACACTATAGTTATTACACTATTGTTACTGTTATTACTAGTTACTACACGTTACTACAACTCAATGTTGTTATTACATTGTGATGTTGCAGAGTTGGGAAGTTCTGGTATCCGTACATTACTTTACAATTTTTCTGACAACTTCTTACTTTCACTCCTTAAATATTTGAAAGTGTGTGGAGCTGGCTCTAGCATGGCAGTGTGTGTGTGGAACTGGGTTTAGTTTGGCATCACCTCTGTTGAGGGAATTCAAGACTCGCAACACAGTCAGGCGTGAAATGGGAAAATCTAAAAGTGAAACAAGCTTCTCAGCTAACAGCTCTCCCCACCCCTCTCTCCCCACCTCTCTCTCCCCACCCCTCTCTCTCCCCACCCCTCTCTCTCCCCACCCCTCTCTCCCCACCCCTCTCTCCCCACCCCTCTCTCCCCCCACCTCTCTCGCCCCACCCCTCTCTCCCCACCCCTCTCTCTCCCCACCCCTCTCTCCCCACCCCTCTCTCCCCACCCCTCTCTCTCCCCACCTCTCTCTCCCCACCTCTCTCGCCCCACCCCTCTCTCCCCACCCCTCTCTCTCCCCACCCCTCTCGCCCCACCTCTCTCGCCCCACCCCTCTCTCCACCCCTCTCTCCACCCCTCTCCCCTCTCCCCCCACCCCTCTCCCCTCTCCCCCCACCCCTCTCCCCACCCCTCTCCCCCCACCTCTCTCCCCACCCCTCTCTCCCCACCCCCCTCTCCCCACCCCCCTCTCCCCACCCCCCTCTCCCCACCCCCCTCTCCCCACCCCTCTCCCCACCCCCCTCTCCCCACCCCTCTCTCCCCACTTCTCTCTCCCCCACACACATAAACACACATTCTCTCATTCTTCCTCACACCATATCCCTCTGTACTTCATACAAAATCAACTTGACATTCTATTTTTTTAATCTTTATTGTAAACAGCAGTTTGAGGGGCTGGGGAGACCTAAAGGAGCATCAGAAGGTTCTTAATACGGAGGCTCAAATCAGTTGTCCTGGAAACAACACCTGATCGCTTCTTTTTAAATTACATTTACAGTAGACTTCAAATTTGTGGCTGTATAATCCAGATACAATGACAAAAACAAAGGTTATTCTAAGCACTTCCCTTTTGTACTAAAACACTCAAATCCTCTGGATAATACTGGCCAGGAGGCTGCATCACTGACAGAGCACGAGAATGACACCAGCTTACTGAGAAAGGAAATAGGAAAACAAAAGCTTCAGAATGTCTTCTACAGCCGGTGATGTGGGGTTGGTATGGTGCTCAAGAGAAGGATGAGGGAATGTGTGTGTGTGGATGTGTATATGTAGGTGTGTATAAGAGTGTATGTGGGTTGGTGTGTGTGTGTGTCGGTGGGCAGGTGTGTATTTATTGAATATGTTTGCAAGGTAGTGTCCCTCTCTCTCCTGGCAGAGTGTGAAGGTGTACAGGATGGTGTGAGCAGTGTCAATAGGAAACAGAAATATTCAGTGTCAGGTTTTGGAAAATCATTGACACGCTTATATTAACAGTCTGCAGCATATGTGAGGACAAGAGCAGAAACAAAGTATAAACAACTGACTGGCAGGCAAGCAGGCAGGCTGACAGGCAGGCAGAGACAGACTGACTGACTGGCTGGCAGATTGACTGGTAGACTGACTAATACTTATACCCTCCAGGAGGGTGTAACTGCCAGCTGTAGGGGTGAGAGATTCTAAAGAAGAAAAACGCCCCCCCCCCCCCCACCTCTCCCCCTCCCATACCTCTCCCCCTCCCTCACCTCTCCCCCTCCCTCACCTCTCCCCCTCCCTCACCCCCCACAACAAACTAAATGGAACAGACAAGCAGGACTCATACAGCATTTAGCATTTCCATAGGGTGTTTCTGTGAATGGAGGACTGGAAAGGAGGGAAGGAAAAAGGGAGGGAGAGAGGGATGACGGGAGAGAGAGGGAGGACAGGGGGAAGGAGAGAGAGAGGGAGGACAGAGGCAGGTGAATGACACTGAACAGGGGGTGGAAAGTATAGAAGAACAAACACTGAGGCATCCGACAGTCACTTCCTACTTCCTGTCCATTGAGGGAAGAGGGCTCCTATAGGCCAGTTACTGAGGGGTGGCATCCGTTTCCTCAAAGAGGAAGTTTAGAAAGTAGCAGAGAGCAAAACCCTTCAACACTTCCTGGTTCTCCTTCAAACTTTTTCATGGTCACCGTTTATTCTTGTTATTTCCCAGGTTGTGGATCAGAAGGACAGTTGGTCCAGTACAGCAGGGGGGCCGGTTGCTGGGTTGTGTTGCTTGGCGGGTTGCTTAGTTACAGTCATAAACAAAGTCATAGTTGCTAGGCTCTTTGGGGATGGGGGGCGGGGCCTCGGGGATCTGGATGTTCTCCAGGTCTAGGAGGCGGAGCTTCATCTCCATGGAGATCAGGGTGTCCATGTCTGACCTGGTGAGGTCGCTGGTCATCTCCTTCCCCAGGAGGGCGTTCAGACCGTCTGTCCACACACAGTACTACACACACACACACATATTTATATCCAGTCCTAACTGGTGCAGCGTGTGAGAGTGTAATAGAATGAGGCGGGGGGGGGACTGTTGCTAGGCTGATTTCTGGGGGCGGTTGCTAGGGTACAGAATGCTGGGGGGCTGTTGCTAGGCTACAGAGTGCGGGAGGGGTGACTGTTGCTAGGCTACGGTGCTAGGGGGGGCTTACCTCGTGCTTGTCAGGAGCGATGAAGTTTAAATACTCGTCAGACTCGTAGAGGACAGAGAACGCCAGCTCTAGAATCTCCTGCAGAGAGAGGGGGGCGAGAGAGGTAGGGAGAGAGCCAGGGAGAGAGAGAGGGAGGGAGAGAGAGAGGGAGGAAGAGAGGGGGGCGAGAGAGAGGGAGGGAGAGAGAGAGGGAGGAAGAGAGGGGGGCGAGAGAGAGAGAGCCAGGGAGAGAGAGATGTTTAGTACAACAGTCAGTAAGTCCTCTCTCCTCTGATAGCTCCCTACTGCTGTTGTCTGTTGGCATGCAGCACAGTCACACACACACACACACACACCTTGTTCTGCTTGAGTGCTCCCTTCTCCTTCATGTGGGGACAGTCCTTGCCAGTAACCACAGCTTTGA
>NC_140364.1:14860000-14955000 GCF_054491055.1 Hypomesus nipponensis | reverse complement strand
CATCACGTCAGACTCTGTGCTCCGTGAAGGTGACTCTACCAAACCGCACTTTCCAGTCTGTTCCTCGCTAACAAGCATAGCCTCCATATTTCATGGATATAATAAGACCCCAGGATTATAAATATGACGCAAACACGCTCCCCGACCATGTGTCAGTACAGGCTACAGCTGTGATGAATGACACGAGTGTGTTTACATGCCATTTCCCCAAGAGAAAGGGTTAGGGGTCATGAAGGTAAAACAGATAACAAAAGGTCCCCAAAACAACACAGGATCCAAAATGGCCACTGCAGGCTAATCCTCCCCTCCTCCTCCCTCCGTGCCTCCCCCCCTCCCCCCCCTCCCCCTCTTCCCCCCGGCTCAGTGAGATAAAGAGTGTGTTCTGGATGAAAATCTAAATTTTCAATGCCACATAACAGAATTAACCCAGTTATGTTTCCAAATCTGATAAGCCAATTGGCATTACTGAACCTCAAACTTGGAGAAGTGGGAGAAAATAGATTTTCCCCTGATTACACAGTATAATCCTGATTCATCTTTTGGAATGCAAATATGTTCAGTGACGTTAATCGCGGGGCCCTGCATAAAAACTGGCACCGTGATGACCTTGGGTGTGTGAGGGGGGGGGGGGGGGGGGGCAATAAAACTAAAAACAACCACACAGACAAGGGTGAAAATAAACACAACAAGAAGACAACTGTGCCGTCATTGTTCAAATCTCAGTCCAGCTGGGTTCCTGTGATCCTCTGGCTCCACAGAGAGGGGTCGTCCTCCAGCACGGAGCTTCTCCTCTCCTCTCCTGTGTGGAGGTTGGAGGACGTGTCCGACCTCCATGACGGATCTCAGAGCGGTCAACACTTACAACCCCACGCTGTCCGCTGTGGCATCACCACTGTTCCTAGAGAATTCGTTACGGATCTCCATTTCTCCCTCTCTCCCTTCTGTCTGTCTTTCTTTCTCACCCCTCTCTCTCTCTTCTCTCTCACTCCTTTTCTTTCTCAGTTTCTCTACTCTCCTTGTCCTGTTTGGACACGGTCACAGTAATCAGAGTGGGAAGGATTTATCACGAGTCTGCTGTCCATTAATTACAATCTCACACACTTTGCCATCATAAATTCTCTCTCTCTCACACACACACACTTACGCCCACACTTTAATTAACCCCCACACCAGTCCTCCCCTCCCAGCCTTTCACAGAGAGAGCCACGGTACTTTCAAAACCCCCAAACTTAAAGGAAGCTCCAAATCCAGCTTCCATCAAATCAACAAAACAAGGTTATGTCTCCTGATCTGCGGACAGATTTGAGTGTATCTACACAGAGTTGGGGGGAAAACAGGGAATTTTGTCCAAACAGATCTTTAGATAGTCTGCATTTTAAACATGGTCAGTGACAAAGGGCCAAACAAAAGCTCTCCCTGGGTTTATTGGAGGAGTAGACAGACCTTGTATGCCCCATGAACTCGAGCAGGAAACCAGTTCTGTTCAGTCCTCTCTTCTCGCGCTCATTAACACCACAAATATTCATCCTGTTTCATTCAAACACATGGTCCCCTTTCAACGAGGACACTCGTTATGAATAATTGATTTGTCGTGAGTCAGAACACTCTTCAGGTGGACGTGTGCGAACAGGGGCCTGTTCCAGGATCGTTTTACCTAAAGAAAACATCTTAAAAGTGTCATTGGAATAGGAGGCACAGCTGACTCCAGGTCAGATTGATCAGAAGTAGAACAGGCAGCTATTCTGAGGGCTTTTTTTTTTAAAGCGTGGGGGATCTTTGGTCAATGTGGCTGGAAGATACAGACTGTTCCTTTGACTCAGACCACTGAAATACAGTTTGAGCTGTGCTCTTCAGAAACTTGATATTCCGCTGCAACATTTATACGCCCCTTTGGATGAGTGTCTGCTGGATGGATAAAATGTCAAATCTAAAAAGATGTCTTGGTCATTTTCTGGCCTCTTTTTATTCCTCTCCTTCCATTTCTTGTTGTTCTGAGGAAGGCTGACAGCAGCACACTTCCTCTCTCTCTCTCTCTCTCTCTCTCTCCTGTCTCTCCATCATCGTCGCCGTGTCAACCGTGACAAATGACTGTCCCTAGTCACCGGCCAATCAGCTGCCGGCGCTGCTCAATTTACCTAAGCGGATGCTAATGACATTTATGAGCTGTCCGTCAATCTTAGGGCCTTAACTCAAGAGTGTGTGTGTGTGTGTGTGTGTGAGAGTGTGTGTGTGTGTGTGTAAGAGAACAGGAAGAAGACAGTGAATAATCTGAGAATGATCATTCTGTGGTACCCTGAAAGCAATCACACAACAAATCACACAACCAGTCTGAGGTTTGTATGTTACAACACAACAGCAACTTTCAACACACGCACGCACACACACAAAAATGGTTTCTGTGTTTTTCTGTCCCCTCTCCTTCCTCCTGCTCTCCGCTGTTTAATTAATAACCATCTCCTCCAAAGTTATGGCGGTGTCATTAAATATGGAGTCGGCCGTGAAAGCTGGTGTGCTTGGTAACCCTGCAACATCCTCGCGACAATGGAGATCTGGAGAGGAGAGACTCTTCACAACAAGCTGTGTGAGATGACTGGCATATTACCAGCACTCCGCTGAGAGAAAGTCAGATGTCCAACGCTGTCAGGAGCAGCGCAGGCCAGCTCAGCTCTTCTACTCATCTCTTCCTCTCCATCTTCCCTCTACTTCTCTATCTCTCTCACTCCTCCCATCTTTCTTTTACTCCAACACAACTCTCTCCTCTCTGGGGACCTGTTAGAGAGTCCCTATACTTAGGGGAGCAGAATGCTGAGATCTCTCTCTCTCTCTAGCTGTCTCTCTCTCTCTAGCTGTCTAGCTGTCTCTCTCTCTCACACACACACATTGATATTCCAACATGGCCACTGAGGTGTGTCATCCTAAAGACGAGGTCATACAGCTGTCCTGGTCCTGAGGATGTCCAGCTGGGATGGAGACGGATGTTGGTTCCCCCTTGAGCGTGAGTGTGGGTGTGCATGATGTATTATGTGTGTGTACATGGTGTGTGTGAGGGGGAGGGGCGGTATTCTAGAGCCACCGTGCGCACACACACACACACACACACACACAATGCATCATGTACACAAACACTCTTCAGCTGCTTGAAGAAACCTTCAAGTGAAAAGGACAGAGGTGAAGAAGCCAGGAAAGACAGACGAGATATAAATAGCTTGGCTGGTTCATGAGAGAGGGACACAACCGAGAGGGGAGAGAGAGAGAGAGAGAGACAGAGACAGAGAGACAGAGAGAGAGAGAGAGAGAGAGAGAGAGAGAGAGAGAGAGAGAGACAGAGAGACAGAGAGACAGAGAGACAGAGAGACAGAGAGAGAGAGAGACAGAGAGAGAGAGAGAGAGAGAGAGAGAGAGAGAGAGAGAGAGAGAGAGAGAGAGACAGAGAGACAGAGAGACAGAGAGACAGAGAGACAGAGAGACATAGAGACATAGAGAGAGAGAGAGAGAGAGAGAGAGAGAGAGAGAGACAGAGAGACAGAGAGAGAGAGAGAGAGAGAGAGAGAGAGAGAGAGAGAGAGAGAGAGAGAGAGAGAGAGACAGACAGAGAGACAGAGAGAGACAGAGAGAGACAGAGAGAGACACAGAGAGACAGAGAGACATAGAGACAGAGACAGAGAGAGAGAGAGAGAGAGAGAGAGAGAGAGAGAGAGAGAGACAGAGAGACAGAGAGACAGAGAGACAGAGAGAGAGAGAGAGAGAGAGAGAGAGAGAGAGAGAGAGAGAGAGAGAGAGAGAGAGACAGAGAGAGAGACAGAGAGACAGAGAGACAGAGAGACAGAGAGAGAGAGAGAGAGAGAGAGAGAGAGAGAGAGAGAGAGAGAGAGAGAGAGAGAGAGAGAGAGAGAGAGAGACAGAGAGAGAGACAGAGAGACAGAGAGACAGAGAGACAGAGAGACAGAGAGACAGAGAGAGAGAGAGAGAGAGAGAGAGAGAGAGAGAGAGAGAGAGAGAGACAGAGAGAGAGACAGAGAGACAGAGAGAAAGCGTAGGGGGATTCAGACAGATACAACGAGACAGAAAACGACAGAAGCGGGGGAGAGATGGGAGAAGGGGGATGGAGAGAACGAGAAAAATGGTCTTGCGTGTCTCCACACAGAGAGGGTGTGTGTTTGGAGGAGGGCTTTCAGAGACGACACGCCTGCAACAACATCTCAACAGCAGTCGCTGCAGCGCACACACACACACACACACAGAAGGGACCAGTTTAATTGCTGGTCTCAAACTCAGCCTGTCACATAGATGTTCAGGAATCACACAGCTCCTGTCTTTAGCAGGAAGCAAGTCATTCTCGGCAGAGCCAATGGTCTAAAAGAGACGTAGAGAAAACAGGTGTGATTGGCACACTGGTATTTCCTGTCCAATGGGACTTCACGATTACCCACACTGGTCTACACAATATCCATTCAACATCCAAGTCTAAACAAAATCTTTCCAGCAGCTAGTCTACATGTAAACCATACAGCTCCAATGCTTTTCATAAACACTGCCTTTCCAGTGAACATCCATCCTAGCGTGTTGACGCCCAGGCCTGGCTGAGCCTGGAGTCTGGTGACAGATGGGGTTTATCTGGGTCAAGGAAGGTTGGCGAGCTGTGATGTCACACTGGAACTCCTCATTTGAATAATCCTGACAGGGGGGGCAGATAACCACCCAGGGGTCACCGAGGGCTCCTACAGTAGCCAGGCTCAGAGACATCACCTCCTGCTAACGGAGTCAGAGGCCACTGCTCTGCTTCTCACACGGACGAGCTTCATCCTACCCCCGCAGCATTTGTAGCTGTTGTGATTTCCTAGCTGGGTTGTGGGCATCGGTAATGTGAAGAGCTCTCATTCACAATAACAGTGTGCCCAACCACCCCCTCCCCCACATTCACAATTTCAAATACAGTGTGTGTGTGTGTGTGTGTGTGTGTGTGTGTGTGTGTGTTAATACCAGTCTAAGACCCTATTGCCCCTCCAGTCTGCTCTGCACTTGAGCCACACAAAGACAGGCTGCTAAACTCCCCCTCGTCTATCAGCCTGCTCGTCATCCCTCTCTATTCCTCTCCCTCTTTCCTCTCCTCCTCCGACCTCTTCTCCCTCTCTCTCCTCTTCTCTCCTCCAGACCGCAGTCTAGCACAAACACCCCCTCCTCCATTCATTCTAATCAGCAGTCTCCCCTCTCTCTCTCTCTCCCTCTCCCTCCCTCTCTCTCTCCCTCCCTCTCTCCGTGGTTTTACTCACGTGTCACGGTCATCTCCATGGTTAGCGCCGAGCGGGGCTCCTAAACGGCGGGCAACACGGCCGAGGAACGGAGTGAACGAGGGAGGGGAAGAAGGTGGGAGGGATCGGCAGATGGTCCCCGGTGGAGCGGTGTGTGTGTGTGTGTGTGTGTGTCAGCCACAAACAGTGCGGTGAGCGACGACGGCCAAGCTCATCCCTTTCTTCCTCCCTTCCGCCTCTCCCTCTCTTCTCTCTCTCCGAGAACAACGATCACTTCTCTTGTCCTCCCTTCGCTAACGGAGCAGGATGAGATCTCACCTCTCTCTTGTCTAACGAGATGCTCTCTTTCTCTCCCCCTCTCTCTTCCTCCCTCTCGCTCCCTCTCTCTGTCTGTCGGACAGCAGCAGCTCTGCTTGTGTTGATCTGTGGGTTTGAGCCCCATTGGGCACACGCACTAGAGGAGGCAGCCAATAGCGAAGCATCTGGAGAGTCACATGTTCTCCGTGTGTGGAAGAGAGAGAGACAAGGAGAGAGAGAGGGAGAGTGATATAGATGGAGAGAGTGACAGAGAAAGAGAGAGTGATAGAGGTTTAGAAAGGGAGGGCAGGAGAGGAGGAGGGGTGGCTGGCTGGCTGGTTGTGAGTTCTGTAGTTGACGTAGCATCTCTCCTCCGAGGACTCAGGATAGAAACACAGGGCAATGCCACATGACTGGGACGCACACACACACACAGTGTGCATGCAGTACACAAAGGAATACACACATGCATGTCTAAAAATGCATATCAACCCTCCCTCTCTCTCCCTTTCTCCATCACACTGGATCCATCTTGCCAGGCAGCGCAGCAGCCGTAATTGGACGGGAGTTGCTATGGAAACAGAGGAAACGGTTGCCTGTTGGTCGGAACACTGCCCTGAGTATCAGACCTGCATCCATCACACACACACACACACACACACACACACACACACACCCCTCCTACTCGCTCCATCTCTCACTCCCCTCCATTTTTGTTGTATGTCCACATCATCGTGTGTGTGTGTGTACAAAGGTGTGTGTGCGTGTGTGCGCGGAGGTGTGTGAGAACCTGTGATTATGCCTTTGCCTGCATGTGTAGATCTGCATACATGATTGAGCATACACATGTGAGAGTGTGTGTTTATCTGTGTGTGTGTGTGTGTGTGAGATGCACAATCAGCTGGGCAAAGCCAGCAGCTGAGACACACCGAGATATACAATGTGGCTGCTACAACACACACACACACACACACACAGTGAAGGAAAACAAAATGGAGTAGATCCAGTACACCCGTGGAGTGCTTGACTAGCATCTAGTCCAAACCTAACAAACATCTCACTGGAACAGATAGGAGTATTTCCCTTTGAGGTCTAGAAATGAACCAGTGACACATATCCACGACAGACCTAGCTCACTAATTACAAACAGAGAGACATTACAGCTTCAGTGTCAAGACATTAAAAACGGAGAGTGTAGGCCTAGGAGTTTCGCTCCCGATTCATCCTGATCGGTTGGAACCGATGCTGAACATGTAATCTGCTAAGCATGCCAGCGTCAATTAGTGTTTTAATCTGCCACCTCGTCGTGTTACCTCATCACGTTAATAAAACATGGGACCACGACACACACACACACACACACACAATGCTTTCACTGAATAGTTCCACAAGGTCTCGGTGTGAATACACACAGTTTGTGAAGGCTTCCGTTTGACACGGTCTCGTGGCTCGCTAACGCGGCTCCGTTCGTTCCCAAGAGTTGACAAGCGTCAACACGCGTAGGAAGTGTTACTGGTGACAGTAGTTGCAGTGTAAACACAGCTTCGTATTAAACAGCTGGGCTGTTGTTTTTATTGCGTTTATGTAAAATACGCACGCGCACACACACGCGCGCACGCACACACACACACACGGAGCCCTCTTACACAAGCCAGACTATAGCCTCCTTAGCCCGCAATTTGTATCGAGGGGCTTGCATCCGAGCTAACAACACCAGACAGTTGGCTGTCAGTGTCAGCTGTGCTGACGAAAGCTAAACTGACCAGCAGATACAACAGTCTACCTTAGAGCTCCACACGAGCAGATGCCGAACCAGCAGCAACAATTCTATGCACGCTGTGAGTCCACATCAATAAGTTTCTAGCTAGCGAGTTCGCTGCTGGACCAGGCACGACTGTGCCGACTTTGCATAAATACCCAATTATAATGTCACCTTCGCACAGGATAGTACATCCAAATAATTAATACATGGTATATAGTGGTTCTAGGATGACCCTGAAATCAGTTTGTGTGAATATCCTACTGTATAACTGTGGACTTTTGTGTTTTAAATTGAATGAAAATGAAAGGTGCTTGCAACATGCGGACCAAAGCCTGAAAACAGAGAAGGGTGTTCGGCCGGCCTGCACTGTGAAGACGGATGGCTTGTGAACGGAATTATCATTGTGGTTTCATGGATTAAAAACAGGATATATATTGTTTTATCCCCTTCGAGTGTTCACAAACAAAGACATTAGTCTCCTTCAGATGGGGAAGTCTAGAAATATTAACGAATTAAGTCCTTTAACAACAATTTAGCATCGAGCCTACGAACCAGGCTAAGTAATCCGGAATAGCGGAGGCGGTTATCGCGCCCGTCTCATGTCAAAAATAAACAATGAGACGTAGAATTACATTAGAGAAGCCTGAGGATGAGAGCACAATCCCTTCCTTCCTCCTCCTTTCAATCTTTCCTCCCCCCCAAAAGAAAAAGACATAGAGCCTGGGGGACAACGATTCAAGACGACCTCATCTCGATGTCTGTGCATTCTGATTAGGCTGCTCTACATACGCGGCACACTGCGCCGAGGCGCATGTCTGGCGGGTCATTTTCATAATTGTAATTACGAAAGTGTACCGATGCTTGGAAACGCTTCACCAACCCCCCTACACTGTATACATCACCACTGAACTGTGACGGACGCAACAGAATATCCAGCTCATGTTTGAGGTAGAAGTTCCATGAGAGAGAAAAAAGTTGATAAAGTATCACACATGCGCACGCGCACACACGTACTTTGTTGAAGTCTTCGCTGGTGGCTCTCATCTCCTTCCAGGTCTTGTTGAGCAGCTGGATGCTGATGCAGAAGAACTCCTCAAAGGAGCGCTCGTGGGTGAAGAACATGGGATGGAAGTCATGGCAGTTCTCGCTGGCTGAGGAACAGGGAGAAACACGCGGGTAAATGTCTCAAACTGCCTTTTCATACGTTCACCGTGCTTGCTAGCTGAGATGTGGTTACTTTGCCATGCGGTGACTTATGACCACAGATATACTGTTAAAACCATGCTTTTGGGGCAGCAGGTGTTCTGTATTTACTTGTACACATTTGAAACCTTGAATATTTCATCCGACAAACACAATTCTCCCACGGCCGACTAATAATTGAAGACGGTGAAATCTTTGCCGTAGCAGGTTTATCGCTGAAAGAAAACAACGTCTGTACTTGACGGCACGCCGTTGAAACAAGCCTCCGGTCAAGCCTGTGTGAGCCAGACCTCCACCACAGCTGTCACTGTGCTGCTGTTCCTCCCTGTGCTGCTGTTCCTCCTCCCTGTGCTGCTGCTGTTCCTCCTCCCTGTGCTGCTGCTGTTCCTCCTCCCTGTGCTGCTGCTGTTCCTCCTCCCTGTGCTGCTGCTGTTCCTCCTCCCTGTGCTGCTGCTGTTCCTCCCTGTGCTGCTGCTGTTCCTTCCTGTGCTGCTGCTGTTCCTCCTCCCTGTGCTGCTGCTGTTCCTCCTCCCTGTGCTGCTGCTGTTCCTCCTCCCTGCGCTGCTGCTGTTCCTCCTCCCTGCGCTGCTGCTGTTCCTCCTCCCCGCGCTGCTGCTGTTCCTCCTCCCTGTGCTGCTGCTGTTCCTCCTCCCTGTGCTGCTGCTGTTCCTCCTCCCTGTGCTGCTGCTGTTCCTCCCTGTGCTGCTGCTGTTCCTCCTCCCTGTGCTGCTGCTGTTCCTCCTCCCTGTGCTGCTGTTCCTCCCTGTGCTGCTGCTGTTCCTCCTCCCTGTGCTGCTGCTGTTCCTCCCTGCATAGAGCAAGGCTGCACCTCATCTCTTCTCTGGCCTGAATTCATCGGACTGAATGACCTTAGTCTCAGCCAGGCTCAGACCCAGCTGAATCTATCCTAACCTGACTTCAGTGTGTGTGTGTCTGTGTGTAAAACATCTATGTGTGTGACCACTGGGGACCCGTTCTTCAGTAATGTCATCTGTAGCAGTAATGACTGAAACCTTGTTTGAGCAAGAAGACTGGACAGGGAGATGGATCTCTCCTATCCTCTCCTCTCTCTTTTCCAGTCCTCTCCCTCTCCTCCAACTCATGCCAGCCTCCCCAGCCAGGGATGGAGGGTGGGGATGTGGAGGGCTGGACGGATGGAGGGGAGGAGGAGGGGAGGGGGGGTGAGCCAGTGACCTGTGTCGGGGCCCAGTGGTCCTGCACCATCTGGCCAGCGTCCTTGTGCCGGTGACGTTTCATAAAGGTCAAACTCAGCACTCTAGAAACACTGGCAGAAACTTTAACACAAAGTCATCGTCCTGACAGGAACTTCTCCCACTTACAGAGAAATGTGTTTGTGTTCGTTTGGGGGGGGGGGGGGATTTGTGACTAGACTTGATGGGAAGTGTGAATGTGGTACATCAATCTACCCACTATCCATCCATCTTTCCAAAAACACACACACATCCCCAAGTGAACAGCCCACCCAGCCAGAACAGGGTTGTGTGTCCTGATGCAGCAATAAGAGCCATCTGCCTCACAGGATGGAAGGAAAGATGATATCCCTGTTATCGTTAAGTTGGAGAACAAGATACCAGTCTGGTGGGCTTGAGGGTGGGGTAACAGACTCTCAAAATGATTCTGGGACCCCAGTTCTATCATGGCATCAGGGAAACGAGAGGCTCGTTCAAACACACACACACACACACACACACGCAGGAAGCGTGAGGACGTGAGTGTGTGAGGGAGCCCCCAGGGGGTCAGAGGTTACGTGTCAGAGGTGGCGTGGGCCGAGGGTGACGGCCGCGTGCGTGGCGTGTCACTTCCTGTCAGGCTCTGGGTTGGTGTGAGGGTTCGGAGCGTGTTGACGACTAATCAAAGATAATTACAGCCTAGAACCGGCCTGTGCTACGAGATGAACCCTGGAGAACAGGAGTGACTAAGCATGGTGTGTGTGTGTGTGTGTATGAATACCAACATCTTTGTCAAAAAATGTGTGTGTGGCCGGCAGGCAGGCAGGAAGCTTTGCTGACATCTGTCACAGCCCAGTGAGGTGTGTGTGTGTGTGTGTGTGTGTGAAGCTGAAGGGGGTGAGAGAGGACATGTAAGACCAGCGTCACCTTGGACGGCATCTGACTGATGATGAATCCACTCTGAAAGATGTTGTCCCCATTTATAACCACACCTGCAAGTCCGGATTATCCACCTGTGACGTGGAAATAGCCAGGAACGTGTGTGTCTGTGTGCGCGTGTCTGAGCATGAAGGCTGCACTGTCAGCAACACCTTTCCAGGTCAGTTAGTGTCTATGTGTCCTTCAGCCGGATGGAGAGACAGCAGGAATGGAGGAAGACGGGAGGGGAGAGAGGAGGGGAGGGGAGAGAGGAGAGGAGCAGAAGGAAGGAGGGGAGAAGCTGCAGTAACAGGAAGCTATGAAGTAGACTGACTAATTTTGTTTTGACCAGACTTTTGTTTCCACTGAAGCCCAGGAGCGGAGGAGGATTTATGGGTGCTAACTGTGTGTCAAAATCACCGTTATAAATTTCAAGCCCTTTCTTAAACCCCAGCTCCTCTAAATGTTTAATAAGGATCCGTGGGGAGGGGGAGGGGGGGGGCACACTTAGAATCCGAAGTTCGCTCTTTCCAGCCCCCACTAGCATTGACGTCTCCCACCAATCAGAGAGTCCCAGGCTAGGATGGGATTAGCTACCAAGGCCCTGGATTTACCTCACCACATCGAGTGAGATCTGCCGCTAAATTAACGCTAAGCTAGCACAGAAGCATGGATTGCAATTTTCCTTCAAAGGTGTGTACGTGTGTGTACGTGTGTGTGTGTGTGTGGGTGGTGTGTCCACCCAGTGGGCTTAGAGAGAAAGAGTGTGTTTCTTAGTGTGTGTTGCATACGTGTGGTGTGTGCAATGAGAGTGTGTGTGTGCAAGTGTGAGATGTGGTGCGTGTGGGCTGGCATGTGGTGTGTGTGTTTGGTGTGTGAGAGTGTGTGTGTGTGTGTGTGTGTGTGTGTGTGTGTGCACACTGGCGTGAGTGAATCAGGGTGCTGACAGGTCGGTCTGAATAACTTCATAAATATTCCATGTGTCTAGCAGAGCAGGGCCTGTAGCAAAGCAGGACCCTGTAGCAGAGCAGAGCCTGTAGCAGAGCAGAGCCTGTAGCAGAGCAGAGCCTGTAGCAGAGCAGGACCCTGTAGCAGAGCAGAGCCTGTAGCAGAGCAGAGCCTGTAGCAGAGCAGGACCCTGTAGCAGAGCAGAGCCTGTAGCAGAGCAGAGCCTGTAGCAGAGCAGGACCCTGTAGCAGAGCAGGACCCTGTAGCAGAGCAGGACCCTGTAGCAGAGCAGGACCCTGTAGCAGAGCAGGACCCTGTAGCAGAGCAGGACCCTGTAGCAGAGCAGGGCCCTGTAGCAGAGCAGGGCCCTGTAGCAGAGCAGGACCCTGTAGCAGAGCAGGGCCTGTAGCAGAGTCTCCTGGCCAGGCAGGGACGGCCTCACAGCACATTAAGGCTCTGGTCTGAGGCATGCTGGGAGATTCATCTGGTCTGAGGGATGCTGGGAGATAAATCTTTTAAGGGGGGTAAGAGCAGTAAAACAAATATGAACTATTAATTATGTAAAAAAGAGGTGTGGCAACAGCAGACAGGACCCTCCCCCCCCCCAACCACACACACACACACACACACACATAAATGTTGATGTGCAGGAACAAAGCCTAAGCAGACAGGTTTTTTAGGGTGGGTTGGTGGAAGATGGGGGGGGGGGGGATGGTTCTCAACACTAATAGATGGACCAGGACCCAGTGGCACAATTAGAAAGTCTACTGGCTCCTTTCATCTTTGAGGTGGGAGACACAGTTTGCTTTAAACTGCTGGAAGATAAGGAATACTCCTGAGATCATTTATCTGTACAGAATGCACTCTGTCTTTTCTCTTTCTGTGTGTGTGTCTCTCTCTCGTTTCCAGAGTGATCAGTTACCATTACTATCTGGTAACCAGGGAGACTAACATAGTCGCGGTAACCAGGGAGACTAACGTAGTCAGGGTAACCAGGAAGACTAACGTAGTCGTGGTAACCAGGGCGACTGACATAGTCGTGGTAACCAGTGCGACTGACATAGTCGTGGTAACCAGGGCGACTGACATAGTCGTGGTAACCAGGGCGACTGACATAGTCGTGGTAACCAGGGCGACTGACATAGTCGTGGTAACCAGGGCGACTGACATAGTCGTGGTAACCAGGGCGACTGACATAGTCGTGGTAACCAGGGCGACTGACATAGTCGTGGTAACCAGGGCGACTGACATAGTCGTGGTAACCAGGGCGACTGACATAGTCGTGGTAACCAGGGCGACTTACGTAGTTCCCCCACTCTGAGCGTCTCACAGAGCATCTTGGTGAGCTCGATGCTGCTGCGTCCAAACGGGCATTCGTGCTTATCCTCCCTGCTGCTGTTCTCCAGAACCATCTACACACACACACACACACACACACACACACACTGTTAAACAACCAACCACTGGTGTGTTTGTGTGTATTCTGTGAAAACGTGCTTGTTTAAAGTTAATTATCTGTATGTATGTGTGAGTATTTGTGTGATATTGACTGCATGTGTCTGTGTGTTGTGTGTGTGAGTGACAGCGTGTGAGTGGGACTGTGTGTGTGTGTGTGAGAGTGTATGTGAGTGTGTGTGTGTTCTCACCCTGATGTAAGCGTCCTGGTGGTGTCTTGAGAAGTACAGCATGTTATCCAGTGCCAGCATGCCTGGAGGGATCTGAGTGAAGTCTACTGCCGGGTTCACATGGTTCTGATGACATGTGACCAGAGAGAGAGAGGGGGTGAGAGAGAGAGAGGGGGGGGTGAGAGAGAGAGGGGGGTGAGAGAGGATGTGAGAGAGAGAGAGAGAGAGAGAGAGAGAGAGAGAGAGAGAGAGAGAGAGTAAGGCTCATCAGATCTCCAGCTGTGTAATTCACCCAGACAGGCAGCAGACTGCTAAACTTCTGAACAGCTGTGGACACACTAACACACACTGCACCCCCCCACTGCACCCCCCCCCACTGCACCCCCCCCCCCCCCACACACACACACACACAGCCCCCCCCCACTGCACCCCCCCCCCCCCACACACAGCCCCCCCCCACACACACACACACAGCACCCCCCCCCCCCTGCTCTTACTATGAAGCCCAGCTTCTTGTAGTCCCGGGTGTACATGGACTTGCGTTTCTCAATGCTGCCGCTGTTGTTGGGTTCACACTCCACATCAAAGGCAATCCTCCGCAGCTCAAAGATGATGTCTCTCTGGGCCTACACACACACACACACATAATTATACACACACGGATATGATCACACACACACAGACCCCCATACAGACACACACACAGACCCCCATACAGACACACACACAGACCCCCATACAGACACACACACAGACCCCCATACAGACACACCCACAGACCCCCATACAGACACACACACAGACCCCCATACAGACACACACACAGACCCCCCATACAGACACACACACAGACCCCCCATACAGACACACACACAGACCCCCCCATACAGACACACACACAGACCCCCCATACAGACACACACACACAGACCCCCCATACAGACACACACACAGACCCCCATACAGACACACACACAGACCCCCATACAGACACACACACAGACCCCCATACAGACACACACACAGACCCCCATACAGACACACACACAGACCCCCATACAGACACACACACAGACCCCCCATACAGACACACACACAGACCCCCCATACAGACACACACACAGACCCCCATACAGACACACCCACAGACCCCCCATACAGACACACACACAGACCCCCATACAGACACACACACAGACCCCCATACAGACACACACACAGACCCCCATACAGACACACACACAGACCCCCCATACAGACACACACACAGACCCCCATACAGACACACACACAGACCCCCATACAGACACACACACAGACCCCCATACAGACACACACACACACAGACCCCCATACAGACACACACACAGACCCCCCATACAGACACACACACAGACCCCCCATACAGACACACACACAGACCCCCATACAGACACACCCACAGACCCCCCATACAGACACACACACAGACCCCCATACAGACACACACACAGACCCCCATACAGACACACACACAGACCCCCATACAGACACACGCACAGACCCCCATACAGACACACACACAGACCCCCATACAGACACACACACAGACCCCCATACAGACACACCCACAGACCCCCATACAGACACACACACAGACCCCCATACAGACACACACACAGACCCCCATACAGACACACACACAGACCCCCATACAGACACACACACCTGGTCCTGGGGGTCCATCTTGGTCATCATGCGGTCCTCCAGAAGGTTGAAGGTCAGAACCTGCAGCACGTACAGCTGGTGGGCCATCTCATCGTTAATGGGCTTGGGGCTTCGGATCACATTCTGGGGAGGAGAGGGTTCATGAGGGTGACGGAGATCAAGATGTAAAGATGGACAGAAGGGAGGAAAGAGAGAGGAAGAGAAGGAGGGGGGAGGAGAGGGAGAGGAGGGGAGAGAGGGAGGGAGGAGGAGACAGAGAGGAGGGGAGAGAGGGA
Organism: Hypomesus nipponensis; assembly: GCF_054491055.1. Classification (NCBI taxonomy): domain Eukaryota; kingdom Metazoa; phylum Chordata; class Actinopteri; order Osmeriformes; family Osmeridae; genus Hypomesus; species Hypomesus nipponensis. The sequence goes on along the minus strand of NC_140364.1, from coordinate 14,939,826 downwards.
GGAGGACACAGGGAGGGAGAAGGGGAGGAGGGGAGGGAGGAGGGCAGAGAGGATGGTGTGACCGTAGACACTCACACTAAGGATGATGGAGCGTAGCTGCTTCTGGGCGAGGATGTGGGCCATCTCCTGGAGAGAGAGAGAGAGAGAGAGCAGAGAGAGAGCAGAGAGAGAGCAGAGAGAGAGCAGAAAGAGGAGAGAAAAACAGAGAGAGGGAGAGTGACAGAAAGACAGGGAAAGAGAGAGAGAGAATGAAAGGGATCATGATCTATACCTTTATTATGGCTCTAGAGGAACTACAGAGGTTCTAGAGGAAGCTGTATATCAAAAAAAAGGGGTGGATTATGGGTAAGGTAGGAGAAAGTAAACTACTTTCTCGGTGAGACAGCGTAAATGTCTCCTCTCTGGTCTCCATCCTGGGTCTATGATTGACCACACTCTTATCTCTTCTAAAGGGAGGGAGAGGGGGAGAGGGAGAGAGAGACAGGAAGGGAGGGAGAGAGAGGGGGAGGGGAGGAAGAGGAGGGGGGATACAGGGATGGAAAGAGGGCACAGGGAGGGAGACAGGGAGGGAGAGAAGGATCTAGGAAACATCACTAATCAAAGTGCACTTACTGTCAGCGGACAATCAAGGATGCTCACAGAGCGCTCGTCAAGCTAGCATGAGGAGTGCAAGAGGAAGGAAAACACACACCAGTCAGCAATAACGAGACGGGGGGGGGAGAGAACGGGAGAGAGAGAGAGAGAGAGGAGTAGAGAGAGATAGGAGTAGAGAGAGAGATAGGAGTAGAGAGACTGACAGAAGAGGAAAAAAGAATAAAGGGGCAGATAGCGAAGCATGTTTTTGTTGACCCCCGGCAACAGGCTAGTGAGTCAGCAACATGGGGAGGGGGGTTCTGCTGTGTCGTGGAATCTTCCTGCTGACTCAGGAGAACACAGGAAGTGTGTCGGGTCCTGCTGCTAAGGACAGCCCTCACCTCGCTGTGGCTCAGCCAGCTGAGCTCAGTCATGGGAGAGGGGGGGGGGGGAGGGGGCGGGGGGGGGGGTCTCTGGGGCCGTCAAAGTAAAAATACATGAAAGGGGGAGGTTGAGCAGTGGTGTCATCATCGTCTGGGAAGAAAAATTCAGTGTCTGTGTGTGTGTGTATGAGTGTGTGTGTGTGTGTGTGTGTGTGTGTGTGTGAGTGTGTGTGTGCCCCCTCCCCACCTGTCTCTTCTCCTCAGGGGCTTTGAGGAACAGAGCGTTGATCACAGCGATGGTGTAGGTCTGGATGTCCTGGTCGCTCCTGCAGTCACAGAACAACAGATGAGGGGGACACCAGAGAACACGCTAGAACATGCTGGAGAACGCTGTGTGTGTGTGTGTGTGAGAGTGTGTGTGTGCGTGTGTGTGTGTGTGCGTGTGTGTGTGTGTGCGTGTGTGCGTGTGCGTGTGTGTGTGCGTGTGCGTGTGTGTGTGTGTGCGTGCGGGTGTGCGCGTGTGTGCGTGTGTGTGCTTCCTCTCACCCCTGCAGGTGTGGGATGAGCTGTCCGATGGTGATCTCCTGCGCCACCTTCTGGTAGAGGTCCTGGCTGTTGAGCACCATGGACTCCAGGATGGCCAGAGACCTCTGCAGTACCGCCGTGTCCATGGCCGACTTGTTCACGAAGCTGGCGATCTGCACACACCAGGAAGGGAGGGATGAACGAGGAAGGAAGAATGGGTGGAGAGAGGGAGGGAAGGAGAGAGGGATGGGTGGATTGAGGGAGGGCAGGAGAGAGGGATGGGTGTATTGAGGGAGGGAAGATCAGGGGAAAGGACGTGGGGGGGGTCACCTTCTTGATGAAGGCCACAGAGAAGGTGTCCCAGGAGACGATCCCGTGGTCCATGAGCTCCACGAAGGCGGTCAGTGTGAAGGACAGCAGGTCTCCGAAGCTAGAACACAACCACACCACAGACACAGCCAATAGAAACGCTGGAACACAACCACGCCAAGGAGAAACAGCCAATAGGAACGTCTCTTGCTGCACAGTGATGCGTGGATGGACGGCTAAAGCCAAGCCAGGGGAGGGGAGCAGAGGGGGATGAGGAGGGGGGAAGAGAGAGGGTTGAGGGGAGGAGAGGATGGAGAGGGAGAGGGATGAAGGGGAGGAGGGAGGAGAGAGCGATGAGGAACGAGGGGAGGAGGGAGACTAGAGGGATGAGTGGAGGAGGGAGGAGAGAGCGATGAGGAACGAGGGGAGGAGGGAGATTAGAGGAACGAGGGGAGGAGGGAGGAGAGAGGGATGAGGGGAGGAGGGAGGGATGAGGGGAGGAGGGAGGAGAGAGCGATGAGGAACGAGGGGAGGAGGGAGATTAGAGGGATGAAGGGGAGGAGGGAGATTAGAGGGATGAGTGGAGGAGGGAGGAGAGAGGGATGAGTGGAGGAGGGAGGAGAGAGGGATGAGGGGAGGAGGGAGGAGAGAGGGATGAAGGGGAGGAGGGAGGAGAGAGGGATAAGGGGAGGAGGGAGGAGAGAGGGATGAGGGGAGGAGTTACTTGGTAGAAGCCACAGCCTGGCAAAGAGAGTAAACAAGGTGAGGCAGAGTGTCAGCCCTCCGGTACAGCAAGGGGCGCCAGAGAGCCAGCAGGGCCATGAAGCACAGTATCAGAGCAGGGAGTCATGCAGGCACATTAACTGGTCAACTTCATGTTCCAGAGATGGTAAGTAAGGTTAACTCTTCTATTGCCAAACACAGCCGGTCACTGCATCAACTGGCAGTTGATATTTGACAAAAACAAATCAGTTCAAATCAAAATGTACAATCTCAGAAGAAAAAAAAAAAGTTGAAAATAATTAAAAAGAAGTGAAAGTTGAATGTGCTATTTTGTGAGAAAAATATTTGTACAATACTGCCCCCTTCTGCCATGTTTACAGAATGCAATCCTGAATCCTGGGAAACATTCCAAACAAGAAAAGCTACAGGACATGAGAGTCAACAGTTTAAATATACAACAAAACGTGTGTATAACAGCGTGAGAACACTTAAGAAATGAGTTTTGACGACTGTTGTGATAAATTAGTCACAGTTCCAGAGGGCGGCAGGAAGTTAACATGGGATGCAGGTCAGCCATATTAGTAGTCCATAGGAAGACCGGATTGTAGTTCTGTTAGTGGTATAAAGTTTAACTGGAGGGGTGAGTACAGTAAGCTTGAGCAAATGGACAGCTAGGATAGCTGTGATGCAAGTGCCTGTCAATTACAACTTGTAATGCTAAGTGTTATAATGCTAAGTGTTATAATGCTAAATAATTAAAACTAAGTGTCAGAAGCTAAAGCCTGGTCTACGACCTATGACCTCTAACCTACGACCCCCAACCTGTTTCTATAATACAGCAGGAGAGCCTCGACAGCAGGCGGTGTCCAAACTCCGGTCCTCGAGGGCCGCTGTTCTGCATGTTTTAGATGTTTCCCTGATCCAGCTCACCTGGTTCTAATGAATGGTCGTTGTAACAACCCATTCATTAGAATCAGGTGTGTTTGGAGCAGGGAAACATCTCAAACATGCAGGACAGCGGCCCTCGAGGACCGGAGTTTGGACACCTGTGCTCTACAGTCTACATGTGATGAGTGATGGAAACTTGAAGTGTGACGAATATACTATTGTTATTACGGTAACCAGGTGATATGCAGGTGTGTTGTGATGGAAGTAAGTGTGGGACAGCCTCAGTCTGTGAGGATAAGACCCAGGAGTCCCACCGGGCCGGACCTTCCCTCCAGCTCAGTAGGAGTTATCAGAGCTCTATCTCTGGATCACTGACTAGCAAGTGACACCTTCCAGGCCAATCCCACAGTTCACCACTCGCTCCTGACAGAACACCCTATGAACACTGAAGACAGACCACAGGAACTGGTGCTCTTTAAAATAACGTCCCCGGGGAAATGAGTGTGTGTGTCTGTAGTTCCTCTCTGCCCAACAGCACATGCAAAAAATATTATTTTTGTCGAGAAAATAAGTTGGTTGTTTGGGTTAAGTGATACATAGATAACGTATTCCACAGATGGATGCTAGTGTTGGCGGCCATGATTGAGTTTCCCATAACACCAAGTGCAAGTCTTTAATCATGCAGACTCTTGACTGGCAGATTAGGAAGAGGACAGAGAGCCAATGGGGTTATCCGGCTGGGGAGGGGGAGGGGCTTACCAGGGCTTCATAATCTTCTGTAGTTTCTGATAGCGTCTGTAAAGATTTAAGAAACTTTGGCGTCAGGGAAGGAGTGCAGAAGTGGGAGGACTGAAGCCAGCACAGACCCAAACAGGGCTCCACGTGGGGCAGGGTCAAACAAGCAGGGTCAACAAGCTACACAAATGCTGAGAAGATTTCATTTAGTCATTTTTTACATTTAGTCATTTAAGCAGACGCTCTTATCCAGAGCGACTTACAGTAAGTACAGGGACAGTCCCCCGAGGCAAGTAGGGTGAAGTGCCTTGCCCAAGGACACAACGTCATTTTGGCATGGCCGGGAATCGAACTGGCGACCTTCAGATTACCAGCCCGATTCCCTAACCGCTCAGCCACCTGACTCCCTGATTTCGTGGTAAAAGATGATGAGACAATGCTATACTGACACTGACATTGTCATATCTGACATTGTTGTATCATATATATATATATATATATACTGACATTGTCCTATCATATTCTGGTCACATTTAGCCGGATCTTGATTCAGCATGTGAACTAATAACTCGTCAGTCCTGCTTGTTGGAATCACCTCAAGGTTTCAGTTGGGATTGTCCTTCAGATACACATCATGCTTCTATACACAGACTTAACACAAGAGTATTTTCACACAATCTACCACGCAAGTCCACACACACACATTAACACAACACTGTTAAACAATCAGGTACATTTTAATGAAAATAATATGACATAGATATGATGACATAGATGCCAGATGTACCTTTGATTAAATGCAGTTTTTATTTTTATGTAAACGTTACGCTATATATGAAGGGTTAGTGAAGTTGAGGTACACACACAGACACACACACGCACAGGCACACACACACACACGCACAGGCACACACACACAGAGCAGAACAGTCAGAGAAGCAGCTGGCTGCACAGTGAATCCTGACAGACTCACACAACAATGGCAGCTCTTGACAACAACACCTAGCTCACATCTCTGAGTAAGCCGATTTGAGGCGAGCTTAACATTAGACCAAAAAGCATCTTCAATCAAGAAAACTTGAACGTTTGAAAGTGTAACTTTCAAAACTAGAAAATAGGTTCAAAAACAGGTTTGAAATCATGTTTATCTTGTATCTGGGAAACACCACATACTCAAAGTATCCCTAATCAGAACCACAACCCTAAATGTGGAACTGGACAGTTGAAGTTGCACTGAACACACAGTTGACTTAGAGACAGATGTTCCCATGTTCCTATTTAGATCCAGCAGGGGGCAGCATCACACTTCCTGTCAGAGACGAGGTGATGGGGCCACATAAATACACCATGATGTCATATCCTCCAGACCACAGGCCTGAACCTCATCTGGCCTCCTGGATGGAGCATGACGGCTAAATGGCTGCAGCGCAGATGAAGGTGTGTCTGGATGAGGGTGTGTCTGGATGAGGGTGTGTGTCTGGATGAGGGTGTGTGTGTGTCTGGATGTGTGTGTGTCTGGATGTGTGTGTGTCTGGATGTGTGTGTGTCTGGATGTGTGTGTGGCTGGATGTGTGTGTGGCTGGATGTGTGTGTGGCTGGATGTGTGTGTGTGTGGCTGGGTGTGTGTGTGTATGTGTGGCTGGATGTGTGTGTGTATGTGTGGCTGGATGTGTGTGTGGCTGGATGTGTATGAGTATGGGAATAGAGGTGAGTGTGATTAAGTATATAAATCCCTATTGTGTGTCTTCAGTCTCCACAGGCTCCCAGTGTGTCATTGGACTCTGCTGGGTGTTCACACACTGACCCTGCTGTCTCTGCCCCTCTGAGACCTAGGCCTCACACACACACACGCACACCTCACATCATGGCTGAAAAACTCCACCTCAGCAAAATGCTGCTGTTACCCTCCCAGTAACCTTCAGCAGTCTCCAAGGCCCTCAGCCATCTGACACACACACACACTCTCACACACACACAGACTCCCCTCCTCCCCCTCTAACAGAATGTACAGTGCAACTACAAAGCCAGCGTGTAGACCGATCTGATCCCAGATCTGATTCCTGGAGAACGTGTAGTAGCTAACGTGAGTAACCAGGAGAATACGACACAGGACATGAGGAGAGACACAAGGTCTAGCAAGACAAGAAGGAGGAGGAGGAGGAGAGCAGTAAGAGGAGGAGGAGGAGAGGAAGAGGAAGAGGAAGAGGAGGAAGAGGAAGAGGAAGAGGAGGAGGAGAGCAGTAAGAGGAGGAGGAGGAGAGGAAGAGGAAGAGGAGGAGAGGGAGAACTTACTCTGTGCCGCTCTCCACCATCTGAGTGAGCAGTGAGATGCCGTCCAGGTTGATGAACTCCTGGGCGAAGGTGACATCTCTGGAGCAGCTGGCCAGGTCCTTCAGGGCCTCCAGCTTGGCGTCCATACTGGACGACTGGACACGCTCATGCAGCTGCAGCGCTGTCTGGGACTGAGACCACACACACACACACACACACGCAGTATGAACCAGGAGATGAAACACACACAGAGGCAGTGTGAGATGTTGTCAGACAGTCTGGACTTACAGGAGATGTTGTCAGACGCAGAATGGAGCCGTTCTTTATGTCGTTACGATTCTGCGGAGACACACACACACACCTTAAGACATTGTGAATAAGCTATTAAGCTCTGAACTACGGATAATAAACATCATCTCATCTCTACAGATGAGGAGGGAGGGATGGAGGTGTAGGGGGGGATGGAGGTGTATGGGGGATGGAGGGGGGATGACGGGTACCTTCTCTGTGATGTAGAAGACTGTGTTCTCAGCGTTTTGGAGAGCAAAGTTCTCCGGGTTCCCCAGAGACCACCTGAACAAACAGGACGCATCACAGCTGGAGAACGGATGCTAAAACAGATACAGGTACTGTGTTCTTTTCACATCCGTAACAAGGCCCAAAATGTGAAACCCAGCCTTACCCCTCACACACTTCCTTAATGATGGCGGAGAGAGGCTTTTTCTGTGGAGAGAAAACAGACGTTTTGTTGGATGAAGACATGATTGTTAATGTGACTGACCACCTCAGTGGCACCAAACACTGTGTTACTGAGAGCTCCAGTCCCTCTCTCCTCCCCCCCACCCCCCCACCCCCATCCCCCCCCACCTTCAGGGGACCCCTAAGACGAAAGAGAGGGAAAAACAAGAGTTGAGAAATGCACTCTGAAGTATTTGCCTCTGTGTATCTGTTCTTAAACAGGAACAAGATCATCTTGGACTGGACGCCCGGAGGGGGGAGGGGGACGAGGGTAGTGAGAGAGGCTAAGAGCTAGGAGATGTGTTAGTTATTCTCAACGGAGCTTGGCAGAGATACTGAAACCCAGCCTCCAACAAGAATCACTTTTTATACAAACACACGCTCCGGGCCAGAGAGAGGAGGAGGGGAGGGAGGGAGGGAAGGAGAGAAGGAGAAAGGCCGAAGAGGATGTGCAACAAAGAAGAAGCCAGATGGAGACAGGAAACAGAGGCTGCTGCTGAGCTCAAATGGAGGAGAGGAGGGAGGAAGAGGAGAGAGGAGATGGAGGAAGAAGAGAGAAAGGAGATGGAGGAAGAGGAGAGAGAGGAAGAGGAAAGAGAGGAGATGGATGAAGAGGAGAGAAAGGAGATGGAGGAAGAGGAGATGGAGGAAGAGGAGATGGAGGAAGAGGAGATGGAGGAAGAGGAGATGGAGGAAGAGGAGAGAGAGGAAGAGGAGAGAGAGGAAGAGGAGAGAAAGGAGATGGAGGAAGAGGAGAGAGGAGATGGAGGAAGAGGAGAGAGAGGAAGAGGAGAGAAAGGAGATGGAGGAAGAGGAGAGAGGAGATGGAGGAAGAGGAGAGAAAGGAGATGGAGGAAGAGGAGAGAGGAGATGGAGGAAGAGGAGAGAGAGGAAGAGGAGAGAAAGGAGATGGAGGAAGAGGAGAGAGGAGATGGAGGAAGAGGAGAGAAAGGAGATGGAGGAAGAGGAGAGAGGAGATGGAGGAAGAGGAGAGAAAGGAGATGGAGGAAGAGGAGAGAAAGGAGATGGAGGAAGAGGAGAGAGAGGAAGAGGAGAGAAAGGAGATGGAGGAAGAGGAGAGAGAGGAAGAGGAGAGAAAGGAGATGGAGGAAGAGGAGAGAGAGGAAGAGGAGAGAAAGGAGATGGAGGAAGAGGAGATGGAGGAAGAGGAGAGAGAGGAAGAGGAGAGAGAGGAAGAGGAGAGAAAGGAGATGGAGGAAGAGGAGAGAGGAGATGGAGGAAGAGGAGAGAGAGGAGGTGAAAGCAGCACTGACCTGGTCTATCTCCATCAGCTTGGGGAAGGCTCCAGGCCATTCTATAGCCACCTTCACGATGTCTGCAGGGGGGGGCATGGCTGCTGACGGCTTGACCTCTCACCGTGGAGAGATCTCATCCAAGCCTGGAGGAAAGAGAGGGAGAGGGGGATGAGAGAGGCAGAGGAGAGGGGGGGATGAGAGGAGAGGGGGATGGAGAAGGCTACAGTGCAGGTGTACAGGAAGTGGAACAGCTGTGACACGAACACGCGGAAACACACACCTGGCTATAATGCTCTGATTCTGTGTAGATTGGACCTGGGATTTGTCATCACCGAGTCCTACTGACACAGCAGGAAGGATGAGAGAGAGAGAGAGAGAGAGTGAGAGTGAGAGTGAGAGTGAGAGTGAGAGAGAGAGTGAGAGAGAGATTGTTGGAACTCCCCTGGCTTTCTTAGATAAGGTGGTGGACTCAGACAGGCGGGCAGGCAGTCTTGTATATACACCAACAGGCCAAGGAACACTACATGAATTATTCAATACGTGGGTCAGTTTGGGACAAGTAGATCATGTTTGTTTCTGATAGATAAAAGTTTTACATATTTAATCCTATTTTTTAATGCATGAGGACTGCTTTGGTTGACTCTACAGAACAACAAATCAGGGGACACGACCAAGAAGGAGAACCAACCAACAGACACCAGGAAGTAGGATAACCAACCAACAGACACCAGGAAGTAGGACAACCTACCAAGAGACACCAGGAAGAAGGACAACCAACCAAGAGACACCAGTAAGGAGGAGCACCAACCGGGAGACATTTGGGTGTTGTTTTGCTGGTATCTCAGCAGTTGTTTAATTTCCGAGTCTCGTATGTAATCCGTCTGGTCTGGAGTGTGACTCACCCCATAATAATCAGCATGCCCCTTGTTTCCAAAGGGGCCGGTTGCCATGGGAGCCAGTTGCATCGATGAGGTTTAGCTATTAGCTGCATGGTTCTATTCAGAGTTATGTTACCACGACACCCCCCCATCCCCCACCAAGGATGCTAGGGAAGTTAGCTGTATTGAGAGCCAGTCCCTGATTTAGACCAGCCAATCAAGACATTTAGAGAGAAACTTTACTCTCTTTGCTCCTGCAGCTGCACCCCCCCCCCCCCCCTCAATCTCCTCATTCTGAGAAAATGGGAGCGTGAAAGAGAGGAGGAGAGAAAGTGAAAGAGAGGAGGGGAGGGGGGGAGAGAGAGAGAGTGAAAGAGAGGAGGAGGGGAGGGAGAGTGAAAGAGAGGAGGAGGGGAGGGAGAGTGAAAGAGAGAAGCGTAAACAGGGGCAGAAATAGACAAGTCCTGGAAGATGAACACAGCAGCACCCATCTCTCCATCAACCTTCCCTCCCTCTGCATCCTTCCTTCCCTCCCTCTTTCCTCCTCTTCCTCCCACCTCTTTTCTCTCCCTCCTCTCCCTCCTCTCCCTCTCCTCCCTCTCATCAAAGCTCATTCAAGTCTGCTCAGCTGGGGAGAGCATACACCCTGCTCCATACTCCCAGCAACACAGCAGCCCTCTGATCCCAGCTCATCTCTGTTTCAAGGTGTGTGTGTGTCCCTGTGTGTGTCCCTGTGTGTCCCTGTGTGTGTGTGGCTGTTCCTGATTGGCTCTCCCAGGCCAGAGTCTGATAATGATGATGGCTGTACAACCAGGCATCAAATGCTCCACAGACTACATGATACGCCAATCAGCTACTCTCTGTGCGTGTGTGTGTGTACGAGAGAAAGAGCGAGTGTGTGTGTGTACGTGAGTGAGAGAAAGGGAGAGAGAAAGACACTGATCTCTGCCTGATGGGAAACTAATATGCACAGGCATAATCTCAACATCTCTTTCTTTTCCCCCTCCCCTTCAGTTCTCTCTGTACCTGTTATCTCCCCTTCCTCCCTCCCTCCCTTCCTCCTCTCCCTCTCCTTCCAGACTGAGAGCAGAGGTGACCCTGTGATTCTAGTGGTCAGATCAGCTGTGTGGAACACACCTCACGGCTCATGCAGATTGACCCTCCGTCCCTCAGTTTAATTACAGTAATGTAGAGAACCCATCAATGCACACAGCAGCAGGAACACCAGTTCTATAGCTCACTGGCCCTAATCCAGAGGAGGCTGAGTGTGTGTGTGTGTCCAGGGTTGGATTCTCAGATAATCTGAGGGCCACGTGCGACCCACGAGGGGAGGAGAGGGGAGGAGAGCTGAAAGCAGAGAGGGAGTGGCAGAGGAGGAGAAGAGGGGGCTGGGCTTCACCTTAATAATATATGAAGAGTAAGATGAGAAGACTTGCCTTCTATGTGGGGAGGGAGGGAGGGAGGGAGGGAGGGAGGGAGGGAGGGAGGGAGGGAGGGAGGGAGGGAGGGAGGGAGGGAGGGAGGGAGGGAGGGAGGGAGGGAGGGAGGGAGGGAGGGAGGGAGGGAGGGAGGGAGGGAGGGAGGGAGGGAGGGAGGGAGGGAGGGAGGGAGGGAGGGAGGGAGGGAGGGAGGGAGGGAGGGAGGGAGGGAGGGAGGGAGGGAGGTGTGAGCGATGAAACATGGATAAAGCAGAGGGAGGAAGAGAGAATATGTGAAAGAGAGACACAAAGAGAGGGGTGATGTTGATCATGTCGACTCTTTGGCTAAACAAAGAAAAGGCTTAGTCAATTCAGCAGCCTTGGTCTCATCTGTTTACAACTACCCACAAACACATATACACACACACACACACACACAAGCAAAACAACTGTCGATTACAGCAAGAAATCACAGCTAGCCCAACTGGCCATCAGAGTGGGTTAGCCTCATCCCAGAACACAACACCGGCTCTTAACCCACAAACCCACCATCAATCACACTCCACCATTGACAGAACTGTCCCCTTTTACTACCCCTGTGTGAAAACCAATCCTGTTAAACTTTCATAAGTCCAAGGTTTGCCCTGCTGCGCCCAGAGGGGGGGGGGTTACTGGAGATCCTGGCAACCAGGGTGGATTTCAAACGCGCCATTGAAGCGCTTCATCTGACACCTCTACAAAGCCCCCCCGCCTCGCCACAGGGGACGCTGGGAAACGTAGGATAAGGACCCCCATCTTAGCTGAGAAACAAAGACAACACGGTCAAGACTTATTGTTGCTGAGAGCCTGACGCTGTCTAACACACACACACACCCAAACACACACCCAGCGTTTACACACACTCCTCCCAGCTGAGCCACACCCACAGGAAGGCCAGAGTCTCACACAGCCTCCAAGCGTTCACAAACAGCCCGTATACTGTACCAGGCACACTCACGCACATATACACACACTCATGCACAGCCTCTACAGCCCGTATACTGTACCAGGCACACTCACGCACATATACACACACTCATGCACAGCCTCTAAAGCCCGTATACTGTACCCCCCCCCCCCCCCCCCCAAAAACACAAACCCCGCACGGCAGGGACAAAACAATGACCTGTGGAGGAGCTGCAGGAGACAGAGAGACAGAGAGAGAGAGAGACAGAGAGACAGAGAGAGAGAGAGACAGAGAGAGACAGAGAGAGAGAGACAGAGAGACAGAGAGAGAGAGAGGAATGGAGGGGGTACATCCCCACAGAGGAAAAAAATATTCCAACCAAAACAGGGAACTGACTTCTATGTACAATACCGGCAGAGCATTCATAGTCACACCCCGAACAGCACACTAGAAAACACCACACACGCACACACACACACACGCACACGCACACACACACAAGAGAAGTATAAACACAGACACAAAAAGAAAAACACATCAGCAGTCTGTCATCCTTGGCTAGACACAAACAAGATGTCTTTGTCCTATCTGGGTTGTTGTGGCTAGTCACATTTTTAAACATTCCAGCAAGTCAAACAAACCAGTCAGTCAGCCAGCCAACCACACAGTCAGTCAGTCAACAAACCAGTCAGCCAGCCAGCTAGTCAGTTAGTCATTCAATCATCAAGCAACCAGACAGCCTGCCAACCAGTCAGCCAACCAGACAGTCAGTCCACCAATCATCAAGCAACCAGACAGTCAGCCAACCAGTCAGCCAACCAGACAGTCAGTCAACCAATCATCAAGCAACCAGACAGTCAGCCAGAGCAGGCCTCCACAGGCCCCAGTCAGTGTGCCTGGTCTGGGGTGCAGCAGGCAGGATATCCTGTCAGAGCGCGGAGGAGGAAACATCTTCGCCGCTCTCACTCAGGAGACGAGCTGGCGAGGGGGACGCAGCTCAACAACACACATCCTGTTTCACATGTACAAGATTGATCACACACACACTACCACACACACACACACACACACACCTCCACATATGCAGAGTAACACAGACACGCACTCAAACACACAAGCAGATTGAAGATTGTCCTCTGGGTGTTTGTTAGCATGCTAACTACGCGTCGCTAGCTACAAACAAAGACCGAAGCAACGGGAATTGTAGAACAATTGTTGAACAATCGTAGAACAAGAGTCATAAACAATAGACCAATAAAATCCCCGTTAACAAGATTAACGGCATCTTAACAATGAGAGCGTTGGAGCTGTATTAAGAGGTGAAGTACCAGCCCTCAACCCAGCATTCCCAGTCAGAATCTTATCTGGGGTAATTAAAGATAATGGGCCCAGCTTGGGGTGGATTGCATTGGGACTGTCCTTAATATTTCCTCGCGACAGGATATGGAGCTTTTGCCCTGTCCTGCAGTGGTTTGGGCCGTTTCCCTCCAAATCAAAGCAGCAGGCGTCTACAGCACCGCAGGCATCCCTGACAACAACTCCGAAACTAGAAACTCAGAAGTTATTGCTTTTTCCCCCCACAATATACTGAACTACATTTGATACGTCCCTAACTGTGTGTGTGTGTGTGAACACCTCAGTCTGCTCTGCCCTTCCCCCACCCCTCAACACTAGCCTAGCCTCCTTGGTAAAGCACCATTTATTTAAAAACAGTCATATTAATAAATAATAATGTACTCATTTAGCCAGCGCTTTTATCCAAAGTTATGTACACTACATGGGGGAATTCGAACCTGCAACCTAATCAACAGTAAAGTGCTCTAGCAACCAAACCACTAAACCCCTGTTAGAGAGGCAGGGCTGGGCTAAAAAGGCCGCCCCGGCCTGCTACTTCCTGGTGGTGGATGGGTGGCACGGCCTTCGCACAGTGCCCGCCGGCGGAGGAACCACACCGAGAGCTACGTACCACGCCACTAAGAAGAGACTCACCCGGAAACCTTGACGACAGGCAGAGAGGAGGCTGCCGTTTCCTTGCCTCTCCACCAGGACAGAACCTCAAACCAGGAACCAAAACCAGGAACCAGAACCAGGAGGAGACTAATCACAGGGCTTCCACACGTCAATCCTCTGCTCTGCTTTGAGCCAAACACCAACAGTCACAAAACAAGACTGCCTTGCCTCGGCCACAGAGGAAGAGAGTCAAAGATAAAGAGAGGGAGGGAGGGAGGGAGGGAGAGAGACAGGAAGAGATGTTAGTAGGAGGAAGTAGGCGTATTTGACAGAAGAGGAAATAGGTCTGGAACAGACTGTGTAATAGGGGAGAGAAGACAAGTAAAAAATAAATATGTTTAAAAAAGCGGTAACATTTGAAAGACAAGAGCTAGCTGCCGGAGAGAACTGGGGAGGCCTTATAAACACAGCCTAGCACCTATGTGTGCTAACGCTAAGTGCTATCAAACACACATACACTAACGCCACTCACTTCAGGCTTACCGACAACCTGTCAACAAACCCCTAGAATACAGTCTCGCGTCACGCCACAAAATATCCAAAGGGTGAATCTCAACCGCCGTTACGTGTGTTAATCTGAGGTAACTATTATTAGAGTTGAAACGTTTCCAAAGGAAAGTTACTCAATGAACAACACACACACACACACACACACACACTTTCACTTCCACCCTCGGCTGCCCCCCTTGTTGCTGATGCAACTGAGGCAAACTGAATGTTTCTGAAACGAGTCACACACGCGAACCCGCTAGCGACACCAGTTTGAGACGTCCGCCCAGAAGTGGTTGGCACCACGGATCTTTACGAATCATTAGACCTCCAGTCATCTCATCCAGAGAGGGAGGGGGGGGGGCAGGAAGAGAGAGTTCATCTAGAGAGAGATGAGAAAGATAAAATAAAATAAAAGAATAAGAGAAAGAGAAGGCTAGAGAAAGAGAGAACAAAGCTAGAGAGAGAAAGAGGACTAGGGACAGAAAGAATGAAGTGGGCTACAGAGAAAGACGACGATGAAGAAAGAGAGAGCCTGTGTGAGAGTTGAAGATAGGTCAGCAACATCAGCTCTCTCTTTAAAGACTTCAGTTCCACCTTCATCTCACCCCATTTCCCCCTTGGAATGTTTCTGGGATGCAACCATTCAGGGGAGCGTATTTAGGGCTCGGATCTGGCACATATATGTCACTCATGTAGCCCACTCGGTCATCTTTATCGGTCGCAAAAGCTAAGTATGCTAATTAACGAGCCCCAACGGCCATGGAACACATTCAACTTCTTCCAAGTCTACAAATATCTCCTATCTCCATGTCTTCACATGCTAACAATATAGAGCTAAAGAGTATCTACATGCCACTGAAGAATTGTAGCGTGCTAGTTCCTCTCCCAGATCAATAGCAACACCACATACTTTCAAGAGTATCATCCAACCTGCCAAGTACAGTACAGTACAGCACAGTACAGCGCGCGCACACACACACACACACACACACACACACACACACACACACACACACACACACACACACACTTGTTGTCGTCTCGCAAAGCTTCGATACTGCCGAGCTAGCATTGAGTTATCGGTCTCCTTGGATATTAAACTTCAATTTACACCAAAATGAGGACAAATTGGCTTGCGGAAATGTACCTTGCCTGGGGCCTTGTAACAGACAATCATTTGGACAGGGAGAGGCTAGTCAGTGATAAAAACCAATACAGCTGGCCTATGCTACAGTGTCCAGGCTGGACACCACAACAAGCAGTTTTATTTGCTAGTTACGGAAAGTGATTCGTTTAAAAGTTTTGGGACCTCCTAACTTTTTATTCAACATGGAGCGACGCGTGCCAACTGCCGTGTTGATACGAGGAAAAACACCTACAGCACAAAAACAGATTACTTATTGCTCGCTGAACATAGATTGATTACTGCTGGCATGATGCTTCAAAATCTTTAAATCCCCTTAAATCCAAATGCAAACGTAAAAACTACACTTATACCGACCCGAGCAACTCCACTTTAACACGTTACATAATCTGCCTGTCACGCAAGGGCTTCTGTCAGTGCGTAGCAGAAACACCAGTTATCAAACACAATCCTTTCCAGCTTTGAAAAATATACAGTCCTACTCTCTCATTACATAACGCAAAAAATATCCAGCCACGCAGAGGATAGCTATGTGAGGTTAAAAAAAGACCAAAAGAATACATTTCAAAACGAAAACAGAAAACACTTAATTAGGAGTTTCTCCTGCTCAGGCCCGATGCTAGTTAGCATAGTGAGATAACGGGATGGAGAGAGAAAACAAGGGCTAGGCATAACCCACAGGCTGGGTGAGTCACTGACAGTGTGACCTTCTGCTCAAGGCCTTCCCAGTCCAGCAGGAAAACATAACCAGGTCAACCACACACACACACACACACAGAGTCCTATTTCAATGTTGCAGGGAGAGAAGCAGTCAGATAGGGAGGTGTGCGTGTGTGTTGCAGGGTAATATGGAATCAAGTACACACTTAATTTAGAAGAGGTTGGCACTTATAAACCCAACTCACTCGCTTGTGTTAAATGCAGTATCTACTTATATTGTTGTTAGCTGCTCCCGGCAGAGTAGGTGTAGGTGAAACTGACACTGTAGCTCGTACAATATGCTATTAATATTAGCTTCTCACATGCTGCTGACTCTACCTCATCACAGCAAAGTTTCAGTGTTCATTTAACACCAGGAGTGTTTATATAAATACCACAAATTATCTCACTCAAACTTGCTCCATTTCCTGACTTCACAGGAGGTAAAATAACCTTCACAAACGCTCTTCAGACAGTTGTGTGTGTGCAGAGTACATGTCAGGAGGAAGTCATTCTAAATATGAGTATGAGTCAAGTCTAATAACACACATACGTGTTCACTCTACAGGCGCTCTGCGAGATCAGGCATCTCACTTAAACTTACGCTACGTTTCTTTTTCATCTACACTTTTATTGTGTCAGACAATCTCCCCAGACCGCCTGGTTCAGACAGAGCTGATATGGAACCCAGGATGATAACCCTAGTGGTTATCGTAACCCCAGGGACGTGCACAGGCTATGGCTAAGGTTGCCCAGGCAAACATTTCATAAAGTAGCCATTCACTTCCAATCCATAAGCCTATGGGCAACGAGAGTGGAAGTCACAAGGGGGGGGGGGGGGGGGGTATGCCCCCTACTCTGTTTACTCTGCGGTACTGCACGCAACCGCCACCTGAGCATTTTCTTGCACTTAGAGACGGTCACGGTTGTTTTAATCTGTGTGTCAATAAAAAACTGCTCTGACGTCAGAAACGGTGAGTTTTAAGTTGTAGAAATGTATAATAAACAAACAATCATCATCAAGTTTTATGAAATCAATTAAAAATCTTCATAAATCCAGGCTCAGTTTCCCACATTTAGCCTAAATAATCAGACGGCTAGCTTGCCCACTAGACAACAAGCCCGTTATCACATGCACATTTTTTGGTAGGAAAACTAATCTACATGTCTGCTGATGGTTAGTTTATAATATTTTGTTTTAACAAGAAGAATAAATGATGGAAGTCATGCATTACATGAATTATTATCATTAATAGGCAGGCTATTTTTTTCTTTTTGGGGGGGGGGGTGCCCTTTTTTCAGGCCAGAGCAACTGCCCTTCAAAATTCCTGTGCACGTCCCTGCATAACCCTGGTGGTTATCAGGCCCTAAATCCTCCTTGCCTGGCAGGGGGGGGGGGGAGGAGGAGATGAATATGTCTGCTATGCTGCATGCGGTTGTTCACTGCAGGGCTCCTTGTGGTCGGCCTGGACTCTCACATCCTGAAGTGTTCAGCATAGTTGTGGGATAAGGACAAAGTTGAGGAGAGGGTTAGGGGACGAGGACAGATTTAAGAGGTGAGGAGAGAGAGAGAGGGTTGGAAGATCAAGAGAGGGTTTGGACAGGGACACAGTTAGATGAGGACAGGGTGGAGGGGTTAGGACAGCACTGGAGGATGAGGACAGGGTGGAGGGGTTAGGACAGCACTGGAGGATGAGGACAGGGTGGAGGGGTTAGGACAGCACTGGAGGATGAGGACAGGGTGGAGGGGTTAGGACAGCACTGGAGGATGAGGACAGGGTGGAGGGGTTAGGACAGCACTGGAGGATGAGGACAGGGTGGAGGGGTTAGGACAGCACTGGAGGATGAGGACAGGGTGGAGGGGTTAGGACAGCACTGGAGGATGAGGACAGGGTGGAGGGGTTAGGACAGCACTGGAGGATGAGGACAGGGTGGAGGGGTTAGGACAGCACTGGAGGATGAGGACAGGGTGGAGGGGTTAGGACAGCACTGGAGGATGAGGACAGGGTGGAGGGGTTAGGACAGCACTGGAGGATGAGGACAGGGTGGAGGGGTTAGGACAGCACTGGAGGATGAGGACAGGGTGGAGGGGTTAGGACAGCACTGGAGGATGAGGACAGGGTGGAGGGGTTAGGACAGCACTGGAGGATGAGGACAGGGTGGAGGGGTTAGGACAGCACTGGAGGATGAGGACAGGGTGGAGGGGTTAGGACAGCACTGGAGGATGAGGACAGGGTGGAGGGGTTAGGACAGCACTGGAGGATGAGGACAGGGTGGAGGGGTTAGGACAGCACTGGAGGATGAGGACAGGGTGGAGGGGTTAGGACAGCACTGGAGGATGAGGACAGGGTGGAGGGGTTAGGACAGCACTGGAGGATGAGGACAGGGTGGAGGGGTTAGGACAGCACTGGAGGATGAGGACAGGGTGGAGGGGTTAGGACAGCACTGGAGGATGAGGACAGGGT
This sequence comes from Hypomesus nipponensis, assembly GCF_054491055.1. NCBI lineage: Eukaryota > Metazoa > Chordata > Actinopteri > Osmeriformes > Osmeridae > Hypomesus > Hypomesus nipponensis. Next base: position 14,921,373 of record NC_140364.1, on the reverse strand, counting down.
GGAGGGGTTAGGACAGCACTGGAGGATGAGGACAGGGTGGAGGGGTTAGGACAGCACTGGAGGATGAGGACAGGGTGGAGGGGTTAGGACAGCACTGGAGGATGAGGACAGGGTGGAGGGGTTAGGACAGCACTGGAGGATGAGGACAGCACTTAAGGATGAGGACGGGTGGGGAGGTAGGGGGAGAAGAGTGGGGGGGGAGTGTAAATGCCTCAAACTGCACTTCCTCTGAACTCTTTAAACTGCCCTTGATGCTGGGGGGAGGGGCTCAGAGCTAGCCACGCAGAAAATGTGTACCCTAAACCCTTGCGTGTGTGTTTGTGTGTTGGTGTGAGTGTGTGTGTTGGGTGTGAGTGTGTGTGTAGAGACGGGGAGGGGGAGGGGTTCCATGCAAATGTGCTCCCAGGTCACATGACCTGGGTGGGGATGAATGGGCCTTTTTGGTGTATCTGAGAGGGGAGCCTTGGGAACCATGGACCTCATTGTCCACCAGTGTTTGTGTGTGTGGTGTGTGTGTGTGTGTGTGGTGGGGAGTATGTGGTGTGTGTGTGTATGCATGTTCGTGTGGTATGTAAATGATGGGTAAAAATGTGTGTTCATAGGGTGTGTGTGTGTGTGTGTGAAGAGGTGGGAAGTGCATGAATATCAGCAGGACTGGCAGCAAAAAAATAAAACCTCCTCATTCAGAAGGAGATAAAAACGAGAGAAAAAAAAACGCCCACATTATAGAATGACCTTGACTACTCCAACATCAGATCTGGATCTCTCTCTCTCCCTGTCGCTCTCCCTATCTCCCTCTATGTCTCTCTCCCTCTGTCTCTCACTTTGAGTGGGCTGGCGTTTGAGGGGGCAGGGAAACAATTTTTTATTTTTATGTTCTTATTTAAAAATAACATTCTATAAAATAAAAAAACCTGTTCCGCTTACAAAACAAAACTTACATAAAATGCATCAAGTCACATTCCCATTAAATTATACGACCGGACCAGCGCTTTTTCTTTTTAATTGTGTAATCGGTGTTCTGTAGGGCAAATCGATAGCACTCTGTCATTGTGTCGTTTCCTGCCTCTGTGTAGCTACAGTAGCAGTCAGGAACATTCAGTTCGAGAACAAACAATCCTACCATACAGTGTTCCCTGGCAAGTCAAGGATGAAATTGGAGTACATGCTGTCTCAGAGGGCTTTGTGATGTTTTGTCATACACGCTGGAAAACTGAGCAGAAATTGTTAATGAATAAGGGTCATCAAAAATCATCTCTCTTCATCTTGAGAATCTTTCAGTCCCCAGACTCCAGGTCGCTCACTTCCCTCCTGACATGACTCAGCGGGGTGTTCAGATGACCAGAACCATTTCCTACTTCCTCTCACGCTAAAATTACACTCTCGGACAAAACCATCCTCTGCCGATGTTCAATGACCACCCCAGAACTTGTTCTCTATGCCAAGCATCAAATCGAATCGTACTTGTAAAGCCCTGTTAACAATCAGTGTCACAGAGGGCTCGCGTACACCAATGGAACTGCTCCTCAACCAAGCTAAATCCTCGGAAAACTTCGAAAACTTAGAGGGATAAAATGGAAGAAATCTTATTTCAGTTCAGTGAGGAATCCCCTCCAGAGACCTTCGGTGACACAGAGAGGTGCACAGCAGAGGCTGGGTATACAGTGATAAAGTAAAGGAAGAAACCTTGAGAGGAGCAGTTCAGTGAGGAATCCCCTCCAGAGACCTTTGGTGACACAGAGTGGTGAGGCTGGGTATACTGTGATAGAGAAAAGGACTAACTGAAAAGAAGATGCAAGTCTGACTGCACGGCCGTTCCTCCGTAGGCCTGTGAAGGGAGTGACAGCGTGTTTCTGTACAAGGCTGAAGAGAGTCCACGCAGTACAGAACTTTTCAGGAACACAAGAGTGATTCAGATGAATGGACTCAATCACAAAGCAGAGAGAGAGAGAGAGAGAGAGAGAGAGAGAGAGAGAGAGAGAGAGAGAGAGAGAGAGAGAGAGAGAGAGAGAGAGAGAGAGAGAGAGAGAGAGAGAGAGAGAGAGAGAGAGAGAGAGAGAGAGAGAGAGACAGAGAGAGAGAGAGAGAGAGAGAGAGAGAGAGAGAGAGAGAGAGACAGAGAGAGAGAGAGAGAGAGAGAGAGAGAGAGAGAGAGAGAGAGAGAGAGAGAGAGAGAGAGAGAGAGAGAGAGAGAGAGAGAGAGAGAGAGAGAGAGAAAGAAAGAAAGAAAGAAAGAAAGAAAGAAAGAAAGAAAGAAAGAAAGAAAGAAAGAAAGAAAGAAAGAAGGGAAGAGAAATACGGAAAAAATGCCATCAATCAGCAGGTCTTTTCATTGGAGTGTCAGCGTGGGCGCTAACCAGACTGTGTAGGAGGGTTTCGAGGAACGATCCTTCCTCCAGAGACGTGTCACTCCTAATCACTTAGCATTCACCAGCTACATCTGCTAATCTCACCAAGGGTCTCCAACATTGCTTATTGGATCAACTCTGCTCGTCTGGAAGAAGACAGAGCCAGGTGTGTAGTAATGGAGGATCTTGGCCAGTGGACAGGCTGCTAGCTCCAGGAACGAGCCTGCAGTTCAACAGAGCTGTTGTGTGTGGGAGCAAGTGTACAAATATGGGATTATGAAAGCACAATACTGTAGCTAAACACTTAGCTTCCCTCATTCAAGGGAAAGCAACACACACACACACACACACCCCAGTTAATCCGTTCTCCTTGAGGAAACTAAAAACAAAAACATGATTATGATTGCGAGGATTCAGATGCCTTCTCGTCTTGGCCATAAACAGAGATTCTCTTCTAGGGAGAGAGGCAGAGACAGAGGTAGAGAGAGAGAGACAGAGGTAGAGAGAGAGGTAGAGAGAGAGAGAGAAGTGGAGGAGAAAGCAGAGGGGAAAGAGGCAAAGAGAAACAAAATAGTGAGGGAGTAAGAGGGGAGAGAGAGGGGGAGACAAGTTCAGTAATTGGTCTCCTGCTGTCACCATGGTAAGCACTACGTGTCTCACTGGAATCAGTATTCCTAATTGTCCCAGCAGTTTCACTATTACAAACTGCATCCTCAGCTTGTTACTAAACAAACATTTACTGGGAACGGCAATGAACCATTGGAACCATTTTTCCATCCACTAAATCATTACACAGCAGTTGAACAAAGAAAAAAGCAACAAATACATTTGTTACATAACAGATGTAGTAATTCCTGTTGGTGCTTCTAAACATCTGAAGTGTAAATCAAGGCAGGCCTGGGTTGATCTCTGGAACTTGAAGTGTTTTGTGAGGTTCAACTCTGCTGAACTGCTGGTTCATTGGGGTTCAACTCTGCTGAACTGCTGGTTCATTGGGGTTCGACTCTGTTGAACTGCTGGTTCATTGGGGGTTCAACTCTGCTGAACTGCTGGTTCATTGGGGTTCGACTCTGCTGAACTGCTGGTTCATTGGGGTTCGACTCTGCTGAACTGCTGGTTCATTGGGGTTCAACTCTGCTGAACTGCTGGTTCATTGGGGTTCAACTCTGCTGAACTGCTGGTTCATTGGGGTTCGACTCTGCTGAACTGCTGGTTCATTGGGGTTCAACTCTGCTGAGAGGGGAGGGGCAGCTGGGGTTAGGGTCGGAGAGAACCAGGGTTGAGCCAGGTCAGGGTGTTTCCATGGTGATGGCTGTCTGGGTCTCTGGTAAACACTGCAGTAAGATACACACACTAGACTCAGTTACCAAACACACACACACACACACACACACACACAAGGCTCATATCCAACACACAAACCTCTCTGGCATGCAAAGACCGAAGCCAAAACACACAAACACCTATGTGCAGACACACACACACACTACATACACAAACGACCAATGCAGTGATTGCTTTCACAAGCGATTCCCATGCAGGAAGCAACCCAGTCGTGGGATCTGTTGATGATGTGTTGTATGTATCTAAGACTGTTACAGGAAGTAGCAGGATGCCTTTCAATCCGTACCACTCATCCTCTAAGCTGCCACTCCTGATAACTGGAACACTTTAGTCCACTAGCGTGGGATTAATGTCCCACAACAGTGATGATTTAAGGGTCAGATCACAGTCATAGCTCCGCATTAAACCCCATATTAATAACAACTTTCAATGGAATTTTAAGTGTGTCGCTGAAATGCGACAAACTGGCCCTTTAAAACATCCCTCCCACTAAAAGAGCGCTGTTTGGGTCTCTGCTGGAGGTTCTGGGCGCCAGTCATCCTGCGTGTCAGTTCCCGAGTGCCAGTCACCGGATCCCCGTTGGTTTGAACTAGCCTAGATTGAGACCTGCACTGAGCTAGGGAACATTTGGGATTGATTTGTAGCTATTTTTACATGTCCTACTTGAAAATAAACGGTTGTTTTTGCACAGCCACCGCGCAGGGGCAGACAGCGATCAAACAGCTAGAAGGTTGTCGTCCGGAGTGTCTCGTGGAGAGGCCACCATCCTGAGGGACAAAAACACTCAACCGTTTCATAACGTAAATGTCCAACATGAAGCCAGAAGTACGCACTCTCCATGCAGCACGACGATAAAATCACTTCAGGTCATCACCACTGCATAACCGTTACTATTATCAACCTCCACAAAGACAGCAGCTCTCTGAACAATAATCATCGTCTTAGTTCGAAGCCGGCAGAGTAGAACAAGCAGTGTTCAACCACTACAATTAGAGCAGCTCTGATGACTATGATCCTACAGTACAGCGATAACCTGGTGTTGGTCTTACAGTAGGAGCAGGCTACATTACTCTAGGCTACAGCTGTACGCCAGCACCTGCTGTTCACACGCAGGTGCATCCAGCGTTCAAACCCAACATGTAAGGATGACTGTCAACGTGAGATGTGGGAGGGAGAGAGGGAGTGGGGAGGGTGAGAGGCAAAGAGGAGGGGAGGGAGTGATGAGCAGAGGGGAGGGGAGATAGGGGCAGAGGAAGCAAGGGGGAGAGTGAGGGGTGAGAGGGGGAGTGTGTGAGGGGTAGAGACAGAGAGGGAGGATAACCCAGGATGAGCTGGAAGGAGGGGCGGGGGGGGAAGGCAGTGAAAGACTGCAGTGACTATAGAGATCCAGTCTGTGACTGGCACGCTGCTCCAGACAAGGAGACACTGTGGTCAACTGGGGCACACAAACTCTCACACAGAAACACACACACTAAGAGGTGCAAGCACTCAGAGAGGGTCTCAGATACACACTCAGAGGCACGAACACACACACACACACACACACACACACTCTGCACTGCCAGCTGTCCTCTTGCCCCCCGAAGGCCCCCAGCTGTGGCTGATACATCAACTAACCCCCCCCCCCTCCCCTCCCCCCTCCCCCCCCCTCCTCATCCTCCCCCCCCCCCCTCCCCCCAGGTTTGGGTGACTTCCAGAGCTGTATGGGTTTTACCAAAACAAAGCCCCCCTCCCCCCGCCTCCCCAGCCGAGCGACCACAGGGACCTCTGCAGCACAGACCATAATGCTGTTCGTCACACTCCACCCAGCCACCGTGGGTGTGACTGTGTGTGTGTCCCAAGGCCTTAGAGACTTGTCCTGGAGAGGCCACACCCTGCAGCCTGAATCTCCTCGTCACCCCCTCACTGGGGTCGGGAGGGCTGGGTAAGGCAGCTCCCCTGGGTGGGGCAGCTCCCCTGGGTGGGGCAGCCCTGCTGGGTGGGGCAGCCCTGTGGTTCTACAGTCAGTGGGCTATTTCAGGGTGATGGAACAAGCATGCCTACAATTCAGACAGAACACTGCCTGTTATGGGTTAACTATAACCAACACTTACCCACGGGGGGAGGAGAGGGGGAGAGAGAAAGAGAGAGACAGAGAGACAGAGACAGAGAGAGAGAGAAACGAACAAAGGAGAGAGATTTGTGTAAAGTAAAATCTCATTTGGAGAGGTCATACTTCCTGTGTTGTGAATGATGTCATCGGCAAATAGCCGCTATTTGTCAGTGTAGGGCAGGCTGGACGAAGGCAGGCTAACAGCACAGAGCTAGGCTGGGGGCCGCTGAGTCACAGAAAACCACAGCATGATACTGAAGCCTTCTTCAGCGGGGCTTCTGTTCTGCACAGGAAATGGATCAGGTAACACAACAGGAAGTGGCTCCACACACACACGACACAATCCTGCATGTTCTGACTGTGTATCTGTGCTCTACTTGTCTTTCTGAGTCTGATATGTACCCAGACCAAACCAGCAGCCTGCCACACACACACACACACACACACACACGACACAATCCTGCATGTTCTGACTGTGTATCTGTGCTCTACTTGTCTTTCTGAGTCTGATATGTACCCAGACCAAACCAGCAGCCTGCCACACACACACACACACACACACACACACACACACACACACGAGTGCCCTCAGTGTAGCCTTGGCATGAAAGGCATTGTCACTCTCTGTTAGCAGACAGTTGTTTAGGGAGAGAAGCATACACAGTGACTGTTCTGACTGCAAGTGACTCTCACACACACACACACACACACACACACACGTCCGTGGAGTCTGGAAGCATGCTGCAGATGTGCTGCAGATGGGAGCAGAGCCCCCCCTCCCCTCCCTGTCCTGGGTGAACCTGCAGGGACGTCGTCTCACACGTTCACCTGACACGACGGTAATCTGTCATCTAGTCCCAACTCCATTATGAACAGAGAAAATCCCCTTAATCTGGGATTGGGAAGGATGTCACAGGGCACCTGGGAGATATTTTACGAGTGTTTTTTTCTTCCTCTGAAGGGAAGATTCACAGTGTGGTGGTGAGTTCAAGGCTGGTCTGATAACACTGTCAGCCAGAGAGCCAATCAGAGAGACCGGGGTAGAAGACTAAACTGCTTCCCCCATCACATACACTAAGTTTATATTTAATTCATCTAGCAAACGCTTTCATCCAAAGCAATATTCAAATACTGCATGTAGTAAGTACAGAAGGAGTTCTACAGCACATCAGCCAGACTGCTCCGGGACACTGAAACAAAACAGCTTCTGAAACCTAAAAACAACCTACACCTTGAGTTAGCACAGCTGGGGGAGGGATGTGAAGAGCAGTAAGAACACTTCGAACACGTAGCAGCGATAAGCAGCTGCAGTATTCACATTATAAACCTGTCTGTTGTTATCGGGGGTACTAAAACGTCTTCGAAAACATTCAAAAACGTATTTAATTACGTCTCTAATTGTAATCCAATAGCAAGCTCTTTCCTAAGCAAACATTATATCTCCCACACTGACTTCAATTCTGCAGTGCTTTAACTTTCCAGTGTGCTCAACCAGAGTAAAATAAATAAAATATATAATAATTTAAGATTAACAAAAGGCATGTGTGTGTGTTTGTGTGTCTGTGTTAAAGATGGAATATCTATTTTCATTTGCACGCACACACACCTGGCGAAACCAAGGACACTCACCAGCAACTCGAAATGAACCGGATATAACCCAGATATATATAATATCAGATCAGCTCAGCTGTGGAGTGCACAAACACACACACACACAAAACAGTCCTACCCATCTGGCTGGGGCTATACTTAGATCCACACCCAGCACACTAATGTACATCTGGCTCATGCTCTAACTAAACAGCCTCTCCTCAGCCCACAGCCTCTCCCCAGCCTCTCCCCAGCCTCTCCCCAGCCTCTCCCCAGCCTCTCCCCAGCCTCTCCCCAGCCTCTCCCCAGCCTTTTCCCAGCCTCTCCCCAGCCTCTCCCCAGCCTCTCCCCAGCCCACAGCCTCTCCCCAGCCTCTCCCCAGCGCCCAGCCTCTCCCCAGTCCCCAGCCTCTCCCCAGCCCCCAGTCTCTCCCCAGCCTCTCCCCAGCCTCTCTCCAGCCCACAGCCTCTCCCCAGCCTCTCTCCAGCCCACAGCCTCTCCCCAGCCCCCAGCCCCCAGCCTCTCCCCAGCTGGGAGGAGGACGGCCAGCCTCTCTCCCCAGACCGGGCCTCGCATCTGGGGACCCAGAAGGTCTGAGGGCCGTCAATTCAGCCCAGTGGAGGGAGAGGGGGGGGGGGGACTGGTAGTGGAGTGTGTGTGTGTGTGTGTGTGTGAGAGCAGGTCACGGCTGCTTCTAAGAAGAGGAGTACCTGGTTCCCTCTGCAGGGACGAGAGATCAGACTTACAAAACCCTGCTGATCACAGCTGTTCTGCTCTTACTGTTCTACTGTTCTGCAGTTCCACCGTGTGCAAATACACACACACACACACACAGAATTTATAACACCTCATCAAGCGTGCAGTCTAGCACTCTGCTTCCCTACGCCTGCTGTTTTCATTAAGTAGCTTCCTATGAATGTAAACATCCCCGAGGCTAGGGCAGCACACGCACCTAGCCCCAGGCTGTGGGGGGGGCAGGTGTGGGGGGGGGGGGCAGGTGTGGGGGGTGTGAGGACAGGTGTGGGGGGGGTAGGTGTGGGGGTGGCCGGTTGTGGGGGGTGAGGACAGGCTGTGGGGGGGGCAGGTGTGGGGGGAGGGGGGGCAGGTGTGGGGGGAGGGGGGGCAGGTGTGGGGGGTGTGAGGACAGGCTGTGGGGGGGGTAGGTGTGGGGGGGGCCGGTTGTGGGGGGTGAGGACAGGCTGTGGGGGGGGCAGGTGTGGGGGGAGGCAGGTGTGGGGGGAGGGGGGGCAGGTGTGGGGGGTGTGAGGACAGGCTGTGGGGGGGGGGGACAGGCTGGGGGGGGGGACAGGCTGGGGGGGGGGCGGTTGTGGGGGGTGAGGACAGGCTGTGGGGGGGACAGGCTGGGGGGGCAGGTGTGGGGGGGGCAGGTGTGGGGGGGACAGGTGTGGGGGGGACAGGTCGTTTTGAGAAAGGGCGTGTAATGTCTGTAGAGATACACCCAGAGATATCTCTTGGGGGGGGGGGGGGTCCATTAGGGAGGAGCAGGTAAGTGGTGAGGGAGGAATACATCACTGGGACAATCATTTACATACTTAAGCCTTCTCACGGGACAGAGTGACAGAGAGAGAGGGAGAGATAATGATAGAGATAATGACAGATGGAGAGAGAGAAATAGGGAGAGAGAGATAGGGAGAGAACATAAGAGAGATGATGAGATGGAGAGCGATGGAGAGAGAAAAAGTACAAAAGAGAAGTGGAAAGAAACAGATGGAGAGAAAAAGCGGGAGATATGGACAGAGAGATCCATGGAGAGAGAGAGAGAGAGAGAGAGAGAGAGAGAGAGAGAGAGAGAGAGAGAGAGAGAGAGAGAGAGAGAGAGAGAGAGAGAGAGAGAGAGAGAGAGAGAGAGAGAGAGAGAGAGAGAGAGAGAGAGAGAGAGCAAGGCTGCTCATAAATGGGCAACGTTGCATTTGGTGTGGTGAGAGGGAGCCAAACGGCAGGCTGTGTAATTTATACCCCCACCCATGTGTGATGCATCAGAATTAGCCACCAAGTGCTCCCTCCTGCCTCTGCCCTCAACAACCCAAGTCCACCTGTTAGGAGGGTGCACCGGATTCGACTCTCGGCGCCGCACCAACCTAGGATTGCAGAACTTGTGTCCCAACTACAACTCACAAGCTGCAGCATGGAGCAGGTTCATATCAACCCCCAGCCTTAAGCTCTGATGGTTAGGCATTACACGTTTTTAGGGTGGAGGGTGGGGGACATTGGACCACCAGCCGTCCCTTCCAGCTATAGCCCCCCCACCCTGAGCTTGGATGAGGAGAGGGCCTTACAGCCAAGCTATTCTCCAGGGAGGACCAGGGGGTTCGGATGCCGTTTTATCCAACATGGCAGCAGGATGGCCATAAACCACAACTGATCTCAGGACAATAACAAAGTCAAATTCAAAGTCAGCAAATACTTCTACAGTACAGAGAAGGATTTGAACCCTCTTGATCTGCCGTCAAATGCCCTAACCGCTAAGCTACCCCTATCCCTATCTGACTGGGTCAAGTGTTCCCAGTGCTGCTGGCGTGGCACTGACATGAGAGAATGTGCCCCTGGCACCATGACACGGGCATGGCTGCCGTGCCAACAGAACGCTCGCGTCTCCTCGGCTACAGAGGGAGGTGACATCATCATGACCAGGGGTCACACTGCTGAGAAGGAGGGCTGAGGCTGAGGCTGTGTGTGTGTGTGTGCGCGTGTGTGTGTGTGTGTGTGTGTGTGTACTTTTACTGCTGCTGTTTTGACCAATTGGTCTTACATGATGTAGGTCAAGGCTTAGGCTCCAGTAAACATATTCTGGAATAGTGTAGTGTCTTATAACTGGGATTTAGAAACATGTCTAGTCCTTGCTTGATGATCATACCAATTAAACAGAACACACCTTGACTATATAATAACATGTTATAGTTGCTTCAACTGTCAAAATACTTTTGCAGTCCCGTCGCTGTTGTTAAGCCACTGAACTTAAGCCACCTGCGTTACAAAGTGAGGGTTTGAAAGGAAGGACACGCGCCCGTTCTGATTCGTTGGCCAAGGTAAACACCAAAATAACGTCAAAATGAAATTAACTTTGCAAGCAGCATTTTCACACCAAGCAATCTAAATATGACTATTACAAACTCGTCTAAACAAAACGTATTTGTGCTACATCTTCTTTACTTGTTATTAAATAATAGAAACAACAGTAAAAGGAAGAAACTGGACTCTCGACCACGCCAACGTCACAAGTAGCCTAGCTGACCAGAATGTTTGGGCAGTAAAGTCAAATCCTGCCTTTCACTGGCCGTTCTCACTAAAGTAGCCTACGGATAAGACATCTATTTTTTTAAGATTCCGTGGAGTGCACCGCTGGTTAGGGCTATGTCTACAACCAAACTGATAGAATGATGGTTTCAGCAGCCAAGCGATCGAGACATTTGAAAATCAAACAGTGCCCATTCAGAATTCCTAAAACAGTCTTTTTTTTTTACGGTGCAAACATAAACACACAAACACCCAGTTCAACTGTCCAGGTCTACCTTGTCTCCTTGTGAATGTAAAACGTGATCATGTTTTTTCTCACAAACCTGGTAAAGCAAGGGGACTTCTCCTGCAAAGCGCTGATGTTCGGAGTTTGTGTCACAAGCAGACAGTCGGTAGTGTGTTTTCGCTCTCTCCCTGCGCACATATAGAGCTGATGTTTTCACTTCCTCTTTCTTTCGCCGTCTGCTGGTTGGCTTGTTACCGGAGCAGCTATACGAGGGACGACAAATCCCTACAAATGAATGAGACTGCAAGACCCTCCCTACTGATTATCACTCTCAGCAAAGTATAGTATAGAGGAGCGTGACTGAGGGAACGGCGGCATCCTTTCCGTTTAATATGCTAAACAAGACATTCGCAAAATGTTGTGCGGGTGGAACAATGAACTTAATAATTCATGAAAATCGATTTAACATGCATAAAACATAAGGACAGCAGTTTAGGGTCCTATAGGGTCACGATCCTCAAACGTTAAACCGACAGCTGATGTTTCTCACTTCACAAGTGGTCTGCATTAAATTGTATTAGCAGACCTAATGACGAGTAGACGTAAAGTAGGGAACTGTTGACTTTAAACGATTTCAACAAATTAAGATCAAAGTGTATTATTCTAATTATTAGGCTATGTTACACTTGTATCTGACTGCAGTTATGTTGTTTATTGCTCTTGGCGAGGTGATTAAGGAGAGATTGCATAGCACAGTATTCTTGGACAGTTCAATCTACAAAACTGAGATAAAATGCCCACATCCCATCCTGCTAAATACCCACACTGGTGCGCTCACAAACCAGCTAGAGGCAGAGAGATAAGATACATGGAGAGACAAGCAAGCAAGAAAGAAGGGAGGATTAAGAGATAAACAGAGAGAGGGCAATGGAGAGGAGAGAGAGAACAAGCGAGAGAGAGAGAGAGAGAGAGAGAGAGAGAGAGAGAGAGAGAGAGAGAGAGAGAGGAAAGAACAAGAGAGGGAGGGAGAGACAGGCAAACAGAATGAGGGAGAGGACTAGGGTTAGAGCAAGAGAGAGGGAGAAAGAGACAGAGAGAGAGTAACACACACAGAGAAATAGAGAGAAACAGAGAGAGACACATAGTAACAAACAGAGAAAGCGAGACAAACAGAGAGTAACACACAGAGAGAGAAACAAAAAGAGAAACAGAGAGAGAGAGAGTAACAAAGAGAGAGTACCACAGAGAGAGAGAGAGAGAGAGAGAGAGAGAGAGAGAGAGAGAGAGAGAGAGAGAGAGAGACATAGGAGGGAGAGACTGAGTGATGTGAGGGCCAGACCCAGGCCAGCCTGTGGAGCAGCAGGGTGGATTAATACAAGGACTGTGTGTCCCTCCATCTCTCCTGAAACACAATAGCACTGCCTGTACACACACACACACACACACACTCACACACACGGACAAACTCTCACACACACACAAAGATAAACTCTCACTTGCACACACTCGCACTGATATAAAATCTCTCTCTCACAAACGAACACACACACACTGACTGTGTTCCATAAAGTCATCATTATTGATCATTATTGAGTTTTGCAAAGCTTTCCGTCGAGTCGTGCGTGTGTGTTAGATAGAAGCCTGAGTTGTGGTCCTAACACTAAACCATCTTGCTGGCTGCCTACTGCCGGCTAACTACAGTCCATCTGCTACGACCTGGAGACATCACTGGCAGGGTAATCTCTTTATAAGACCTTCAAGAATTTCCGGAATGAAGTAAAGTAAAGCCACGTGCTGGAAAACGACCCCTCATGCTGCAAAGACGACGCCTTGTGCATAAGCCAGGGTCAGGTCCATCAGAACAGTGATCCCTAATCACAATCATAAAGTGAGTGAGAGGGACAAATGAGCTCATCTGTAAAGTTTGTCAGTGTATGCACTGTCAAAAGAGAATGTGTGAGAGAGATAGAGAGACAGAGAGAGAGGATTAGCAGATGTAGGCTACTGGTTGGTTTACACATCGGCAGTGGTGTCAGAGGTAGCTTCTTGGTAGGTGCGTGCGTGCGTCCATAAAAGAAACCCCCCGCGGTGAGTGAGAGCGCTCGTGATATTGTAGGCCTACTACTTATGATAGGACGTGGTGAAGTTCATTACTCTCCGCCGTCGAAAATACATTTGCACACAACATATCACTGGGAAAGATGATCATTAGACAAGGCTGGCTTGCTCTGACAACATTTATATCTCTCACTATTGTAAGTGGGTACACGCCAAATAACCTTCTCAGCGGTGGATATGAGGTAAATCTCTCTCCTCGGAGGTATGCGTACATTGCTGATGCATCTGGGGCCTTTAGCCAAAGCAGACACAAGGAGGGTTGCCATGGAAAGGACAGCGCTATGGGGGAGAAGAGGAACAGAATGACGCTCTTGGTTACTAGGATACTCTTAACAGACGCGGTCGTGATCGAGGGCTGGAAGTTGCGCGCGCGCACACAAACACAGGTCGGGCTCAAGCACATACAAGAAGACGAGGACATTAATCAACATTCACGCATGTTTCCCGCCCTCAAGGCCAGCCGTTTTAACGGTTCTCTTATCAAGGTCATTAGCGGGGGAGAGCAGTTTCTGGTGCGCTCCCTTGGTCGTGACTGCAGCCTGTTTAAATGAACCACTCATTAAAGATGGACCGCGGGGGGCTTTGATGTGGCCTGCAGGGTGTGTGTGTGTGTGTGTGTGTGTGTGTGTGTGAGAGAGAGATACAGAGGAGAGTGAAGTTAATTCTCTCTGCTGGTTAAGCGGATCGTGGAACCCGACGTTCAGGTTGTTTACCACAGAGTGTTGTTCAACCGAGAGACGCAGGAGCGCCACTTTTCGCTCAAATGCGCAAGGGTAGGTAGGTGGAACTTCAAAAGAAACGGGCAGGGATGCGAGGTTAGTGCGGGATTACCGTACAGTCGCAGCAAACTACTGGGGCTTGTTGAAGGGCTTGTATTCGTTAGTGGCCCTCCAACCGCAGAATACATAACTAACTGAAAGCAGTCCGCCTTCATTGGCTGCCTAGAGTTTAATAATTTTATCCTTGGCAACAGGGATCACGTTCCAGTACATTCTACCTTCCCTCTGGTTTGGGATGAAAAAAAACAACAACTAAAAATGCAAATTCCAACCGCAATTTATTCAAAATATTTATGTACAGTCATAAGCAGTCAAACATTCAACCTCCACTGGAAAAAAACAGGCAACACTTAAATGCTCCAAGATTGGCTGACTCCCTCCCCCCACACATTTTAAACAAGCCTACAATCAAGCCATTTGATATTCAGCAAATTGATGGGTGAGGTTGGTGGAATTGGCAGAGCATGGCGGAAAAAAACAATCTCTTAATGACTCTGCGCTTCATCGCATGTCATCCTTTCAGTTGGCTATCCAGTTCATCTCTGCTATCAGGCACAAAACAAACTGCTGCTTTACTCTACCCAGAATGCCTTGCATCAGCCATGCAGGTAACGCCAGGGAGGTCAGAATTATACACACACATTTTTGGAGTATGAAGGCACATGTCGTCATGAGCTCTATGCCATTTAGCTAAGGAGGGTTTGGGTGGGTTTCTTAAAGACCACGTCACCTTAAAGAATATATAAGAAATGGGTCTAGTCATGCATTAATGATGACAGTCCTATGGTGAGAAGGCAGAGGGATTCCTCTAGACTTGGCAATTCAAACTAGTACGGTCATGGTAGTTCACTTAACTACTAGTACGGACATGGTAGTTCACTTAACTACTAGTACGGACATGGTAGTTCACTTAACTACTAGTACGGACATGGTAGTTCACTTAACTACTAGTACGGACATGGTAGTTCACTTAACTACTAGTACGGACATTGTAGTTCACTTAACTACTAGTAGTTCACATGATACACCCTCCCGCTACATTAGCAACTTCACAGTCGGACAGCCGACCAATCAGAGGAGTTTTCCCCTCACAGATGTTGCTCAATCAGAGTCGCTGGTCTTGGAGGACTTGTGTTTCCTCTTTCCCTTCCTCTTCTTCTTCTTTTCCTTCTTCTTCTTCTCCTTTCCCTTCTTCCTCTTCTTGCTGCTGTTGTGGCGCCGGCCGTCTGAGGAAGAGGAGGAGCTGTCTGAGTCGGAGGAAGAGGTGGAGTCCTGGAGGAGCTGGCGAAGCTGCTGGATCCTGGAGGGGGGAGGAAGACAGAGGGTGAGAAGTTGAGTTGAGGGTCTCTCGTAAAGGGAGGGAGGGTATCTTGTAGAGGGGACCTGTGGACAGAGAGATCAGTAGGTCTGACAGTGACCTGCGGACTCAGGGGCTCAAAGAGGAGACACTAACGAGGTCTAGACTGCAGACATTAACACAGTCTTCTGGGTGGACAGGAAGATGTTTTTGTGTTATTTCCAACTGGGGAACATCTCAGTTCAGATTAAAAAGACCCTCCATGTTATTCTTAGACATATTTTCTACCTGTCTGAAAAATAGAAGATCTCATTCCCATCGCATCGCTTTCCAAAAGTAAACTAGTAATCAATGTGAGAAAGTATGTGTGTGTGCGTGTGTCTGTGCATGTCTGAGGTAGCGCGTGTGTGTGTGTGTGTGCGTGTGAGCTAGTGTGTGTGTGTTCTTTCTCACACACCCGTAAGAGGATGTGTGGTGCAGAAGGTTTGTACTCATCAGCAGCGTCTCCAGCTTACCTGCTCTCCTTCTCGTTCCTCTTGTTCTCCCTGATCAACTCATACATGGGGTCTTCGTGAGCCTGCAGGAGAGAGGAGGGTCAGGACAGGAACCACACCCCCCACACCTCCGTCCAACCACACACACAGTTAACCACACCCCCCACACCTCCGTCCAACCACACACACAGTTAACCACACCCCCCACACCTCCGTCCAACCACACACACAGTTAACCACACCCCCCACACCTCCGTCCAACCACACACACAGTTAACCACACCACCCACACCTCCGTCCAACCACACACACAGTTAACCACACCCCCCACACCTCCGTCCAACCACACACACAGTTAACCACACCACCCACACCTCCGTCCAACCACACACACAGTTAACCACACCCCCCACACCTCCGTCCAACCACACACACAGTTAACCACACCACCCACACCTCCGTCCAACCACACACACAGTTAACCACACCACCCACACCTCCGTCCAACCACACACACAGTTAACCACACCACCCACACCTCCGTCCAACCACACACACAGTTAACCACACCCCCCACACCTCCGTCCAACCACACACACAGTTAACCACACCCCCCACACCTCCGTCCAACCACACACACAGTTAACCACACCACCCACACCTCCGTCCAACCACACACACAGTTAACCACACCACCCACACCTCCGTCCAACCACACACACAGTTAACCACACCACCCACACCTCCGTCCAACCACACACACAGTTAACCACACCCCCCACACCTCCGTCCAACCACACACACAGTTAACCACACCCCCCACACCTCCGTCCAACCACACACACAGTTAACCACACCCCCCACACCTCCGTCCAACCACACACACAGTTAACCACACCCCCCACACCTCCGTCCAACCACACACACAGTTAACCACACCCCCCACACCTCCGTCCAACCACACACACAGTTAACCACACCACCCACACCTCCGTCCAACCACACACACAGTTAACCACACCCCCCACACCTCCGTCCAACCACACACACAGTTAACCACACCCCCCACACCTCCGTCCAACCACACACACAGTTAACCACACCACCCACACCTCCGTCCAACCACACACACAGTTAACCACACCCCCCACACCTCCGTCCAACCACACACACAGTTAACCACACCCCCCACACCTCCGTCCAACCACACACACAGTTAACCACACCCCCCACACCTCCGTCCAACCACACACACAGTTAACCACACCCCCCACACCTCCGTCCAACCACACACACAGTTAACCACACCCCCCACACCTCCGTCCAACCACACACACAGTTAACCACACCCCCCACACCTCCGTCCAACCACACACACAGTTAACCACACCCCCCACACCTCCGTCCAACCACACACACAGTTAACCACACCCCCCACACCTCCGTCCAACCACACACACAGTTAACCACACCACCCACACCTCCGTCCAACCACACACACAGTTAACCACACCCCCCACACCTCCGTCCAACCACACACACAGTTAACCACACCCCCCACACCTCCGTCCAACCACACACACAGTTAACCACACCACCCACACCTCCGTCCAACCACACACACAGTTAACCACACCCCCCACACCTCCGTCCAACCACACACACAGTTAACCACACCCCCCACACCTCCGTCCAACCACACACACAGTTAACCACACCCCCCACACCTCCGTCCAACCACACACACAGTTGTTGATAGAAATATTCCCCTGACCCAAACGTATAACAGCTTTGATATATGATTTTTTACTGAAACTCAGGCCAGGTTCCAGGCTGTGATCCGCTAGCGAAAGCGCCTCAAAACACAACATCCAGTACTGCACATAACAAGGTCTGCTATGTCCTCGGTAATGAATTCTTTCTCACAGACACACACACACAGAAACACACATCCGACTGTTAAAATGTTTCAAAGCTGTTTTGTTGCCCCGTCAGCACTTTGCAGATCCGCTCTCATTGACAATGCAAAGTATGAAAATATGATCCATTTGCACTTATGATAATCACTGCAGCGGCATGGAGGTTCTGGGAGAGACGCACCACTCTGAACTGCTCCAGTTTCTGGTTGCCTTTGATGAAGAAGGGACACTCCTTGTCACCCGTCCTGTGGCCGTAACGCTTGCACCGCCAACCTGGACAAGACAATCATTCTCAGGTCAGAACAATGACTTCCATTACATGTTC
This sequence comes from Hypomesus nipponensis, assembly GCF_054491055.1. Lineage (NCBI taxonomy): Eukaryota > Metazoa > Chordata > Actinopteri > Osmeriformes > Osmeridae > Hypomesus > Hypomesus nipponensis. The sequence continues at coordinate 14,903,586 of NC_140364.1, read as the reverse complement.
AGGTGGCTGAGTGGTTAGGGAAATGGGCTAGTAATCTGAAGGTCGCCAGTTCGATTCCCGGCCACACCAAATGACGTTGTGTCCTTGGGCAAGGCATTTCACCCTACTTGCCTCGGGAGAATGTCCCTGTACTTACTGTAAGTCGCTCTGGATAAGAGCGTCTGCTAAATGTAAATGTTATTCATTTGGAGTCAAGTTATGGTCTGTGTGGAAATATCTTCCCTCTCCCCCTAACACTCAAACCTTGTAGGACTCATCAGAAGTTCGTCAAGTGCAATATTCTTCCATCTGGATGTACTAGACTTGAACAGACTTCATCAAGTAGCCCAGCTAAGGAGCTTGGAGTACATCATATTACATAGGTAAACCCACAAAATATATACAGCATTTCATTTCTGTCTCTTTAACCTATAAAGACACGCTTTTTGAACCCATCTAGGCAAAATAAAACACATTCAAACACTAGCGACAAACCATAACTTGGTGCAAATTCATGGAACAAATAACATATGCAAATTTCTATATGGAACAAATGGGTTATGAAGCGTGTGTGTGCGTGCTATGGGTTCTAACCCTCATACCATCATTACGAGTGGGACGGCTGAATTAAACAGAGATGATAATGGGGTTCTTTGTTCTATCCTGGGCAGAAGAACAGAAGTTCATCTTCCTCTCATTACACCAGCTCCATGATTCCCTCCAGCCCCCCCTCCCCCCCCCCCCCCCCCCCACCAGGTCCTCTCTCCCTCAAAGCAGATCTAACAGAGTGAGACAGGAAGAAGGATCCTTTGCAGGCTACTTCCTGTGGTGTGTGTACACACACACACACACACACACAATATATAACCTTGGCAGACCGTGACCACGCAAGAATGCATCTTGCCAGGCTCCAAGTTATTTGTGCCCGAACCACACTGGTAGTATGGACATTGGATGCACCTGCTATTTAAACGATTGCACCCTCTCTTCCTTTCCTTCATGTCTTTTGATAGGCTACAGTGCCCCCTGCTGGACTGGTCATGCTAGTGCACCAAAACCTATTCTGATAAGCAGACAGCTGTACCCATATTTAAAGTTAGTCATTTTCAATATGATCCAAAGCTACATACAAATAGTGCTTAGAGAAAGAACCGCTGAAGATTCTCTTTGAGAATCAGTCTAAACCCAGGCTCACCTGCAATCTCTGACTGACAGTCAGACACTCGGTTATATCCTCCAGTCTGCCAGAGCAGCTTCGAGGTCATCCGTCATCATTCTGCTAGACCTTTCTGCAGCGTTTGATACGGTTAACCATCAGATCCTGCTCGCCAGAAATGGGCATCACTGGCACTGCACTCCAGTGGATCTCATCGTACCTGTCAGGAAGATCTTACCAGGTCTCCTGGGGAGGCAAAGTGTCAGGCCTTCTTCTCTCTGTACACCACCTCACTTGGACCAATCATCACCTCCCATGGCTTCTACTACCACTGCTACGCTGACGACACGCAGCTGTACCTGTCGTTCCCCCCAACTGATCCGGGATTCTCAGCTAGGATTGAGGCCTGCCTCACAGACATCTCCGCCTGGATGACCAAGCTCCACTTCCAGCTGAACCTCGCCAAAACAGAACTTCTCATCATCCCGGTCAAACCCTCCATCTCAATCCCCCTGGGATCTGCAACAGTGACCCCTTCATCCTCTGCCAGGAACCTCGGGGTGACCATGGATGACGAGCTCTCCCTCACAGCCCACATTGCTGCGGTCCCCCGGTCGTGTAGATTCACCTTCTAAAACATCCAGAAGACCAGGATATACCTGGCTGAGCACTCCACCCAGCTGCTAGTCCAAGCACTTGTCCCCTCCAAGTTGGACTACTGCAACCGCACTCCCAGCATGCGCAACCCGCCCTCTCCAGAGGATTCAGAACGCAGCAGCCCGCCTGGTCTTCAATCTACCCAGACGCTCCCATGTTACCCCGCTCCTCATCTCCCTCCACTGGCTTCCCATCATGGCCCGTATCAGATTCAAGATTCCCTGGTACTGACCTTACATCAAGTCTCTCCTCCAGCCTTACACCCCCACCCGCCACCTACGGTCTTCTTCTGACAACCGTCTGGTGGTCCCACCTCTCAAGACCGCCCGGTCCCAACACAAGCTCTTCTCCTGTCTGGCCCCCCAATGGTGGAATCACCTCCCCACCTCCATTAGAGACACAGACTGTCTCCCCATCTTCAAGAAAAGTCTCAAGACACACTTGATCCGGGAGTACAACGGCACTGAGGAATGATTGGCTGGACCTGATTTTAGTTTCCTCCAGGATCACAATGACTCTTATTGAGAGAGTTGTTGCTCTTGTTGGTTTGTTGTAACTGTCTTATAATTATTATACATGCCGCAAAATATATTGTTACTTGATTTTTCCACAGGTACACTCTTGCACTTTGAGGTGTGTGTGTGTGTGTGTGTGTGTCCCAACACTCACATTGCATCACCTTCACCTCCTTCCCAAGAGGCATCCACAGCCCCTTGGTGGGCGCATGTGCCAGGAAATCCCTGGCGTCCTCATTTCCTGGATCGGCAGGGATGCAGTCTTCCGGTTTGTCCTCCTCCTCCTACAGACAGCGAGTGAGCTGTGAGCTTCGAGGAGACGCACGCTCTCTATTGCCACAGTATAGTGCTACAAACACTAATGCTACGAGGTGGTGTCCTGTACTAAACCGCAGGAAGAGGGGGACTTAAGAGCGGTATTTTATTTGAAATGCGTATCACTTATCTGGAGCTGGTTTCCAAGCCTGATGTTAGCTACGTGGTATAGCCTCTGTATATGCGGAGTCATTTATGCTGGGTATATGTATTCGTTTAAGCTATATAGCGGCAAATAATTTATAAATTTACCTTTATGAGTCCAGGTGGCGGTCTCTCATAACTAGAGGACAGGGAAATAATAGGTTCTGAGACTCAGTATGTTCCAACTTTTAAAAATCCTTAGGGTCAAGGGGATTCATTTGCTGCCAATATTTAACATACTTGGACAACTACGGTAGACTATCTACACCGGAAACAAACATTCCTGGCAGAGCTACGTTAGCTAACGAGTTACAGCTAACTACATTTACCTACGGGCAAGTAGTAGCTAGCATAGCTTGTGAATATTTTACCAGCGGTAACACGCCGAAGGAAGATGACTAGCAAGCTCATACACACGTAATTAAGGATCATTAGCTGATTTTATCAGACATTACACTACATTGTATACAGCTACTTACAATGTCTCCACGTGCTTGAGTTTCTGTACTTCTTGGTTTAGTTTTTTGGCTTGTTTCTTTAGTTTTTCTACATCGTGTTTTGAGTCCTTGTGCTTTTTGCGGTCTACTCTCTCATCGTGATCTCTTGATCGCTTTCTGTCCGACATTTGAACACCAAGGAATATTGATCAACTATACATGAACACACTTTGAAAAAATGTTCAAAGTCTATTTAATCGCAATTCTTTGACAAGAATCCTACATTCGTTCCCTGCTCAACTATCCCATTTCCTCGTTCTCAGCAAGACTTCCTGTGCTTTCATGTGTAGGTTAAACTTCAGCGCCGCCTACAGGTCAAACAGAGTAAATGCAGTTGGAGTGTAACGTTTTCCCTAATTAAATGCGTGCCACTCTTTTTACAATTGCTAAAAGGGTTTACAATCAAAATAAGACTATTTGAATTGAATGTTTTTTCTTTTGTTAAAACACAAATAAACCACACCACATACAGTTCATACATCTGAAAAGTTTTATTTCAGAAAAACAAGTCATGTAGGAAAACAAATGTAAGGTATTTCAGGATTGCCGTGAAATGATGAATGCACCTACACATGAGATTATAGTATGACTCCAAAACACCCAAACAGAACTGTCTGGTACTAAATGAATCATGACATTTGTTGGGGCAATCGCAGCTAAAAGAATATTGCGTTGTCAATAAATCTTGTTTTACAGTCAAGTAAAATTAGCAATGTAAACAGTAAAGGCATCGCAAAAAAATATTTTCAAAGTAATAACTATTGCATATGCACCATTTTACAAAATGTCAAACATTTAGTTGTATGTACAAAAAACTGTAAAAAAACAAGTAGGAAAAGAAAATGTGACCTAGTGATGTTTAGATAGCGGCGAACACATGTTTGAGCCCTAATGGTCCACTGACTTCTTATGAGACACTAGAGAAGGCCACTACAGCAAGAACATTTAGATGGGTCAACCAACATATTAAGTCAAATTTAAATGCTCTTAATGAACTGCCCATCCATATTTATCCTTGTGTAAATGTATTCATTTTTTTTTACATTTTCAACAAAACACAACCCTCTCAAACCACTGTCTTGGCAGTTATTTGGCTTGTGTCATCACACCACAGAAGAAGAGCTCAGCTTCTTGTAGTTTTCCCGCCCTACAAAAGGGGCAGTGAGGCTCCACAGACACCCTCCCACGGCTCTACAGACTGAGCGGCCCCTCCGGACCCCTTCAACCCCGCCCTGCAGACCTGCGGCACTCCAGGGGCTAGGTGGGAGGGGGAAGCAGGCTTTTACCGTCGGCACTAAGCAACAGTTTGTTGGTAAAACGGATGATCGCTTGGGTGGCCAATCAGAGGGAAGACAGGAAGTCTTTCAGGCCGCCTTTAGTCTTCTTCTTCTGGCTGTCATCCAGCAGCAGGAACTTCCTGAGGCGAGAGAAGACAGACTTCTTGGTGCTGGAGGGCTTGGAGGCCGGGGTGGAGGAGGAGGAGGCAGTGGAGTTAGACCTGGAGAGAAGAAGAGAGGGGAGAGGAGGGGAGAGAGGAGGAGAGATGGGGAAAGGAGAAGAAAGGAAGGGAGAGAGAAGGAGAGGAAGGCAGAGAGCAGAAGGGAAGTAGAGAAGGAGGGGGGAAATTAAGTAACGTGAGATTTTGAAGGGTTGGCAGAAGTTGAAACTAGCCTGTGGGGAGATGTAACTATTTATATGAGGTGTGACATATTGTATACTTAGAGCTGGGTTCTCTCCCGAGGACACAGTTGCGGGCCGAGAAGATAATACGAGGCAAAAAGGTAACAAGCCCCGCTAGCTCGCCGGATAAGTGTGCACACCATGTCGGCTGAGGCCTCGCCACTGCGGGCCCGGGTTCGAATACGACCCTGGCCCTCTGCTGCATGTCTCTGTCTGTCTCTCAGTTCCAATAAACCATGAAAAACGGCCCAAATATATCTAAAAATAAGAAATGAATGAAGATAACAGAGAGCTGTAGGGGTGGTGAGGTTTACCTGGGCGTGCTGCTCGGGGTCTTGTCCTTAGACACAGATTTGGGAGTGGCCATGTTTGATCTGTTGCTGGACTGGGGAGTTTTGCGTTTGGCTGCACTGCCCGGTGTGTGGCTCCTGGATACGCTGGCCAGCATGTCCCGGTTCACTCCACTGTACTTGGAGGTCTTGTTGCAGGTGTGGCAGGTAGCCATCTAGTAAGGCAAGCACAGAGGGACAAAGCAAAACAGGGTTTTTTTTGTTTGTTTGTATGTTTGTGTTTCTTTTCATTGATTTTTCAGGGGTCGAATTTATGCAGTTTCTAAGATACTGGAACCGAAGAAGTCCTGACTGAAACTTCTGGCTCTTCCCAGACCAGGTTAAATTTCACCACAACTATGTTGATCTTATTTATTTTCTTCATCTGTCTTTCCTCTAGATGTGTGTGTGTGTGTGGGTAGCTTAGGGTTTGCATGTGTCTCAGGGACACAGTAAGGGCGGCCTGGGTCGTTCTATTGATCTCTGCCACCAACAGGCGGCCCCGGTGGTGAAGGAGGAGGTGAAGGAGGAGGTGAACGATCCGGCTGGTATGGCCTGGATGACGCAGGAGCCTCTCTCCCTCCCCGAGGACCGGCCCTACTCGCCTCGCGACGAGAACCACCGACCGCAAGAGCCAAGGTCAGGTGGTGCACTTAGGAGCGCGCCTCGCATGGCCCCGCAACACCACAGATTGTTAAGCAGCCTTCTGAATCTCTGGAACGCCTCGCCTCTCGCGCGCACACAGAAATGCTTGTGGCCTACGTGCAGAGGGATATTTCCAGGAGGAGTCTGTATATGGCGATCCTGCAAGCAGCGCCTGCAGTACTGGCAGGGATGGGTTTCCATGATTCAAGATAACGCTGGTATCTGATACCAGTCTCTGGCACCCTGCTGTGCCCCTCAGGGAGGGAGGGGGGGTGGGGGGGATCGAGGGACGTGTGGCAGTTTTAAGAGGTTCTAGGAGACTATTAACAACGCTTCCACAGTCATAAGGCTCACCCAAATATAACGTGCTTCTGTTTCACACACACTCACACACACAAAGACTTTCAGACACATTCGCACTCACACTCTCACGCACACCCCCAGAAGTATATGACGCAACAAAGGTCAGCAACAAAAACCGTGACTAATTATTTCCTGACTTGAGATGAAAACAATATTCCTGAATAAGCACATTCCAATCCTCAGTGATAATAACAACAGAAGAACACAAATCACCCTTTCACACAGCGGGACAGAGCGACGCAGAGAAACACGACTGGATTCCGTGACTCGACACCGGGACGTTCACGGCAACATTCCACCCGCAACCAAGTTCTACTGCAGCCAACGTCCAATCGGTTTTACACTCATCTTAAAACCAGCGTCAGGAACATTCCATCCAGCCAGGAGTGATGCGCTGGTGACCACAGCGGTCTCCACTCACCGTGACGAAGGTAGCCATGTCTGCTTGTGGCTCTGAGGGCTGCACGCTTGTGTTCAGCTCCGAACACAGCTGTCTGTCTCTCTGCCTGTGTGGGAGGGTTTACTAGACGACCCTGTGGTGTCCCGCCTTATAAAGCATCACTCAGACAGCTGATCCCCCCCCCCCCCCTCCTGGCTGGGTGTGTGTGTGTGCAGGGGGGAGGGGAGGGGGGGGGGGTGGACTCACTCCAGTGACGTGTTAGTGGCCTGGTTACTGCTGGCATGGATCCCTTCCTTGACAGGCCTCATCAACTCACACACACACACATGTTCTCTCTCACACATACACATACAGTACCAGTCAAATGTTTGGACACATTTTCCCACTGGTACTGTACTCTCACACACGCACACGCTCTCTCTCTCACACACATGCACAGTCTCACACGCACACACACATACAACATTCTCTATAAACACAGACACATACTCTCTCACACAAACATTACACACAGACACACTAAACACACTCCCAGTAACCCGCACAAATCTGGGATAAGAAACAGATGAACAGAACCCTACACTGTGTAGAGAGGTGTCCTGGTTAGCAGGCTGGGGCACATCAGGCTGGGGCAGGGCAGGCTGGGGCAGGGCAGGGCACATCAGGCTGGGGCAGGGCAGGCTGGGGCAGGGCAGGGCACATCAGGCTGGGGCAGGGCAGGCTGGGGCAGGAGCAGGCTGGGGCAGGAGCAGGCTGGGGCAGGAGCAGGGCACATCAGGCTGGGGCAGGAGCAGGCTGGGGCAGGAGCAGGCTGGGGCAGGAGCAGGCTGGGGCAGGAGCAGGGCACTGGCCCTTCAGTACAGGAGGACACAGGAGAAGTGACCCAGCCGGAGTGACTGCAGGGCAGCGTGAGCACATGGATTTTCCACTGCGGATCACAGGAGGGGAACTCCCAGTGAGCTGATCCATGGTCTGCCTGATGAACGCAGATCGGCCCCGGGCCGGGGAGCTTCAACAGAGCACAACACGCCACGGTCTGAATATGTTCTGTATAAATACGATGGAACCCAGTAAACCGGAGGATACGAGACACTGGCGCAGACGAGACCAGGCGTACTAAGACACCTCCTAAACATGAAGCTCAGCCCACAGGTGGAGGACTAACACACAGACATGGAGGAGATGCCAGCAGTCTAAATCTCTCTGAGATCAAACAGCTTTACTCGTCTCTCTTTGTAAATAACCTCAAGCTCTAAACTTACAACCGGACAGGCACCATCAAAATCTCCCCACAAACAGCTCGTAAACAACCATGCGAAGATGGGGATCAGAGGGGGTGGGGTGGGGTGGGGGGGTAGTTAGGCAGGGTAAGGGGGTGGGATAAGGGTGGGGTAGGGTTATGAATTGGATGATGCAATCACAGACATATGTTTATTTATGTGACTTTTGTTACACTTGTAAAAGTGTATGTCTATTTATGACTGCATCCAGTTTAGTCAACAGAGTGGCGTTGGTAGTAGTGTATCTGTTTGACAGTATTATAAACCAACCAGACCAGAACAAACCAGAACAGACCGGACCAGACCCTGTTTACAAGTTATCTAACAGATGCTTTTATTCAAAGTGTTTCCACTCAAACCACCTGGCACAGGAAACAGATAAAACACAAACTAACCACCGGGGAGGACTGATCTGGGGTCAGAATCCAGAACCAGGGTCCTGGTGAGCGGATTGAGAAGGACCTGACCGTAACTGACCCAGGAACAGTCTTTACCACCGGCCCACTCAGGGGCGCACTGCTGACATCTTGGTATGACCGAGACTAAGAAAAGCTTCTTCAGCCAAGTGATAACCTGTCTAAGGTACTGGGATCATCTGACAGAGGGGGGGGGGGAGGGAGGGAGGGAGAGAGAGACAGAGAGAGAGACAGAGAGAGAGAGAGGGGGGAGAGAAAGGGAGGGGGAGAGAGAGAGATAGACAGGAGGAGGGAGGAGGGGGGGGATGGTCATAGGGAAGTAATGTTACCCTCTACTACTTTAAGGGGTTTTAACGCAGCATGAATCCTAAATCCAACTACGAATAAACAGCACATGCACGTCAGAGCTCACCACGAGCAGCAGCAACAGGTCAAGACCCTCTGAGACGTCTCTGTTCCTGCCGCGTGCCACGCTGGATCGTTTCTGATCCTAATCCTGTGACATCATATCCTGTGCCGCTGAGCAGAGACACGTGAGGAGCTCGTGAAAGGAGAAGTGGCTAGGCCACAGCTGTAGCCTTTCTGCTCCTCTCAGAGAGGATGAATCTGGACCAGACCCACCTTAGGAGGTCAAATGCTTGGAAGCCCAGAAGTGAAACTCTTAACTTTTAAAGCTGAAATTGCTTCATCTCTAGCTCCAATCCTGATCTGTTAACCGGCAACTCTCACACACACACACACACACACACACACACACACACACACACACACACACACACACACACACACACACACACACACACACACACACACACACACACACACACACACACACACACACACACACACACACACACACACACACACACACACACACACACACACACACACACACACACACACACACACACACACACACACACACACACGTGCAACCTTGGACTGTACATCCTGTCTCTCCTGACCAGTGTGGATTGTAAAGCAGCCGTCTTGTTTCGAGATGTACCAGACGGTGATGTGGATATCTATGGTTTTATTCACTAACTCCACCCATCTTACTGTGTAATCGTTCTCAGCAGCACGCAGGTCACTGCGTCGTCTGGAACCTCCCGTGGAGGTCGAACAGAATGTTGTGTTCGCACTTGGAAAACACATTTATCCAAAACTAAACACACAACAAGCTAAACCTGTCCCCCTGGATGATGAAGGCACAGGGAGGGAGACCCTGTGGCCCCAATCTACCTTCCTCTTCCCCTTTCATCACCCCCCACCCCCCCTTCATCACCCCCTCCTGTGACCTTGGCCCCAGGCCCCTGTTGTCATTCAGCTCCCACAGCTGGGCCCCATCACCACAGCCAGGACAGAGGGACCAGAGGGTGAATGAGAGCAGCTAATACTGTGTGTGTGTGTGTGTGTGTGTGTGTGTGTGTGTGTGTGTGTGTGTGTGTGTGTGTGTGAATGAATGAGAGACAGTGGCTGCAGAGTACATCGATATACCCCATCTGAAAGCAGGGCAGCAAACTGATTGATAAAGGGGAGACACACACACACACACACACAGTTTGGGTGATCCAGATGCTCCTGCTAGCTAGGAGGCACTAGGTGCAGAGGGAACAGTATGACTAGAAGGTTTAACCAGAAGCCTGACCTGCCTCACTGTCCCCAGACAGCAGTCTGATGAAAACAGACATTTGAGCCAAGGGGGGGGGGCGGGGGGGGGGTTGTGTCTGCTAACTCACGTCTTTGCAATCCCAGCAAATTAAACAGTCATTAACCCAGCTGGCTGTGGCAGACACATTGTGTGTGTATGTGTGTGTGTGTGTGTGTGTGTGTGTGTGAGGCTATTGGAAATGTGTGAATGTGTTGGATGGGGGGTGGAGTAGGAGGGGGGGTCAGGGTGGGAGAGGAGGGTGGAGTTGGGGGAGGGGGGGGGGTGTGGGAGAGGAGGGTGGAGTTGGAGGAGGGTGTTTAAGCATGTGAGAACTCTCTAGGCCAGGAACATCAACACACAGCAGACAGGAAACAGGCCATTTAAACCAGCAGTCTGTCTAACAGCACCATAAAACAGTTTACAGGCGTCAGGAAGTTTCAACACAACAATATAGCCCTGTGGTAAAGACTTGGTGCAACAGTGTGAATGCTATGGCATCTTTTATGAGTGCCTGGGCTTTCCTGTCACACTTCACTTCAAAACTGACCAACGAAGCGTGAAAAATAGCCGAAAGTGGATCTAGACAGGGATGGAAAGTATTTTGGCCAAGTACGATGCTTGGAACCAACGGTGAGGTGGTCAACTCACGGGAAGACGATGTGGAACATCTAACCACTCCTTATACACACACGACACCCTGGGGATGGGGTTTGAACCCGTGACCCACCAGGTAGGAGGGGGCGTTCCTGTAGCGTCGGAGGAGGTCCCTCTGGGGTATACTGAGGCGTTTGCCCCGCCCCTCCCTGCGCAGCACGCTCTGGACCCGCGCCGACGCAGGCCGTCTGGGGCGTGGCCTCATGCGGTGGTTAGCCGGCTGGCGCCACTGGAAACAGAACGAACAGAACAGCTCCTTTGGTACAACCCTCTTTACCCCAGCTGGAGAGAGGGGGGGGGCAGAGAAGACAAGGGGGAGGCAAGGAGAGAGGAGATGGGAGGAGAAGGATGAGAAGAGGAGGGAGGTGGTAGGGTATGTGGAGAGAGGGGAGACATGAGAGGAGGATTAGAGAAGACTGACTTGACTGCGACAAATGTTTCCATGTACTTGTGAATGTGTACGTGTGAACTTACATGACATATTCTGACATTTTTGCCTGAAAAGTAAAAAAATTAAATAAGATAAGAACAGGTTATTGAAGTTCTGAAGTTCTTCTGGGTGACGACTAAGAATATGTCAGGCTTTTCATGTTCCAACCTTTGACATGACTGAAGACAACCTCACACAAGGGAATGAAACTGTGTAACATGCAGGGTCTATCTATGATATGTTCCAGAATTATTAGATTGGAACTGAAAGCATGTCATACTTTTAGTTCAAGTCATATGAGCAAATCAAATGAGTCTTTTAACAAAGACACAACCTCCTCCACCTATCTCCATCTCACAGGTCCTAAATGATACGAATTAGTTGCCTGCTGCTGTGGATGGGCTACATATTCATTCATTCATTCATTCATTCATTCATTGGCCAAATTTGCAGGGCTGGATTTCTACAGGCCTAGATCATGTGTAGCAGGAGACTCCAAACATGGTCCATTCAGCTGTGGAAAACAGACTTCCACTGGAAAGACAAACAAAGCGGGCAGCCGCTCTGAAATCTTCCAGCTGCACCACGGGTCTCACAGCAGCTATTGTGTTTCTTATTTTGGAACAGGTAGAGAAGCCTGGACTAACAACGCTGAGCCCCTGCTAAGTCCCGTTAAAATTAGCCCGCGCTCTGCTAAAAATGAACGCTGATATTGGCTAACAGGGCTGCACGTGCGGTGGCGGGAGTATAAAAGCGACAACAGGGGGAGGGGGGCGGCGGGGGACTGGGGAGGACGACAGGATTTACCGCTGACCCGCCCCACAGCTGTCGTGGCGAGAGCGGTTTGTTTACCGCTTGCTGCACCACATGGACGCACCTGCCTGGCGGGAAGCCCTCGGTAGAGAGGCGGTCGTCGTGTCTGTGCTTTAAGACGCACCGCCGGTCTGAATCACTGTCATTTAATCTCCCCATTAATCTGAAAGACTCTGGATGGATTAAAAACACTCCGGGTATTGGCACTAGAGCTGAGTCACAATATAGGCAAAGCATGTGACAGGATAGTATAGACCAGACGTCAGGCTACGGATGCTTCAGGGGTTAGGGGGTGATGGACAGACATGGATACCAAAAGCATTCTTTAGGGCTTTGACAGCCCCAACGGTTCGCCTTCATCAATCGGTGGAGCGGCCTGTCATAGCGGGCGCAGCTGCGTCAGTAGGTTTACAGGAAACACGTTCACGTGTCTACACTGTGACTAACGCCGCTGTCATAGTTGATCCTTACACCCTGCAGCCTCTACTACACCCAGCCTGCTGCCTCCTCTATACCCTCCAACATAAACACAGTCCATCACTGTAGACAAGAGGTCAAGACCAGCCCGCTACATATTCTCCTCCTTAGAATAGGGGTTAGACCTAATAATGGTTAGAATAGGGGTTAGACCTAATAACGGTTAGAATAGGGGTTAGACCTAATAACAGTTAGAATAGGGGTTAGACCTAATAACGGTTAGAATAGGGGTTAGACCTAATAACGGTTAGAATAGGGGTTAGACCTAATAACGGTTAGAATAGGGGTTAGACCTAATAACGGTTAGAATAGGGGTTAGACCTAATAACGGTTAGAATAGGGGTTAGACCTAATAACGGTTAGAATAGGGGTTAGACCTAATAACGGTTAGAATCCAGAACTGCGACATGAAGTGTGAACAACAACAGAGTCTAGTATCCTTTATACAAAAGACATTTGTCCGTAGAGATTAAAAGATAGGCAACTTGACTTCATTTTACACCTAGTACAAGAGGGCATCATCCATCATTTAAACAAAATTATACACTTCAATTGATTGTTAATTCTTGACCTGTCTTTGTAAAGTATTACCCAACCATTGTGTCCTTTGTTAATGTATGGTGATGTTCACATATTTAGGGGAGGGGGGGGGGATTTCAACATTTCTTAAATGATCTCATGCACGTTCCAAGCCTAATTTCAAGGCCTAGACAGCTGGTGATTTTCAGATCTATCTCCAACACTTTCTGTCGTCATCAGAGAAGCTTGCAACACAAGGAGGGTCTCTTAACTGGGTAACAGTAGCCATGCAGAATAGACACATCCATTCCCTGACCGAGGTTGTAATAACAGCTTGATTTTCCATTTCCAAACCGCAAATTTCCTGGCCTAGGTGAGAGTAGAGACATGCCTGAGTATTTGGGAGATTTTTCCCAGAGCCAAACCAAGCATGGGTCACACCAGTGTGAAATACAAACTGATTGTGAAAAAATAATCTATAAACCAAATCACTCTTTTGGTCAAAGCGGGACATGGATCTATTTAGGATGAGAAAGCAAATACATAAATCATCACTACGTATGTATACGACAGCGAGGTTTGGCAACATTACAGCAACAAACCACCGTGACTAAACCAGAACCCACGGTGTTCATGACTAAACCAGAACCCGCGGTGTTCATGACTAAACCAGAACCCGCGGTGTTCATGATTAACCAGAACCCGCGGTGTTCATGACTAAGAGCAATACACAAGTTTAAAGCAAATAGCTTCAAGTCTTAATGTGGTCGGTGTTTAATACCTGCACAATGACATCTACACTTGTCCTCCAGACAACTAGGCTTCACTAACACTAAATAGGCCTGTCTGCTTAGGAATCAACTGCATTGACCTTCAAACCTAAACAACACAGGGTTTATAAACAGAAATAAATCACGCATCTTCTTCCACATAATCAAGCAGCCCTAAATCCAAATTTTGCAAGCACTTTTATCTAAAGCGACGCAGCCAAATTGTGAATATAGATCAATGATCAAAAGTGCATATTACAGGGGCTATGTTTCGGTATTATTATTATTAATTCAATAGCTGATTCTGACTGGAAGTGACACCATAAGAGCTGTCAGTTTCACCCACTGGTACAGAGATGGCCACTTTCGCACTCTGCCAACATCACTTAGGAAGCTGCCCGCTACTGGAATAGGAGTGTGTATTAACCAGACAGACAGGAGCGTGGTTAACGTGTCCAAGCTGGGTTGAGACTCTATAAACTGGTACAGTTCTGCCATCTAGCGGCAACATATAATTACTACACAGAACACCACAGCTTTCCATGACACCGCTATTTAATTGGATACAAAACAGATCAAACTTACATTAAAAATCGAGATTGTTCCGGACAAAGATCGCAATATAACTTTGAAGCCTGCACTAAAAACGAAAATCCCGACTTGCTTTGGCCTTTAGCAGACATTTTTCTAACGCCTGTGAAACTAGTTTGAGCCTTTCCTTGGTCGAAACGTCGTCATTAACAGAAAGAGGACAACGATGGCCCTCCAGAAGATTGAGAAGTACACATCTGGTCGCATTCAGACTGATATCTATTTGAAATCGTTATGTCTTCAGAGAACTAGCAAAAAACAAGCATGCCTTCCCACCTCGACAGTACCGGAACAGAGTTGCAAAGTCCCGCCTCTTCCTCCCACTCCATATTGACTACAAATCCCAACTCCCGGTGTCGTGACGCGGCACTTATCCCCGTGCAGGATTTGTATCCCCTGGCCGCAGGAGCGCGCGTGCACAGCGGAGTTTAACTGCAGCACTCGAATTCAACCTCTTAAATGGAACAAATAACGACGTGGAAGACTGGACAGGATTTTTCATAGTTAAGATGAGGAACTCATTAATCTACATAAATACGTTTATTTGTCTTACAGTAAGGCAACGCATGAATTGTGTATATCCCCTCCCCTAACTGCGATCATGTGTGTTATTTTCTGTGTTCTTTTGGTGACAATAAATAACCTGAGATAAAATGGAGATGTCTGCTCTGACCAAAAGAACACAGAAAATAACACACATGATGGCACAGACCCATTGCATGTAGCGGTGGGGATACACATTATATCAGGTGAAAAAGCCTGATATAAGGTTTATCCCCTCTGTAACTTTTGCTAGAAAAGAGCAGACATCTCCATATTATTTCAGGAAAACAGGCCCCACTGGTACTGCTATTTGTCAGTATATATACCGAATAGCCTTGATCAGGAGAAGCCTGAACTGACAAATATTATATATTTATGATGTGTTTTTCAACCCAAAAAATTCAACCTTTTGAAACCTTTTTTCACAAACTTGACACTTTCTATGTAAAAATAAATAAATATAAATCACAGTGAAAGGAGTATATTTTTTACAACTTTCAAAACTTTTGTCCACACGCAACCCATCACCTACAAGTTTAAGTTTTTTCAAAACCTTTTTTTCAATATCACAGTGAAAGGAGAAGAGAGAAGCCTAAAGCAGAGTAGATTAACCTCATCAAGTCCTCATCAAGTCCTCATCAATGATGCAAATCATTTTAATTTTTTCAAACTTTCTAAACTTTTTTCCACACACAACACGACACCAACAAGTTTAAATTTTGTTCTAAACTTTTTTTCAAAACTTTTTTCAACCTTTAAAGCAATATCAACCTTTCAAAACCTTTTTTTTTTCTTCTTTTTTTTCTGTATTGTATTTTCCTCCAATTATGTCTAGCCTTAAATACATAAGTCACTGCCTTTCAATTACTAGATACAGTCGCTATAGCATGTATTGTGTGCAGCAGGTGTCGCTATGGAGAGGACGTAGGCCTGTCAAATGTTTCTAAAGCTGTAGCCCTCCAGGACACTGTGTCAAGTGTGTTACATAAGCTCCTTATTGACGCATGGGTTGACATTGTGACATTACTATCCTAATTGACGACTATAATTTAAATAGGCGTTAACTGGCCTACATTTACACTTGATAAAGCTGCAGAGGAAGTAGGCCCACAATCGTTAAAAAGTTTATACAATCACGCTTCATAGGCTACAATCGGTGAACGTTTGTGTCTTATATAAACAACCGTATGTCCCCTATCCTCCCCCATGCGTTCCCATCGTTCACACAATCACCGCCTCTCTTGTCGCCGCTTATCTAGTGACTACGCAAGAGTTCCCTCTCAAATAACCTCATGGTCTGTCCCGTAACCCACCAGGGTCAGGAAATGGAGGAATAAAGTTGTATCGTAGGGTGGAGAAACAGACTGACAGGGCGGTCGTACCACTCCAAACGCTCAGAGCAAGACTGAGGTAGGTAACTACGGATATTAGTAGGCTACCATAGTGTATTAGCCTATCGTATTTAGGATTGTCGGCATCCAAGTCCGCGAAAGCTCTGTGACGAAAGCAGCTGTAGAGTTGATGATGCAAATGACACAAATTTCTGTTTAGCTACGGCTGCTTTGGTTATTCGCCAGTTTAACTTAGCGGAAGGGTCCGGATGTTCAACTAAATTCAAGGCGTTGACTCAACTCGACTTTAGAAACATTCAAAATAATATCCTATTGCAGAAAATAGACTGATACTTCTCTGCATTATAATTAGCCGTCCATCTGTAAAACCAACTGTTGATTTACAGATTTTTGTGCGACAAGACTTGCTACAAAGATGAGTGACGAAAATCGACCGCAGGTTGAACTTTTCGTAAAGGTAAGCTTTGTGTGACATGCATAGTGTGTCAACAGTAGGCTAGTTTGTCATTATTGTGACATGAGTAGACATTATTACAGTGCAACAATGTAATCTCAAGTGAAAACATAATTAGACTGAAAGCTTGATGAATGATAACGTATCACTGCGACAGCTAGCGAAACAGTAAGCTATCTGTCTTGTTCCCCTTGTTAAAAGACTCAAATGACCCAGTAGGCCTAATAGCAGCCTAAACATTAACACATTCGCCAATGTAGGCCTATTATTAATGAATCAAAACGTTTTATTCTGTAGCACTTCCTTTACGGTAGGCCACCTGGCACATGGGTAAAAACTAAGACTATACTAATCTAATTAAATGTTCATTAACATGATATAACTATATTTAGTTTGCTGGTCAGACCTCTTGTCTTAAAGAGAAAACGGGATTTTAAAAAGTCCGTTATTTTTCCCCCCTGCATGGTCCTTAACTTTATATAATGATTTTTTTGTCCGAACGCATGTAGGCAGCCTGGACAAACCCCCCTTTTTCTTAAAGTATGAAAGCTGGCGTTGTAACCTCGCAAAAGGCCGATTTCCTGTTCGTGGTCTTAGATTTTAAGGCCTCTTTCCATCATACAATTGGCATTGTAAGGGTGACTAAAGCTACTCCACCTCCTGAAATAGAAACACTCAGGGCGTTGGTTAGGCTACAACTACAGAGATATTACAAAAATAGATTACGAAGTACAAAACATACAAGTCTACACGTATTAAAGTTGTCAAAAAGTATGTGAATATACAACATTTGTACATTTTAAGTACACTTCTAACTATGTAGAAAATGATTACACATAGGCCTAAGGAACATGTATGTAGCGATCATTCAGTTAAACTGGATTTAAGTAGGGTTTTTTTTCTCCACTTGTGAGGCCAAATGTCCGAGTGTAAAAGAAACCTTGTACAATGTCTTCAACTCAACACTTTCATTTTGTCTGTAGGCAGGCAGTGACGGCCAGAGCATCGGCAACTGTCCTTTCTCCCAGCGCCTGTTCATGGTGCTGTGGCTGAAAGGAGTCACCTTTAATGTCACCACAGTGGACATGAAGAGGTGCGGCCATTTTGTTTGTCTATGAATGAAGTGCATGTGCAGGGTTTTGTTTGTATGATGTTAACCTCATTGAGACCTCATCCGCATTGTCCAGCCAGGGTACTGGGCTGGTGTTTGACTTCCTTGCAGCCTCCTCCACGTTCTCTCTCTCATCCTGCCTTTGTCCTGTCCTGTTCCACACACACACACACACACACACACACACACACACACACACACACACACACACACACACACACACTCTTCTGTGCACAGGAAGCCAGACATCCTGAAGGACCTGGCCCCTGGGGCCCAGCCTCCTTTCCTGCTGTACGGGACGGAGGTGAAGACCGACACTAACAAGATAGAGGAGTTCCTAGAGGAGAACCTGGCCCCTCCCAAGTAACCATCCCTCGCTCTATCTATCCATCTTTCACTCCCTCCATCCTTCCATTCACTTTATAATCAATCATCATCCCATATTATATAGTTCTTAACGAAAGGGACCATGATTGCTTTGTGGCATAGTAGGACTTCTTATTGTCACACTGCAGACAAACATGTGTGGGCTACAGGCTAAATCCCCCCACTCCTCCCCCTCTCCCCCTCTCCCCCTCCCCCCCCCCTCTCCCCTTATACCCCCCTTTCCCCCTCCTCCTCCCCCTCTCCCCCTCCTCCTCCCCCTCTCCCCCTGCTCCCCCCCTCTCCCCCTCCCCCCTCTCCCCCTCCTCCCCCCTCTCCCCTTATACCCCCCTCTCCCCCTCCTCCCCCTCCTCCCCCCTCTCCCCCTGCTCCCCCCTCTCCCCCTGCTCCCCCCTCTGCCCCTCCCCCCCTCTCCCCCTCCTCCTCCCCCTCTCCCCCTCCTCCCCCCTCTCCCCTTATACCCCCCTCTCCCCCTCCTCCTCCCCCTCTCCCCCCCCTCCCCCTCCTCCTCCCCCTCTCCCCCTCCTCACCCTCCTCCCCCTCTCCCCCTCCTCCCCCTCCTCCCCCCTCTCCCCCTCCCCCCCCTCTCCCCCTCCCCCTCCTCCTCCCCCTCTCCCCCTCCTCCCCCTCCTCCTCCCCCTCTCCCCCTCCTCCCCCCCTCTGCCCCACCTCCCCCCCTCTCCCCTTCTCCCCCACTCTCTCCCTCTCCCCCTCCTCCCCCTCCTCCCAACCTCTCCCCCTCCTCCTCCCCCCCCCTCCCCCCCCCCTCCCCCTCCTCCCCCCCTCTCCCCCTCCTCCTCCCCCTCCTCCTCCCCCTCCTCCCCCCCTCTCCCCCCTCTCTCCTTCTCCCCCCTCTCCCCTTCTCTCCCCCCCCCCCCCCCAACTCCTCCTCCAGGTACCCTCGTCTGGCAGCCCAGAACCCAGAGTCTAACACGGCCGGCCTGGATGTGTTCTCCAAGTTCTCAGCCTACATCAAGAACTCAAACCCCCAGCTCAACGACAGTGAGTCGGCTCCTTCAGGACGTTCTGGAGAGAATCCCTCCATGTCAGACGAAACAGCGTTGCGTGTAAACCAGTCACCTTAAACCTCTTATAATCTGTCCCTGAGTGTTGCAAAGCAGCGGGGAGTGTGTTTGGTTCGAGCCGTTCTGTCTTGAGCCTCTTTCTCCCTCTGTCACAAACTGGTTGGGGTTGTCTGGACAGAATGGAATATAGCCAGGGGAGCAGGTTTCAGTATTCATGGGTAGGGCATGTCCCACCTACTTCTGAAACTGGAAAATCTGTCTCCCACACACTTGTTAGTAAGAAAGTTGTATTAAACACCTGCATCCTCAGTTATAAAAAATAAAAAACTATCCCACCCACATTTGAAAACCAACCTTCACCCCTGAATGTAGCTATGATGTAGTGTAACTTATTTGTATAATGTAACTCAATGGGTGTGTGTGTGGTTGTGTCAGATCTAGAGAAAGGCCTACTGAAGGCTCTGAAGAAGCTGGATGACTACCTCGGCTCTCCACTTCCTGACGAGATCGACGAGAATAGCGCAGATGATGTCACTTCCTCTTCCCGCCCCTTCCTGGACGGCCAGGCCCTGACGCTGGCTGACTGCAACCTGCTGCCCAAGCTGCACATCGTCAAGGTAACCTGCTGTTTTTAAGACGCCTCTGGAAGAAGTTGAGAGCTTAGTGGTGATTCACTGCGGAGGGAGATTTAGCTGAATCATTGTTGAGCTCAAACAGGGGTTCAGGAGCTGAGCCTGTTGTCAACCACAGTGAAAGCTCAGCTATCTGTTTTTATTTTTTTTATCTGTCGGTGGAGATTTCTTTTACACGTGGACCTTTTTCAACTTTCTCTCTCTGTCTCTCGCTTTCATTTCTCTTCACCCATCATTGTCTCTCCCTTCAATCCTCTCTCCCTCTCTCTTTCTCTCCCTTTCTCCGTCCTACCTCCCCCCTCCTCCCTCCTCTGACAGGTGGTGTGTCTGAAGTACCGGAGCTTCGCCATCCCCCGCTCCCTGGATCACCTGTGGCGGTACCTGGACGCAGCCTACGCCCGCGAGGAGTTCTCCTCCACCTGCCCCAACGACGCCGAGATCCACATGGCCTACGCCTCCGTGGCCAAGGCTCTCAAGTAGAGGGGGGGGGGGGTAGTCAAACATTATTACACAACACACATATATACTGTACACTGTCAAGTTGGGAAGAGGGAGGGAGGGAGGGAGGGAGGGAGGGAGGGAGGGAGGGAGGGAGGGAGGGAGGGAGGGAGGGAGGGAGGGAGGGAGGGAGGGAGGGAGGGAGGGAGGGAGGGAGGGAGGGAGGGAGGGAGGGAGGGAGGGAGGGAGGGAGGGAGGGAGGGAGGGGTCAGCTAGTGAGACATGAACATTAGCAGAACACACACACATACACTGTAAATACACACAATAAACACAATCTAAAAACTACAGCCTTGACTGTGCCACAGGTGTCAATAGTTGGAAACATTTCACGGGCTGTTTGAGGCTTTGTTGGCCCCGAGTCTAACTCTGGTTCTAGTTACATATCCGTGCTTCTGCTTCCCTCAGTAGCCTACTAGATTAAGCTGTTAGGAGGACCATAGAGCTTATGGCTGTTTGTATTTTATTCTTTACAAATCCCTCACTGCTTATAATGCCAAGTTGTGCTTAATAGCCCCTCGGTCTAAGTAAATCAAGTGGACAGATATCTGTCAGACAAGGTGACCCAGGGCACACCAGTTTAACTAGTTTGAGGTGTGTCTGCAAAGATAACATTACACAACAAAGATGCTTCTTCAAAAACAAGACTGTTGAAATTGTGGCTTTGGAGGGCGGCAATAAAACAAATGTTTTAGTGAGAGTGTCAAGACTTCAAAGCATGTTTAGGGTTGTCGTTTGTCCTTCGTGACTGAAAGCTTGAGAGACAGGCGAGGGGAAAGTTCATCTTTAGCGTTGGTTGGGGCATGCTGTGGGGAGGAACTGCTCTCAACATGCCCAAGACAGGAAATGGTTTCAACAGACCTTAGCTTCCTATTTTCTGTCCTCGTAGAGCAAGAGAAGGAAACGTTTTTGACCCATGTGTTGTGAGATTCCCATGCCAAGTTAAATGACCTGCTATCCCTGTTCAAATTGAAGGATCGTGTTTTTTAGTGAGAGGAACTATATTGCAGTGTTACTCCGGGAGAAATGATGGTTATTGTTGCTTATTTGTGGGATCTGAAGTTTATTAAGAAGCGTTTGACTGAGGTCATATGTTTGATTTGTGTTCAAGGGAAATAATCGGAGTCAGGCAGACAAACTGTTATTTTTATACAGTCCTGACCAAATTATTTATCAATATGTATAATTAAATTATTATTAAAATGAATTTAACAGCAGAAGCAGCCTAAGGACTGAAGCGGTTGATTCAGTAATCAGTAGCATGCTGACAGATTAGTTGCGCTGATACAGAATGAAAGGATGAAGACCGTAAGATAGCTAGCACATGAAGGGTTGTGGGTCGGTTTTATTCAGGTGATGAGGGTTACAACAATAAACAAACTTCCTCTCAACAAATCATGCTTTGCCCACAGTTGAAAGAAGTCATTGTGGAAATAACCGTAACTGTTAGTTGTCTTTAGACTGTACGTGTTGGTTGTTCGTTTGTTAATTCATTTGAATCACAGTAAGGGATTTTGCAAAAAAAAAAAAAAAAAAACGTTTCACTTAAGTGCAATTCACATAATTGAAGATTACAAACTTCACATTAGTTTCAGTTTTGTTTGTTTTTATAGTTTTACAAAACAATATGGGACAGAAAAACCCTCTGTATACCCAAAACATATCGTCCAATCCAGCCACTGGCATGACTGTTACATCTGTTGCTGCAGTTAGTAATGAATATCTGTACAACAAGACCAACTTTAACTGGGCAATTACCTCTAGCTCTGCTGTTACAGCTATTTGTTGAAAGGGACCGAGTCTGTAGAATTTCAAAGCTGTTGTTTTATTTTAGTTGTCTTTGTACCGATTATATCAACTTTATTATACCGTAAGACTAGATATGACGTCACTTCAGGGACTTTTTTACGGCTCTTAACTTCTTCTTGGTTAGCGTACACTCCCTGACTCCCTGATTTCATTTTCCTTTTGTTTTGTTTCCTTTGTTTAATTCTCCCTCTCAGTTTCATTATTTGTTCACCTCTCTTAACCTGTATTTTGCTGCTTCCCTATGTAATGTATTCCCTTACTCTGGTTTTAGGCCCTTGTGCAACCTTCTGTTGCAGGGTCAACTTTTTTAGGTAAATAATGACATCAATCAAATCTTATTTTTTATCTTGTTTTTTAACCATCTCTTAAAGACGTTTCCTAAACTTTTAATAAAAATGTTAAATTACAAAAACAAAATTGGAAATTTGTCTCCTGCTCAATCTTTTTTTTCTACAACTCACAATAAATCAATCAATAAACCAAAGTAACATTTTGATTAAAAAACCTTACTGTGGTCTCCTTAAAAGCACAGCACCATTGAGAAGGAATGTTACACATTAAACAGACATGGTGTTAACGGTTCTTTGAACTGTGTTTGTGATATATACATACCTGTTTTCTCAATGTTATTTGTCCTAATCTGTTGCTAGTTGCTTTTAGTGTTTGATTGCTTGGTGCTTTTTACATTTAGTGTTTGTCCACGTTTTAGTTTTATTGTCCTTGAGCGTTCTTGAGCTCCGGAAAGGCGCTATAAAAATTTAACATTATTATTATATATGGTACATATGATCAACATGTCGGTATATTCCAACGACACACAATCTTTGGGAAAGAAAGTAAAAACTGTGCATTGCAAGTGAGTGCATGTGTGTGTGTGTGTGTGTTCTGTGTGTGTGTGTGTTCTGTGTGTGTGTGTGTGTGTGTGCATTCTGTGTGTGTTCCTGCAGAACTGCACTGGAGCTGGCAGCGAGACAGATACATTCAGGTTAGTAACTTTCACATCGGGTTCCGAGCACACCCTCATCTGGTGAGGACCTATGAAGCCACAGCAGGTTCTAGTGGAACCCAGCAGAATCTCAGCAGGGTCTGGTGGAACCCAGTAGAACCCCAGCAGGTTCTAGTGGAACCCAGCAGAACCCCAGCAGGTTCTAGTGTGGCCCAGCAGAACCCCAGCAGCCTCTTGTGGCTTCTCACAGCAGCAGCAGATGCAGGGCAGGGAGCAGGCACAGGACGGCTCCTGTCCAGCCCAGGGCAGCGGGCCTGGCTGCAGCGTTGCACAGGTCCACGTCGCAGCACTCGTTGGTGTAGTTGAAGTGGAGGCCGGCCGTCTCCTTCTCCCCGCTCCGGCCGCACTGGGCAGTAATGGCACAGCTCTTCTCGTACAGCACCACACGCAGCGCCCCTACGGAGGGAGAGGAGGGACATTTACATTTTGTTATTTAGCAGACGCTCTTATCCAGAGAAACTTACAGTACAGGGACATCCCCCCCCCGAAGCAAGTAGGGTGAAGTGCCTACAAGGTCATTTGGCACAGTGGGGAATCAATCCGGCAACCTTCTGATTACTAGCCCGACTCCCTCGCCGCTCAGCCGTCTGACTCCCTTAGATTTGGGAGCCGTTCGCGGTGATCGTCCCGCACACGGCTCGGGTCGGAGTGTTGACGTAACACCGGGAGTGTTTATGTTGTGAGGTTTGTGAGAGTGCTGACACTTGACACACCTGACACACCTGACACTACTAGTAGATGGTCAAGTAGCTCATCTTGAGCTGGTCTACAGATACACACCATGCTGAGTATAGAGACGGCGTGAATGCTCTAGCAAAGCTGAGTCTTCATCATGAGACTCCTGTAATCAGTTACAGGCCTTGTAATAAGATGTACAGCATGCATCAGGGTACGTCCGTGATTAAACCAGTCTGGAGAGAGAGCCTTGGGTGGGCGTGGCTAAGTGCATGTGAATGCAGATCAGGTTGCGGGTTCGATTTCCCCTCTGAATATCGTTTTGGAAATAACTGTTAAATGAACACATTATAGGAGCCTATAGGCTGTCTTTTATCTAGGAGAGAAGCTCCATCCATCGGGGATTGATGGACGCACGGAGGGGCTTTACTGGGCAACAGAGATTAAGAAAACACAGGGTATCTCAGAGGACGACAGTGTATCTGTTTCTTATGTGAAAGATACAATTTTGTGGCGTTTTGATGCTTTATCGGACGGTGACAGTTCAAGATAGACGGGAGATGTAGGGAGAGAGAGAGGGGAGGACATGGCCCCGGGCCGGAATCAAACCCGGATTCCTGTGGTATGTGGCACGCTATCATAGCCAGTGAGACACCAGGGTGCCCCAGCATGTCAAGACATTCTCTTCATTCTCCGTAATTAAAACATGGTTTAGATCCACCCACTGTGACACACAGATATTTTGAGAGATAATTTGATGGCACAATAGACATTAGTGAGCTGACACAACACAGGAAGAAACCCTGGGCTTTTGTTTTGTGCCTTTAACAGAGCCGGGAGGAGGAGGGCTAGTCCTCATGAAGCCTGTAAAACATCTTGCATTATGACATTTCACTTGTCTGCCCGGGACACCAGCCTGGTGAGTCATCTACTACTGTGTTGCTCCACACGCACTACACCCACAGTCCAGACTCACAGTCACTGAAACCACATTTTATATCCTATGCCCCCTCTCTCGTATATTTATTTATCTCTTTCTCCCCGTCTTTCTTTCCCACTCTGTCTTTCTATCCTCTCTTTTTTAACACATCTTCACATCTCTCTCTCAGTATATCTCTTCCACCCACCCCCCCCTCCCCCCATACACACACCACCCACCCTCACACACACACACACACACACACACAGCGAGTCCCACCTCGGGTGCCGACTGCTGTGCTTGCCAGGCAGCGCTGTCCTGCTGGGCACTCCTGGGGGAACTTGAGACAGTCCAGAGGAGAGATGGCCGGGAACACACAGGTGTAGCAGCGCAGAGCAGCTGGAGACAGAGGAATGTTTGATCAGGGAGGACACAGACATGCAGACACAGAGAAGGAAAACCACAGTTTCTTTGAGGCAGGTTCCGCTCAGTGGTGAAGCACTGAACTGCAGATCAACACGACCTAGGTTTCCACCTAGAATTTTACAAATTGAAAAAATACATTGGATTAAACAGTTAAGAATGTGGAATGCATTGACTTTAGGTAGGAGGGAGAACTTGAGGCCACGCTGCAGCTGGAAGTAGTCTGAACCGCTGGATGCTGAATGATTGTAATTTAGACTGAGACGCTTTTTACTTTTATTGTGTCATCCAAAATGATGAGGTGGATTCTAACCTTAAAGGTAGGGTTGGTAAATAAGGCGAATCTAGCAATTTTGGCTCAACCTTGAAAGGATTCAAACCTAAATATCGCCCCTCCAGAGCCAGTCCTCCAAAACACATGCCTGACCACTTCCGGGAGACAGACAGACAGACAGACAGACAGAGAGACAGAGAGACAGAGAGACAGAGAGACAGAGAGACAGACAGAGAGACAGAGAGACAGAGAGACAGACAGACAGACAGAGAGACAGAGAGACAGACAGACAGAGAGACAGATAGACAGACAGACAAACAGACAGTCCAATTATGAAGTTCAGTCCACACTAAACGATTGGTTGTGTATATCACACTCCTGCAATATCCACAGATATTTTTGGCATACCTTTAGATTTCTTGGCTGCTATCGGGATGTAAAATGTATTTAAGAAAACCCATCAAAATGAGCACCTCAACAACTTGACCGACCCTGCCTTTAACACAGCAGGCTTTATCTAACACACCAGTCAGCTGAACAGGGTCCCTGTCTAGGTTGCTTAATACTAAGCATAGGTCAACTAACTGAAGTTCCAGAGATCGCATCTCCCCATCTCCCTTCAAATCTCCCCCTTCACATCGGGTTGGATGAAAAGCGTCTGCTAAATGAACAAAAACTGTCCCAGTCTCTCTCCCGTCCTGTTTCCTACGTACCTGCCAGGGGAAGACAGCACAGAAGGAGGAGGAAGATCTGTGGACGAGACATCTTCCTTATCAAGATCTTCTCGAGTCGATCACTGAGGAACTTTAGTTTCAAGATTTAAGTGTCCGTCCTTTCCAAGTTTCTCCGGCTCCCTGTTCCACTGATAGGAAGCGCTGCAACGTAAACTTCCAATTTAATTTATCAATGTTTCACCTCAGTCTTTCTCTCACTGTCACCAAGTCCCATGGAATGTTTCCCCAAACTTTTCTCTCACTCTTTCTTTCTTTTCCCTTCACTGTCTTTCTCTCTGAAGCTCTGTGCTCCTACTGTAACCGGCAAGTAAGTTACTGTAAGTAAGTAACGATCCAGATGTGATTAGTATCGTCACCTCAGCCTCCCACTCCGTATGTCATCAGCCGGCTCTCTCGCAGTCTTAGTCAGACGGCCAATACTTGTAAAAACATGCCGCCCTCCTTGAGGCTCAGTAATTTGATTTGAGGTTTTAAGCAGGTCATGCTGATGCCTCTGCTTCCTAAATATATATCTGAGTGGGAACATTTAGGCAGTAGGGCCTATACTTTTGTACTATATTTGGGGTTAGGATGTCTGCTGTGTGACTTGTGATTTTCTACAGGAAATTAAACAGAAAGTATGTTTTACTGTAATTAAGAAAAAGGTTCAAGAGTGGAACAGTTTCACACGTTTGAACGGTAACTCAAACCCTATCCTGAGCAGTGTGTCAAGTCTGTGCCTTGAGACTGGAACAGACTTACAGACAGGTGGGGGAGGAAATACACAACAAGGGAAACAGAAATCAGGAGATAGAGAGATGGAAAGAGATGGATTGAGATAGAGAGACCTGCTAGAGAGAGAAAGATAGAGAGGAACTAACTGCATTATCTCAGCTGCCTAATGAGAGACGTGAGGTGGGGAGGGAGGGCAGTCAGGTGATGGGTGTCTTGTGACAGGGTGAGGTCAGGATGGATAAACTGTTTACCAGTGATTGTCAACACGCTGTTTAGGCAACCTGAGGCTCCTAGGAATGTCGACACACTCGGGAAACACAGACACGGTGGCCTGGGAAGGAGGATTTGAGCAGAGGGAGAAACTGAAGGTAAAAAACAGGAGGATGATGTGAGGGAGGAGGAGGAGAGCCAAGACGAACAGGAGATGGAAGAAGAGATGGAGGAGGAGGAGGAAGGGAAGGAAGGAGGGGGAGGAGATGGAAGAGGAGAGGGAGGAGGAGAGGGAGGATGGGGAGGAGGAGAGGGAGAAGGTGGAGGAGAGGGAGGAGGAGGGGGAGGAGGAGATGGAGGAGAGGTAGAAAGTGGAGGAGATGGAAGAGGTGGAGGTGCTGATATAGTCTGATGTTGTGAGCTGGAGCAGATGTTTACGGCCCTGCCATCCGTCACAGTGCTGAGTGAGTCTGGGTCTCACTGGAAGGGTGGAGGAAGGGTGGAGGCAGCAGCCTGGAGGACAGATGGTGTTTTTTAATCCTGTCTGTATCCTCCCCCCTCCCCTCTCGCTCTCTCTCCCTGTCAAATCCAGCCCAATCCCTCACTCCTCCTCCCTCGCTCTCTTTCTGTCTCCCATTCTGTCTGCATGTCTCTCTCTCTGTCTCTCTCTGTCTCTCTCTCTCTGTCTCTCTCTCTCTCTCTCTCTCTCTCTGTCTCTCTCTCTCTGTCTCTCTCTCTCTGTGTCTTTCTCTCTGTCTCTGTCTCTCTCTCTCTCTCTCTCTCTCTCTCTCTCTCTCTCTCTCTCTCTCTCTCAGATACAGGTCAACCCCTCTCTCTATGTCTCGCTCACGCCTGTCAACCCCTCTACCCCTCTCCCTCCTCAGCCTGGGGAACTGTTTACAACATCTCTGTGGAGTGCAATAGCACACAATTGACGCTAGAAGGGAATATTGTACCGCCCTGTCAGTCATTTTGTACTGCCGAGAACACACACACACCATCTGTGTCACTTGATGCTGTGTTTAGAGTGTTTACCATTACCAAAGCCCAGTGATCTTCTTGTACCATCCCACACAGCAGATGAGTGATCAATTGGAAACATGAAATATGTGGGAAATATCTACTTCATTACAAGGTCCACTTTGTAAAGGTATTGATACCTATATATAATTTGATATGCCGTCCTTGCAAGTTAAACATTGTTTGACCCACATTTCTGGAAAAGACAGGATTAGTGTTCTCGTGCAGACCATGGCAGACGCCACCAATGTATACTTAATGCCTTTAATCTGTGGACTGCACGCGTGCATGCACACTCGCGCGCACACAATAGACAAACAAAGTTAACTGCAATCGTTCTGTCGCTTCTATCGGAAATATCTGTTGGTGTTGGTGTGTTGGTACTGTGATTGATTCCAAGGGCGTATTAGGCCTATCGCGCGGCACGCGAGCGAGATGTGGGGGTGTGGCACGCTTGAAAACAATGGTTGCGAGAGAGGGGGAGGGGGGGTATAAGAAGACCCTAAATGTTTAGATGACCGCTTGAAGCTTATCAGCCAGTGACATCGAAGTCTGGAAAGGACATATCGATTGTTCGTTGGCAAATCTCTCATCGTACTTTTTAAGAGACAGAGTTTTAAGTTGGTCTATGAAATTTCAACTAAATATTCAGGTAAGGAACCAATGTTGTTGGTGATAGAGATTGGTCATAGACTACCCGCGATCGAGTTATTTGGTCGGTCGGTAAGTGAATTTCCCTTTTAGAGAGAAAGAGGGAGCGGGAAGGAGGGAGAATGAGGATCCGGACAGGGCGGACGTGTGGGGGATGGGGAGGGGAAGTTAGGGATGAAAGGGTGAGGAGGGCGCCGGGTGAGAGGAAAACAGAGGAGAAATAACGGGAGATATTGTGTGAGGAGGAAGAAGAGAGTAAAAACTGACTAGAAAGACGCCCCAGGAGAAGAGGTAATGACGATCTCCTCTAAACAAGATGTCTAGGGTTTAAGATTACTTTGGATATGGATCTAAACTAGGATTTGGAAATGTTTTTTCTAGTTTTGTTTAAATAGCAATAGCACTTCTAAAAAGTACAGACAGCAAAAGGCAATTGTTGTACTCGTCACATTTGCTGAATAGGCTACAGTTTATTTTGGATCTTCCGAACGATTGACTCCGTTTGAAGATGTAATTAATGCTACTGAAGTGATAAAGTGCAAATTACAAAACTTTTAGAAGCAATTTGGTAAGTGTTTAAAAAAAATAAACGTATGATTTAGTAAACGTACCTTGCACAGTTGTGGATGTTTGGGGTGAAATGGACGCAGAGTATTTCCAGACTACGGCTGCAGTTCATCATAGAAAGCATGATTAAAATAAGATGATTGAAACAGCGGATGTATTTGCATATGCGAATATGTAGCAACTTAATAAAATGCCCTTTTATAGATCTGCCGGTGTAGCCTACATCAACAGCGTTATGTGTTTACTGGTTGAAAAACTCTGATACTATTTCATAAATAATTCAATGTAGGCTGACGTGGACCGATAGTTAATGATGATTATCCCTTCGATTTCGTTCCAAAGGCTACGTAAACATCTTATGCTTCTGTCACATCTGTGCAGTGGAGCAGAATCCGGGAGATCGCTGACCTCAGTCACAACGAGTGAATGCACATTCACAGACAAGAACCATTGCTTTCAGCTATAACGACCCTAAACAACTTTGCCCCATGTTCTCTTGCTGTCTTCCAGGGACTACTCGGTGTAGCTCCGCGTCTCGATAACACGGGGTACGGAGAGCAGAGACTGAAGTTTGATAAAGAACTGGAGTGGAACTGGAGTAGAGATTCTCGTGTCTCGTTCTGAATAGTTCACATACTACAGATTTGCTGTTTGGTGTGACTGCGTGTGTGTTGGGCCCAGCTGGTTTCCCAGATCTTGAGGACACCCCCACACCCACGACCGTTTGCCAACGACACCCACTCCCTCCCACACACACACACACACACACACACACACACAGAGCGACGGACACACTCAAAAACACCCCCACGTACAGACCTCATGGCGGGCGTGTGTCCTTACGGGCGCTTCACCCACGCCGTGGTGCGGGGCATCCCCGAGACCTTCGGGAAGGCGTGGGAGGGCGGCGAGAGCGGCGTGGATCTGGCCAAGGCCCAGCGCCAGTTTGGCGTGCTGACGGGAGCTCTGAGGCAGAAGATGGGGCTGCAGCTGATCGTGATTCCCCCCGACCCAGAGCTACCGGAGAGCTGGAGGGTGGAGGACCTGGCCGTGGTGCAGGGAGACACGGCGCTCATCACCAGGCCCTTCAGGCAGCAGAGACGCAGCGAGGTACACACACACACACAGTTAAACACACATTCAAAGTGGGATACACACACACAGCGAGACACACACGCACAGACCAGGAACATGGATTCAGTTTGATCTCCTCCCCCCCTCCACCAGGCGGAGGCGGTGAGGCGGGTGGTGTCGGAGCTGAACCTGAGCGTGGTGGAGATGGGGGCGGAGGAGGGGGGCTCTGCGGGGGCCACGCTGGAGGGCAGCGACGTGCTCTTCACCGGCAGGGAGTTCTTTGTGGGGATCTCCTCCCACACCAACCACCGCGGGGCAGAGGTGCTAGCTGACACCTTCAAGGTAGGAACCACCTCCACCCTGCATCAGGGGAAGAATAACCTCCACCCTGCATCAGGGCAGGATGGCACGGTAGGAGACATGTGTGTGAGCGTGTGTGTGTGTGTGTGTTGGCATTGGCACAGTTCAGATGTAGGTCGGTCGGCATGTTATCCAGAAGATAAGCGAGTGTAGGAGAAAAGGAGAGAGAGGAGCAGGATTCCTGTGTAAACTAATGTCGTCCGTCCGGTTACCCTTTCCAACAACGGCCGGTCTGGGCCTGTACTTCCTGGGTTGAGGGATCATGTGACGCTAGGTGTGTCATGTAAAACACCCCAGAGGCTTGTTGTCTGTGTACTTGTACTACAAAGTACTGTTTATGTTTTGCTTGTGGTTTGTGTAGAACACATGGTGACGTGGTATTTCCGACTCCACTTTAACGGCCATTGCTGCTGCTTACATGATGACCCACTCGGATGCAGACTGTTCCTTGAGTCTGTGGAACCCTGTTAAAACCAGCACTTCTGCACACCTGATAATCTGCTGCTCTTTTAGAACACAGTATTTATACGTCCCTTTGGATGATTGGGTTGGATTTAGCTTATTTCAAGAGCATGTGACTGCAGAGCTCGAGGTCATAGGGTCAAATCCCGCAGTGGATGTTGCCGTTGGATAAAAGCGAACCGCTAAATTAATCAGATTTATTATTATAAAAGCGTGTGCTAAATTAAACTGATTTTTAAGTGAATGAACTGTGAGTGTTCCCCCTCCGGAGGTGATGGGTGTGTTAGCTCCGTGCAGAGCTAACTGCTGTGTGTGTCGTTGGGCCTGCAGGACTTTGCGGTGTCAACCGTCCCTGTTTGTGGAGGATCTCGCCTTAAGAACATCTGTTCCATGGGAGGACCGGACACCATCATCATCAGCAACTCTAACGGGGCCAAGAAGACCTTGCACGTGAGTGTGTGTGTGTGTGTGAGTACGCTTGTGTCT
This sequence comes from Hypomesus nipponensis, assembly GCF_054491055.1. Classification (NCBI taxonomy): domain Eukaryota; kingdom Metazoa; phylum Chordata; class Actinopteri; order Osmeriformes; family Osmeridae; genus Hypomesus; species Hypomesus nipponensis. The sequence goes on along the minus strand of NC_140364.1, from coordinate 14,871,922 downwards.
GTGTACATGTGAGTTTGTGTCTACAGATCAATGTTCCAACAGTATTTCAGCAGTTAAGTCGGAGTTAAGAGTCCAGGAACTATCTATATTTAACCAGAGCGAGGAAAAAAAAACAACAATCTCAACTCCCACTTACCCCACATCCCATCTCTGTTCTGACACATACGAGACGGAAGCGGCCGTGGTGAACCAGGGCCAGTGAAGGCTCTGGTTAGCGTGTGAAGGCCCTTTAGAGCAGCATTAGCCTGTGAGGTCGGTGTGTGCCCCTCAAAGGTGATTGGCCGAGGTCCATCTACACTGTCTCTGGGGGCTCCTGAAGCATGATGGGATCTACACACGGACCCCTGCTGTCGTCTGGCCTCGTGTTTGCCCTCCCTATCTTCTGTGTGTGTGTGTGTTTGTAATGCATGTCTGTGTGTGTGTGTGTGTGTGTAGATGATGGAGCAGCTGACCGATCACCACTACGAGGTTCTGACCGTCCCAGAGGATGCCGCTGCTAACTGTGTGTACGTCCGTGGACCGTCCAAACAGGACTTCCTCCTCCACCGGCCCTCTGACGAGTGTCCCGACAGCGCCCCCGTGAGTCTGGAGGGAGAAACTGTTATATCCAACAGCTTTATCCTTTAGTAAATATTTTAAAAACATGCTCCCACCCCCTTATAAAAACAAACCTAATCCCTCGATTGGATCTTTTGTGTGGCTCTTCCTCCTCCAGGCCTTCCAGAAGCTGACAGACTACACGCTGCTCCCCACAGCCTGCAGCGAAGCCTCCAAGCTGGGCGCGTCGCTGTCCTCCTTCTGCCTGCTCATCAACCGGAAGCCGAACTTCTGACCTGAGGAACCCCGATGAGTCACGCGCTACAGCTCCCCATTTGACACACTGGGGGACTCGACGTGAACAGAAGGGTGGACATTTTGTCTAGTGGTGGGCGTTCCACAGGCAGGTACTTTGGTGGACACACCAGTGCCGTCTAGTGGTGTGTTTTAGAAGGTGCAGCCCAAAGTCGATTTATCATATTCCACACAAGGTCTTTAAAGTTCTCAACCTTTGTATTCATGGTACATGCCTTTCCAAACCCCCTTATCACAGGAAAATAACCACTCGTGTTAACTGGTGTAGTCACAACAGGAAACCCAAAGCTCTTGATAGTTGATGTCTAGGATGTCAGATTGAGATCTTGTTTTTTCATAGTCAATAAAAATCCTCCTGTGGATTCAGAGCCATTCAGCTCAAATCTAAATGTATCCTAACCACTGTTCTGCACATAGGCCTCTTGTATGACTCATTTTAGGATTATCTAAGGGCTTTATACTATGACAGAACTCATCATTAAGTGTGAAAGGCACAAATAAAATGTATATGCTTTAGTGAAGCCTTTGTATACATGTTAAGACTTTGAAGCAGAAGAATAAAGTCAGTCGTCCTGGTGATGAAAATGGATGAGAACCAAAATGAGGTTTCTTCAAATTTATTTCGTTTTTTTTTTAGAAAGCAACAAACATTAACGGTTGGACTTGGCCACTCTCTCTAGCTCGTCCTTCTTCTTGATGGCATAAGAGTTGGATGAACCCTGGAGATGAAAACAAACATTAGAATTGTAACATTTGACACAGGAAGACTCCACAGGCACAGATTTAAAGGACTAATCACATTTCTCTCCCAAGTTAAAACATTTAAAATTGTTATCCAAAGCAAATAGAACGTGTTTTTATCCAAAGCCACATGCAGTACAGGGGGGATTCTGAACCTGTGACCTCTTGATCAGCAGCTAAACACTAACCACCAAGCTCCCCCCTGCCCCAGAGGGTCTCACCTTAGCGGCGTTGATCAGCTCATCAGCCAGGCACTCAGCGATGGTCTTGATGTTCCTGAAAGCCGCCTCTCTCGCTCCTGTACATAGCAGCCAGATGGCCTGGGGAGGGAACACAGGAACCTTCAGACTCTCTGGGGTTCTAACGGAACACAACTAGAGCACTACAACTACAACTACAATGATCACAGAAGGTACTGAATGTAGGATTCTAATGGAACACAAGCAGAGATCTAGAATCAGAATGAAAATAATTCGCGGAACACGTTGAATGTGTCTGAGTTGGTGATTGGCTGGGCCACGGGAGAGACTACAGCCAATGAATAAGCAAAGACATTTTCTCTGCGAGCACTCTAGCACAGCAGGACAATGAGGACGTGTCCAGCCGTGACTCTAGCCTCGCGCACACATCAGAGGAATGAACCATCCCATTGCATATAAAATGCATAGTCAGACACAATATGTAGTGTTACATGAACATGTATTTCTCCATTTGACCAAAGGCACCAATTAGTCATGGTCAGACTTAACCCCGTCATGACCGGTAAAACAACGGTACAATACAGCACCAAGTCCCAAGACTGAAGGTCACAAAACAGGTCTCCTTTAACCCCACTACAGCTTGCTGTGATGGCTTGTCTTGCCCCCTAGGGAGGGCAGGTGGTGTTACCTGGTTGACTCGACGCAGCGGGGACACGTCCACGGCCTGCCTCCTGACGGTGCCGGCGCGGCCGATACGAGTGGAGTCCTCACGGGGGCCGCTGTTGATGATGGCGTTGACCAGCACCTGCAGGGGGTTCTGGGAAAGGAGAGGGAGTGGAGGTCAACTGGGAAGGTGTGGTATTTGTTTGTGGCTTTGGATAAAAAGCATGTTGTCAATGAATACAATGTTTGTATGGGCTTTGACTAACCCAATCCAAGGAACATATTACAATTTATTTTAGATAAGCAATAACGATCCTTCTTTAAAACACTAGCGTGGGTGAGAGCCCTTTGATCCTCTCCTTTTGAATTATGTTCACCATCTGCCTTGGAGGGAAAGAGAGGGAGGGGAGAGAGCAGAACGAGGGAAAGTGTCAGCCTCCTCACCTCTCCAGTCAGCAGGTGGATGATCTCAAAGGCGTGCTTGACGATGCGCACCGTCATCAGCTTCTTGCCGTTGTTGCGTCCGTGCATCATCATGGAGTTGGTGAGACGCTCCACGATGGGGCACTGGGCCTTGCGGAAGCGCTTGGCAGCGTAGCGCCCCCCAGAGTGAGGAAGGTACTTGGCGTACTTCTCCTTCACTGCAATGTAATCCTGGAGGATATGGAAACGGTTTCATCAACAAGGGAATATATTTAGATGCAATTTCTATTAGTTCTACAGATTTTTAATACAAATATTGAACTGTCTCTGAGCTGGTGATTGGCTGGGCCACAAGAGACTACAGCCAATGAATAAGCAAAGACGTTTTATCTGCGAGCACTCTAGCACACCAGGACAACGAGGATCTGTCCAGCCGTGACTCTAGCCTCGCTTACACACACAATCAATTGGATCTGTTTGTAGCGGAAATATATTTATATTTTACTATGTTGTAAATAAGGTGCGCGTATAGAAAGTATTCCCGTACCTGCAGGGAGATGTCGTTGATCTGGACATCATCTGTGCTCCATTTCCCAAAGAGCTTAATTTCAGGGCTCTCGGCAACTGCCGGGGCAGTCTCCCAGGACTCAGTCATTCTGGGAGGGAACAGAATTGTTAGAAATGTTACATCAGACACCGTTAACGTTTAAAATGTTTTCATTCACTTTATGAAATCTCAAGTCTTCTTCCTGACGGGTAGCCAAGCATAGCAATTGTTTGACAGTTAGCATGTCTGTGAACCTGTTTAGTATCGGGTAGCTCGCTGGCAATTTTATTGAGCTAGATGGATAGTTGACAAGTCCAATAACTACCTACCTATTAAGGTTAAACATGCCACAGAAAGGGTTGTTAAACAGAACATAACGCGTTGTTTTAGGCTGTACGAATGCAAATTCAAGTTAACGTATCACTGCCGTAAGCAGGCACTTACCGCTAGGCCCAAATAAAAGCCTGAATCTATTAACCGGGTACGCGTGTAGAATAGCTAACATAGCTTCCACTAATCAACGGCGTCTACAATTGACAATAACCCGATTTACGGCTAAATCAATCACTACGCATGTAAAATATCACATTAATAGCTTGGTGGAAAGGGAGATTTAAAATACAGAACATATGCAAACTTAAAATTATTTAGCTTAACATGACATGTGCTAGCCAGGCACAGACTCCCAAATACGTTCTCGTAGACGTTTAGTTGCTTTTATAACAGACTTTGGCTGCATAAATAATATATTTTGTCGATGAGTAACCATCTACACAACCAAACACAACATTATGGTCAACAACGAGCATTTTCACGAACATCAAATCAATAATACGATCATTTTTTCACTCACTTGTGTCTGCCGTTCTGCACCACACTTCTCAGAGACGGAAAAGGGCCTTTTCAGGGCGCCTCATGCCGATATGCAGTGAGCCGGAAGTGTGACAGTTACATCCGGTCTAAAGAGCTTTTTGGGAATTGTAGTTCCATCACATTACGGTCATAAAAACAAGAAATTTAGGTATACATTTGTATGCACATTTTTATCACAAAAATGCCAAACAATCAAAATTCTATATTTGTTTTATTGTTGCTAACTTCCCAATTTCAACTTTGTTCTTGCTTAAAACGTTTTTGAAACTGTAGAAACTGTAAAGCACATCGGTAAATTGACTGAGTCAATATGATAGGAGCAAATATCAGTTAAATAATGAATAGGTATGTTAAAAGTTTTCTATAAGAAATGCAGACATCAAACAAGGAAATCCCTTTAGCAATTCCTTAAATATACAACAATATTCCATAAATGGTCACAAAATCCAAGTAGAAGATTAAACCATATTAAAACGCACGCACATAATACTGCAAAGTTCACCATTGATACAAAGCAGGTATACAAGGTATAACATTTCCCTTAAATCTCTTAAATCCTGATGCTTATTTGCTGGTTCTAACTTAATTCTTTTGTGCAATGTAACCAAGTCTTTGTACTGAGTTTACACAATCCAATTTTCCATCCAAAATGTACAAAATAAACATGCAAATATGTAATATGATACATAGACAAGAGGTTTGAACCAATGCCTGAGATATCTTAAATGCAAGGAGAGGCACATTGCACACAACATACTCTGTGGACACATACATGCTAATGTAGCACTGCCAATCTTTACCCATCTCTATCTCCATACATCCCTCTTTTAAACATTCCCTTTTTAGATTACAGTTTTTCTTCCTCACTTATTCATATCCTGTTTTAGCACTGTCACTGTTCCTTAGCACTTTGGTTTGGAAAATACAATGAAATACTGAGACATGAAGGGAACCTTCTAAACATAAAAAGGCATGATTCCACTGAAGCGGTTCTTGGGTTCTGAAGTTCTAGGAAAAACGTAACAAACGTGATCACATCCTGACAAGACATAAAATAAATGTCTGTTTTTTTTAAAACAGGGAAAAATTAGCTCCAGTTAAAAACACCAACGCCAGAAAACATACAGGATGTATCTCAGGCACTGTTGTGTTCTCATGTTTTCTGAGGTAACAAACACACATGGATACACATGTAAAAGTGTACGACTATGCGGTTCCAGAATGGCATGGTAAACAGAACGTGGAAACTTTTGAAAAATGTGATGAGCAATTTCACAATTTAGTGCAGACGAGAGTTTCACACGCAGTGGTAACGCGAGCACGCATCGCACCGAGGTTTGACATGTATGTGTGTGTTTGTGCAAAGATCTCTGCTCTAGATGAGCCACTTGTCGATGCAGTAGTCGTAGACCGTCTGGTTGGAATGCCACATGACGTGTTCAACACCTGCCATGGAGCACAGGTACAGATCTCCACGAGCGTTCAGGGTCTTCAGTCCAAACACGTCACTCAGATACATCTGCAAACACAGCAGAGTCCAACTGACAGTTGAAGAAAACATTTACATTTGTATTCATTTAAGCACTTCTATCCAAAGCAACGTGGTATTCATTCATTATTCACGAAGGAGAGAATTCATTTAATTCAAAACTAAAATATCACACTGTACACATTCAGAATGCTTTACATAACATAAGGGAGGTGCTGTAGAACTAACCTTAAAATAAAATAATCTACTTTGAACAGGTCACTTAAGGAATAAATATTCTCAATAAAGATAACTGGAATTCATGACCTTCCTGCTGTGTAGGGTCACATGACACAGCTCAATCAAAGGTCATAACTCATACTCACATCTTGATTTTTCATTTCCACAACCGTCTCGTTGTCGTCATAGAAACCAAACTGACTGCAGAAGGCAATAACAGAGGATTATTATAAAACTAGAAAAATCTTGTCTTAATCCTTTTGTGTAGATTATCATTCGCAGATACTATGCCCAGAACAACGACTCACAAGGGCAAGGTTGGAATGAGTCAAAAAACACCTGTCTTCCTGTTTAGAACAGGAAGTACAACTCACCTCGACTGCCACGGTGTGATGACACCATCGTCTGGCCCACCAATCAGGACCAGCTTCTTGATCTGCAGGAAGTTCTTCTTCCATGCTGTGGACGAGAAGAATGGGGAAGGGTGAAGCTTAGTGGTTAGAGCATTTGACAGCAGATCAAGAGATCGCAGATTCAAATCCCCCTTTGGATAGAACACACACACACACACACAGTGTTATATGGATATGTTTGGCGTGAGATGTACTGCTAACCTGTTGAATTGGAATGTGCTCTCTCTCCGTTCAAAGGGGCCAGATAGTCGCTGGTGTTCACAAACATGTCCCTATGGTGAGGATCTGGGGGAGACAACAAGAATTGTGAACATTCAGGAAGTTGATCTCTCCTGTTACATGTGGTCTAAGAGGAACCAAACGAGGCTTTTCTGATCCCTGATTTTCTGCTGCACTTTTTACATCCACTATTTGTACATATTTTCATAACGCTTTGGTGTTTGCCGAGTGGTTCGATATGATCTTCTTTATCGAAAGTGGAGGGGACAGATTTGCCATTTTCATAAAGTGGGTAGGACCTGCCTTATGTATAATGAGACCTACGTCCCTGGCTGAATAAATACACTGTAAGACAGAACTGAACGACTGACCGTTCCAGTAGTTGCAGATGGAGATTCGCTGTCCCACTGAAGTGTAGCAGAGGTGGAACAGGTTAGACTTGACAAACTGAGGGAAGATGTACTTCAGGTAGTCTGTGTCTAAAAAAAACACACACACATACACAGAGAACTTGAAATATGTAACTGTCAAGTGAAACTTGCTGTTTTAATGTCGCTTAGGATGAAAGCGTCTGCTAAATGTTTCAAATGGAAAATGTAAATGGGGGCCAGAGCTGTATAGCTGTCTATAAAACGGTATAAACCACATTCAGTTCCTTATTGGGGAACATAAACGCTCAAATGTACTCTAATGTAACTGACCTCCATACTGGCCTGCCTGGGGAGAGGACAGAGAGATGAAGGAGTGGACTTTATGGTTGGGAAGAGTGGATAGAATCCCTCTGCATATCAGCCCACCTGCCACAGGAACAGAATGAGTCACAAATTTCAGTTCAACTGTAAAAATCCTCTCCACAGAAATGAAACTATGTGTAGCTGCAGCACAGCTACGAAGTAGGAAACCCCAGGGGTTTTTCTGAGAGGACAATCTTTGGTATCTTTACCGCAAGAACTGTTCTACAAAATGTATATGGGGAAATGGCCTTCAGTCTCTCACACTCATATATACACACACACACACACACACACACACACACACACACACACACACATTAGCCTACCTTGAGAGTAGCATATGAAATGGACACCATCTTCTGCGTTCTGTAAGATGGGATAGATGGCAGCTTTGAAGCCTTCTACCTGTGTCCACAGTGGCTGGAGGCTAGCACTGTGATCGTACAAGTCAATGACCGATACATTGGTTCCTGGGTGAGACTGAGGGAGAGGGGGATGTTGTCATTTTAATAAAACACTGAGGGGAAAGTATAGTGATACAACAACCGTTTGTGAAATAGTTGAAATGACATAACCAAAAGTGAGTGAATTACCAGTGTAAAAAGTTATGTATAAAACCAAGTTATTCGTTAGAAAAGTCTCATAAAATGTATGTGTGCCTCGCAAAGTACAGCCTGCCTAGTCTGGTAACAGAAGATAGATAACCAATTGTGGGAAAAAGCTTGAAGATAACTACCATCACGATAAGAATGTCTCGCTGCTGTCTTCAGTTTCTTTCGTTTCACAACAACATTAAAACGCTGTATCACCACTACCGGTTATATCCATTTCTATTATGTTATACAAGATAATTCTCAGAATTTATTGCAACGCGATAGCCTCTTGGTCTTTTATAAACGTTGGCGTGTGCCAAGTGAACGCTCGTGTCCCGTAAAAGGACATTGTGTACTGATCATTGTTGCTAAGAGAAATGCAACATATATCTCAACATACAAACCTAGATATGACACAGAAAGTGCGCCTTCTCAACATAGCCTACACTCACCTGGTTTATAAAACGCATTAAATTGACGAATGCGCCGGGGCTGTCGAACAACCCATGCACTATCACCACCGGCTTGTATCCGATGACTGCAGCCACAAGACACGCACCAAAGACCGGCCACAACAACTTGGCGGCCCCGCACCTCCGGTTTGAGATAACGGAGGTCGACTTCATTTAAGACAAATTACAAAATTTAATTAGAGAATTTAAAAATAAAATGTGCAATGTTCTCAACTAAAAATATAGTAGCTTGAAATGCTACACGTGTTATATCGCATACGATTTAAAAAACATAGTCAATTCCTTAAAAATAAATACAATCCCTTTTGAAATCCTGCTGATTCAGGACGCACTGCCAGTTAGTCCCTGGACAGTATACCTATCTACTAACAGCTGGCGCATTTCGTTTCTAAAGATGTCTTGGTTTGTTTGTTCCGGTTCTGAGACGCGTGAAGTCATTTCCTGTTTCGATGACAGGTTCTTCGAAGATTAGAACGTACTGAACTATTTTTAATTTTCAGGTTTTAAATATGCGATGATGATGCAGAACATGTATATAATCCATAAACCTCTCATCAAAAAACATTTCAGCCCAGTATTTCTTTAAGAATATCGCAATATATTTATTGGCAATTATGATACAAAGGTAATAACAAGAATATATTCATATGCAGAGCTGAGACAAACTTGTGTTTTTTTTTGTGCCAAAATAGAGATTTGGTCCTTTACCGGCTAACTAAAGGTTTGCAAGAAACTCATCCAACACAGCACAAAATTAGGACACACTGAAATGCATAAATGTAAACGCTTAACACAAGAGGCACATGACACAACACAAGTAAGTGATTATTATCCACAACCCCAAAACAACAAATATCTCCTCGGCAAATCTTTTACTTAACAACCCAGAGGCTGGTTTTGTGGTACAAAGGTACCAGGACTACAAACACACTTGACACACCTGCCACCTCACCCCCTCCTCTAAAACACCACCGTGGCAGGTACTGAACGCAGACTCTTTCAGGAGTACATTCACAGATGCTGTCCGACATGGGCGGAAGTACAGTCTGTTAGATATTAGCAGTGTGCTTGTAACAACTGCACAGCTAATTGTTGTTTCTCTGATTTTGTCTCAAAATAGTGATTTATGGCAGCAGGTTAGCCAACAAAAGAGCACAGCAACCAGTTCAGATCAATTGGTTATCCAAACATTAGCACCGCAAATACAAGGCGATAACAGGCATTTTCCTTGTAACCTCTACACGAGGGCTGGCTGACCCTCCTGTAGGGGCATGCTCCAGCCCTTATCCAGCACACACAATGCTCTAAATCAGCTCGTTGACAAGCCTAATACATTTATTTTCCCCCCAGCACATGCTGGAGTGAAGCCCAGCAAGAGAGCTCTACACGCTGGGCTGCAGTAACTCCTGGAGGTCACAGAGGGCGCTCTTCAGGGTGAGGGCCAGCGTTTCAGCATGAGTCTCGTCACAGCAGTTGAAGGCCGTTATGGAGAAGTGGACGTGGTCCTGCTGGGGGTTGTAGCACACGGCGTATCCGTCGGGGACCAGGGGACCGAAACACATCACGCTGTCTGTGTTGGACGGCACCTACACAGGGGTTACGTCTGATCAAAGTCTGGCTCATTCATCGAATGGTCGACACCCAAGCAGAGAGGGTGTGTGGTGCTGTATCTGTCCCAGGGTGTGTAGTGTGCAGTGTGCAGTGTGCAGTGTGTAGTGTGCAGTGTGTAGTGTGTAGTGTGTAGTGTGCAGTGTGCAGTGTGTAGTGTGCAGTGTGCAGTGTGTAGTGTGCAGGTACCTGTGCCAGGTGTGTGGTGCTGTATCTGTCCCAGGGTGTGTAGTGTGCAGTGTGTAGTGTGCAGTGTGCAGTGTGCAGTGTGCAGTGTGCAGTGTGCAGTGTGCAGTGTGTAGTGTGTAGTGTGCAGGTACCTGTGCCAGGTGTGTGGTGCTGTATCTGTCCCAGGGTGTGTAGTGTGCAGTGTGTAGTGTGCAGTCTGCAGTGTGTAGTGTGCAGTCTGCAGTGTGTAGTGTGTAGTGTGTAGTGTGCAGTGTGCAGTGTGCAGTCTGCAGTGTGCAGTGTGCAGTGTGCAGTGTGCAGTGTGTAGTGTGCAGTGTGCAGTGTGCAGTCTGCAGTGTGTAGTGTGCAGTGTGCAGGTACCTGTGCCAGGTGTGTGGTGCTGTACCTGTCCTGTCCTGAGTTTCCAGTGTGTGGCCAGGCCGTAGGCTGTGTCCATGAACAGTCTGGGCACGCTCAGTCCCTCCTCTATGGCCTGCAGCTTTAGGCCCAGCAGGTGGCGGTCAATGGCCTGCCCCCTGAGTGCCTGAACAAAATACATTAAACTAAATGAAGGTGTGGATTGAGAACAGTGAAACAAAGAGGGTGTGGATCAAATGAAAAAAAACAAATGGAGAAAAACTTGTTACACTGTCACATTTTATTTTAAGTAATTTTTGACCTTAACTGACGGTTACCTGGTCAGTGAGAGCACTGTAGGCCTCTACAGCTTCTCTTAAGAGTTCCCGCTTGGCTTCCGTCTGAAACACAAACGACATATGTCACAACAACAACTGGCTCCAGATACAGAAGTTTAACACTTTCTTAACCTCCCCCCCTCCCCCCATCCCTCCCCCCCCCCCCTCATCTAGAAGGTTCTCTCACCGACACGACCGGGTCATCGAAGGCCTTCACAAAGCGGAGCGTCTGATTGGTCGGGGAGCGGATGTAGTCGGTGCGTCCGCCCCTGAACATGCGCTGAGAGGCCATGTCACAGGAAGGGCACACCTCGCGGTGAACTCTGACCCAGGAAGTACACACGCCAAAAAGGATGAAAAGGAACATGAGAAATTACAAAAAGGTCATCAGCAAAAAAATATAAAGTTTCAAAGTTTCGTGTGGTCTAGGAGCTTCCAAAATGTTTACGTGTAAGATGTCTCTTACACGTAAAATCTAAATCAAAGTGTTTATAAGGAATATTCGGCACACAGAACAAAATCTTATTGTGTGTTGTGTCTCTATGGAGAGGGGGTCTGGTTTGAGGAGCTGACCTGTAGTAGGCCAACTGAATCGCAGCCTGAATGAAGGAGTTGGGGCTGAGATTGTGTCGTTTGGGCAGCTCCTTCCCAAACCGCTGGAAGTTGAAGCAGTTTATATCCAGGTCGTTGATCAGGCTGAAGGGACACCCAGGTAGAACAGAGGGTTACAAAGTTACCGGCACTTCGGTAGCCCACAGGATGAGTGGGCGTACCGTGAAGGCTGAGGCCTCACTGCAGCGGGTTGGAATCCATCCTTCACCCTTAGCTGCATGTCTCTCCCTCCATCTTCTGTTCCTGTCTCAATTCATTTACAATCCATCCAATTAAGCATGAACATTTCCCCCACAAAAAAAAATAAAAAGTTACATTTGAATAATATTAAGAAGATTGCCCAAAATCGGATAAATCAAAGAGCACAACAGTCTCTGGATAGAATGATCCACGCGATCAA